>NC_134582.1:80660233-80969733 GCF_037038515.1 Microtus pennsylvanicus | reverse complement strand
GGAACGTTTTACCCATTACACCTGGGCTTTTTCTAATTCGGTTTGATTTGGTCCGATCTGAATTGCTGCATCAGTGGAGAGGCTTATCAGGGTGCAGACACTTTTCACCCACACATCACAGCACGGGAAAGGTCTGCTATTACTAAGCCTCTTGGGTCTTACTTTTGTGCTACACAGCTCTCCTTCCTGAATGACCTTATCCATTGGCTTTGGCACAAACAGATCTCTTGCTATTTATGAAAATCAAGCTCAGCCTCCCAGAATGAAGATGACTCACAGCTGAGGATGCTCTAAGATAAGCTCAGATTCTGATGTAAATTCTAGGGGAATTTCAACAAAGGTTATAAACAGAGCTTCCAAAATCGGGACACTCACAGGATTTAAATGTCAGTCATTACCTCACAGACACGCCTTAACATGGAGTTCCTGGAAAATGTGCCAAGTATACAGCTACCCAGAGGCCCCAGCGCTCGCTCATCCTGGACAGCAGAAAGAACAGAACTGGGAGCGGCTCTTTTTCTGGATCTGTGGAGTCTGAGTACTACAGTACAGCCTCACACCCATCAGTGTGCTAAGAGAATGCCAAGTTAGTTGCTGCTTTAACCAAACAACAACTCTCAGAGGTAGACTAGTCCACCACTGTCATGGGAGAAAGCACGTGGCATGGCATCACCTTTCAGAACCTGGAGCAAGGCTTTTCAACCTAAACCCAAGCATGCAGAAATGCAACTGAAACCAGACCGTGAGATGAGCCAGCTGTGGCAGCTTGCCTTTCAGCCCCAGCACTGGGGAAGCTGAGATCAGGAGTCTGAAGCTAGCACAAGCTACACAGTAAGTTCTGGGCCAGCAAGATACTAGAGACCTGTTGTAGGCACTGACAATAAAATGTATTAATAACGCATAAACCCTTAAAATTGTCAGGGGGATAGACTGTTGTCATGGGAGGAAGGGTTAGGGGACAAGGGGAAAGGGAGGGCAGCAAGGTGATGTAAATGTAAGCTCTACTTGGTCATACAACATGTATGCAGACATCAGATCACCCATATTATAGAGCATAAATATGTGCAGTTTTTAAGGGAAAGTGTCAATCTCACAAAGAAAGGCCTAGTGAGTGTGCTGGTGACTTTTACATCAACCTAAGATAGAGTTGTGGGGGTGGTACACTCAGAGGTAGGGGGAATCCCTGAATTCAAGGCCTGCCTGGTTGACAGGGCAAGTTCCAGGATGTCCAGGGCTACACATAGAAACCCTGCCTGTCTTGGGGGAAAATAACAACAACAACAACGAAAATAAGATAAGACAGAGTTATCTGGGAAGAGAGCCTCAAATGAGAAAAAGTTCCCCTACCAGATTGGCCTGTGGGTAAGCCAACAGTACATTTTCTTGACTGATGTGTGTGTGTGTGGGGGGGGGAGTCCAGCCCACTGTTTGTGGTGTCACCTTTATGGTAGTCCTGGGTATTATATATAGAAAAGCAGGCTGAGTAAACCACAGAGAGCAAGCAGTAAGCATCCCTCTTCCATGATTCCTACTTCAGTATCTGCCTTTAGGTTCCTGTCCTGACTTCCCTATGACAGACCTAAACTCTTTCCTCCCTAAGTTGCTTTTGGATACAGTCCTTAGCACCGCAACAGAAACCTTAAGAAACACGGACACCCTAGAAAGAGTCCATCGTCACTGTGCAAAGCTGAACACGTTCAACTTTCTCAGGAGTAAACACCACATAAACCTCAACTGAGAGATCCTCTAAGATTCTTGTCAGGCACTGCCAAGGTCACCAAGATCCCGCCTATACCACTACATAATAGAGAATTCGGTATCTGATCCTGATCCTGGACCAGAAAGAGCGTTGGTGAGGAAGCTGGCAACACAAGAATAAAGCCACAGTCCAGCAGGTGACAGTGAAACCAGCATGGCTGGTCACCAATGCTCCCCTACAGCATGGACAGCACTCCCAGATGCTCTCTGAAAGGCTGGAAGGAGGAAGAGAGGGTCAGATGTCCGGAGGGCACAGATGAGCAGCTCTGCACCTTTCAGACTTCCTGAAGGGCCAGTGTGGGTACTAACAGTGTGCTCTACCTCAGGACTCAACTTACTTTAGCATGCATGCACATTCCTTTACACCTTCCATTAAACTATATACTTTTAACAGTGATTTAACACTAAACAATAATCAGAATAAAAACTACACTTGAGAATTCTAATCTAAATTACATGATAGGAGAGGTTCATTAGGAATATTGTAGTCTCTCCAAAACATCCTTTTCTAGTTGACCCTCTTACTGATTTATAAGATGTTAGAAATACTCATACTGCTATTCAGGCTCAAGCTCAAACTCACAGAAATCCAAATGCCAGCATGATTGGCCATGTATGCCAGTGTGCTTTCACTGAAGGGCAAGTGTGAAAAAGTGGTGGCAAGAGCAGAAGCTAATTCTCCTGACCCCACCTAATATACAAAAATCCAAATGGGAAGCAGAGCTTCACTTGGACAAATTTCCAAGTGTTGGTCAACAGAGAACCGTGGGCCTGAGGGAAGCACATCGCCCCACCTACAAGACGCTCTCTCTACAAGACACACTTCACATGCTTTGCTCAAAGACATTTACTTCCTCCAAACATTAAAAAAGAAAATGAGACATTCACTTTTCCCACAGTGATACCCCCAACCTCCCACACATGGACCTTCCCTTCAGTCTCTTTCAGCTCGTCTGGAAAAGACACTGTAGCCAGGTCTTTCTGGGAGACTGCCCCGCTGGGTACACTTTCTGTGGAGGTCAGGGAAACCTTTAGCCACTAAGAAGAAAAAAGTAAATGTAGATACTTTAACAGCTAACAGAATGGCCACATAAAGCAGGTACCTTAGTACCTCTCAAGTGTAGCAAAATTCACCAACTTAGAAGCAGAACTTTTGATAATGTATTTTATCTATCAGTGTATGTGTGCATGCACCCATGATGGGTGAGGAAGGGCAGAAGTTGGTTCTTTCCCTCTATCTGGTATCCGAGGATCCAATTCATGAGTCAGTCTTGCAGAGCAAGGGCTTTTACAGGCTGAACCATCTCTCAGACCACAGGATGTTTTTAAACCAGTTTTTCCCCCAGTGACGTTCTCCAAGAGAAAAGAAAGGGGAGAGGAGAAACAAGAGCCAGTAGGACGGCAGAAGAGAATTCCTTCACAAGCTTTCAAACTCGCCCCTTTAAGTAAGACAAACTTCATTTGAAATGGCCTATTCTGCGACTTAAAACAGAAAGTGCTTATTTTTTAAGAACCAAAATAGCAATGCACATGTGCCACACACGGTCTTGGTGAGTCTAGAAGAAACCAAAGTCCATTCAATGTGAAACCACACCGGCTAGCGGGCTGGGAAGTGAGTCATGAACTGAAAGCTTCGCAGGTGAGGAGCTGCTGAAATACAACCCTCAGACTCAGTTACAAAATAACATAGCAGACCTCCAGCAGACTAAGTGACTAGGGAAGGCCAGAGCACTCCAACGTTTACAAAATAACATAGCAGACCTCCAGCAGACAAGGAGAATAGGGAAGGCAGGGAATGCCAGCGCACTCCACTCCAACGTTTATTATGAATGTATGCAGTAAAAGTTAGAAAACTAGCGGGTTTTAAAGGTGGTGCACACCTTTAAATCCCAGCACTCAGGAAGCAGAGGCAGGTGGATCTCTTGAATTTGAGGCCAGCCTGGTCTACAGAGTGAGTTCCAGGGCAGCCAGAACTACACAGAGAAACTCTGTCTCAAAAAACCAACTCCCACCTTGCAAAAAAAAAAAAAAAAAGTTAGAAAACTAATTCTCTTCTTGAGAAAACAGTCCAAATTCAATGAAATCTACAAAAGCAGATTCTGATCAATGTGTCCACTGTGACAGGCACCCCAAAGATATATTAGAGAAAGTCTAATGTCTCAGTCTCCAGCTAAGCGCAGGCAGTGTGTGAGAAGGTGACAGGTGTCATTCTCTATCTCCCTGGTTCTGAACTGTCAGTCTGGCCACAGTCAGCAAACAGTTATTCTCACACAACCACTGCATCTCATACTGTGCTCACAAAGCGTTTCAAGTTCAAGACATAGTCAATACCCCAACCAGCCTCCCCCACTGCCAATGCTGTTTTCCAGCTACTAACCCGTCAGACACGTTCCTTACACGTTACTGCGTAGGGATAATTAAGAAGGTCCACAAGAGCCCAGAATAAAAGATAACAAGTATTATTTATTTGGGGAAAAAACTCATAATAAGGGTGGAGAACCCCATCCTCTGAGGGTGATGGTAGCTGTGAACCGAACTCCGACCAGCAACCAAGGGAGCGAGAGCACACTTCCTGTCTGTGTTTATAGTGCCTCAGACCATGCCCTAGAGGCTACTGGCTGAATGTATTCTCACATTACTGGGGGCCACTGCCAGTCTCCTAGCTGTGATAAATTACCACAAACTGAATGCTAAACAACAGAAAGGTGTTCTCTCACAGTTCGGAAATAGAATATAAAATACACATCAAGTTCAGCTGGCCTTGGTGGCTCACACCTGTAACCAGCACTTGGGAAGCTGAGGCAGGCAGGCTGTTGCTAGTTTAAGGCCAGCTTGCTGTGGGACAATGCTCTTGAACACTGTAAAGATTTGTCACTCTTATTGGTTTAATAAAAATACTGGTTGGCCATCGCCAGGCAGGAAGTATAGGCAGGGTGACCAGACTAGGAGAATTCTGGGAAGAGGAAAGGCAGAGAGATAGTCACCAATTAGAGGAAAAGGAATCAAGATGAGAATGCCTTACTGAGAAAAGGTACTAAGCCACGTGGCTAAACATAGACAAGAATTATAGGTGAATTTAAGGTGTAAGAGCTAGTCAGTAATAAGTCTGAGCAATAGGACAGTTTATAATTACTACATGTTTCTTTGGGATTGAACAGCTGTGGGACCAAGTGGGACAGACACTTCTGTCTATACCAGCCTGTCAGGGTTACCAAATGAGAGCTCGCTGAAAGACAAGACTTAAGTCAAGACACAAAACAAGACCTGTGACAAGAAAAGGCAAGAGAGAGGAGAGGGAGGAAGGAGGGAAAAGGGCATGAGAACAAGGGAAAGGGCAGACAGTGCTGCTCAGTGTTGGGAACAATCAATTCTCTGCTCTGGCCCTCAGCTTCTGGAGCCATCACACTTGGCTTACAGATGTTAACTCTTCGTGGGACTTCCGCTGTCTTCTTGAAAGGACTTCGTGTCACTGGATTTAAAGTTCACTTAGATACCTGTGATTTCATCTCAAGACCTTTTTACTCCCATGTGATGATCCCTTTTCCAAATGAGGTCATATTTACAGGTTCTAGGTTGACACACTTGTTGGGGGCACAGAGTAGTCATACACTAGCCTTCTAGGATTAGTTATATCCTGATTTCCAGCCAATCCTTACTCAAGAAGCTTAAGGCTGGGATACAGCTCCGTGGCAGCACTTTCACAAGCATGCACCAGGCACCATGAAAAGACAAGTCAGAAACACCAGATCACACTTTCTTAACTCGGTTTTATTTCGTGTATTATCTGACAGCTCCTCACAGACAGACTCCTTCTCTTGCTGTCTTCCTTATTCACCGTGACAAAGGTGAGCATGTAGAACAGGAACATGTAAGCAGGCACGCACACTGGCCACAGGAATACTGCTCTCAGGGATGGACAGGCGCCAGTGCACTGATCTGGGCAGACCTTAACCTCCCCATCCCCAGACCTCACACACATGGAGACTCTGCAGGTAGGCTTAAGCAGGCAGAGAACCTACCGATATAAACACATCTGAATGAGAGTAACATCACTCGTATACTAACAAATTGTCCTTCTACTGAAAATTACTAAAGGAGGGTACTACAATGTAATGCACCGTCCTTAAACGACCCCTGCCTTGAGGAAGGACATCATAAAATGGGAATGCCTACCAATTCTCTGAATCACAACATCCAGATACGGGAGAGAGCAGATACAGTGTTTCAAGCCGAGAACAGACACACATCTCCACCCTGTGCAGCTCCCTCCAACACAGGCTGTTGTCCTGCTGTGCACACGCAGAACTAGGGTAGTTTAAATGCAAAATATTCCAAAACACCCAAGGAAGCTTGGCCCCCAGAGAGGCACTACAAGAGGGGGTAGGAAGAGGGGCCACCTAGAAAGAGGATAGGATAGGTCACTGGGGTACTGAAAGGGTACTCCACGGCCCCCTTTCTCTCTCTCTTTCACACACACACCATGAGGTGAGTTTTGACCACCATGCCGGGCCACAGTGCTTAGCTCCCACACAGGCTGAAATAGCTGAACAATGTTCAGAAGAATGGAACCCACTGAAACTTTGAGTCCAAACCAACCCTTCCGCCCTACAAACTGTTTACCTCTGGCGTTTTGTCACAGTGGCACAAAGCTGAGCAGAAGAAGCAGCGTTTCCTCCCATTCGCGGGGTTTAGCTGTGTACAAGACACTCTGGGCTAAGGGTACACATGTTCAAACGCACACAGAGAAGTTTCAAGCCAACTGTGATTCTGTAAGGAGACCATCCAAGCAGCGATACCCCATAGACCATACGATGCCACAGAGAGCAAGCGAGTGCGGGCCAACCCCCAGACCACAGTCCACACAGGCCACACAGATGCTGAGTGGAGACTCTGCTGGATGCACAGCCACACAGCATCCGCCTTTTACCTCACTGCCCCCTGCATCTGGGAACAAACCAAGGATACCAAGAGACAGGCACGAACAACTCATACCTCCACCAGGAATAATTGCCAACTTTGTTTCAACTAGGCCCATTTTTGCAGAGGAAGCTAAAAAAAAAAAAAAGAAAATAAAGAGAATTAAGTGACAGGCATGTCATTGCTTTGCAATATGACAACTTAAAAAAGCAAAATAAGATTTTCTGAAAACACTGTTCACTGATTAAATTGATACCACAAATTTTGTTGTTGTTTGTTTTTTGGCTTTTAGAGACAGGGTTACCCTGTGTAGCTTTGGAGCCTGCCCTAGAACTCACTCTATAGACCAGTCTGGCCTCAAATTCACAGAGATCAGTCTGTCTCTGCCTCTTGAGTGTTGGGATTGAAGGTGTGAGCCACCACCACCAATTTATAAGAAATTACTTCAAAGGTTTTTTTGTTATGAAAACACTAATCATTCAAAATTACCCTCCATCCCCAACCCTAACCCTAGATGAACACATGACATTTTTTGTTCAAATTTGCTTAGCAGTGAGCTAGATCCCAGTGGTCAAAGCTCAGAGTGAAAATTCCATCTTTGGATCTGATGTTGCCAGCTCATGAAGGCCTTAATCCTGGTAATGATTTGGGATCAAGGGAGAGACCTCCTGAGAAGCATAGATTCCTTGACTGCCCAGACAGTCCCCACACCAAACATCCCCATCTGCAGTTAGATATAAATAGTCAAAGCCAAGCGCCAGTTACTTTCTGACAGCCTGACTGCCTTGGGCTATCTCCCACAGTCTGCTGCCTTGCTGAACGGGCTCAGCGTGCCCTGGCTTCTCAACTGAAAACCCACCTGACCCCAGTACCAGGAAAGAATCAGGTAAAGATCACCACATGAACATGGGGACCCAGAATAACATGGGGAAAGCAAAAGCACTCACACCCCAACCTGATGCCCCAAGATGTGTGTGGCCACATGAAGGCAGGAAAAGGCAAACTAAATGCCATGGCTTCAGCTCCTACCAGGTAGCCACACAGTAGTGGCAGCATGAAGCAGGGCGGAACTGTGCTGACCCTCTGCTGCCCAGAACAAAACTCAGAGCCAGATGCACACCCGCGCGAGGAGCAAGACAGAAGCATGGGCTGTGGTACCACTGCCTGGGCTCAGATCAGAACCCCCTCACTCCCTCTGCTCCTGCTTCCTCCACAGAATCCCACAGGGGTTCCAGGCAGGAGAGGGAGTGAACCACATCAAGGGCCCCTGGTCAGCACCCAGCAAGTAGCTAGCAGCAACTCTTTTCACAATTCCCTCAGCATATGCTTAGAATCACGTGAAAGGGGGGACTTTAAGGGGATGAAGCTGTCACTACTGGAATAAAGTCACTAAGTGCTGGACCACTGACTCCACAGTCAGAGCCAGACAGCTAGAGTCACGAGCTCTATTTTAAATGGGAGGAAGTTAGTCTGCTAAAGAGAAGCCCTGGGGTCCCAACTCAGATGTCTTACTCAAATTCAGGTGTCTCTTTTCACTAAAACTGAACAAAGAATGGCAAAAGAGCTTCCTAAGGAGGCCTTTCCAATGGTAGGCTTGAAAACAGACAGCCTTCCCAAGTAAGAGCTGCCAACAGCAGGCTCCACAGGCAGTTTTTAAAAATGTTCTGCTGAAGAGGAGGCAGAGCAAAATTATTTGGGCCTGAGGGATATGCACCATGTATGTGCACTAGGGATCAAACCCAGGGCTTATCCTCCCAGAACGCAGGCTTCATTGTGCAAAATAATAGACTTCATTCTAAGACTCATCAGTATCCATAATGTATTTGGGCATTTGCTCCTCCCTCACTGTTCTTCGTCCCACACCGATACTGCCACTCCTCATCCCAAAATCTCCTTTTCATGTCTTTTTGTTTTGTCTAGATTTATATATAAAACTGAATGTCTTTCTGAGTCAGGTGTACTTCAACAAACATGCCAATCTCCAAATTCATTGATTTTCATGCAAGTAACACTGTTTTATACTTCTTTATCCCAAGCTCCATTTAAAACTTAGGTTGACAGGATAGATTCTCACCTGCTACTCGAATGTCACATGCTAAAGCCAGCTCCAGACCACCTCCTAGGGCAAGTCCATCTATGGCTGCGATAGTAGGCACAGGGAGGTTAGCTGAAACAGACAGAGTTTATCCTTCACTCAATGCCACAGCAGTCCACACGGTTCATTCAGAACATATTCTAAAGCAGGATGTCATATGCAGACTTATGTCTCTAGCGTCTTCAATAAAACACAAGTTTCATTCCCAATATTCTCTAGAACCTTTGTGTGACAATTATAGACAGTCCACGTATGAATGGGGAACACTTTGAACCATCGCATTTCCTGAATTACCTTCAAGATTATTTTATTGAATCCTATAACATCATAATCTGAGAACCTCAAGTCTTATACAAGGTGTTTAGTTCTACAAATTCAAGTGAAATAATTTGTGCAGCATTTTGGAACTCCTGACCCTTTATGAACTTGGTGCTCAGGATGTCATCTTGAGACATGGCATCTGCTCAAAGAAACACACAGTGCAACTGACCACAGAGGGTATAAGCCAGGTACCACCACCAAGGAAGGGTGGCACAAAGGTTCCGTCCACAGCCCTCTCTGGCTCTGGGATCCTGGCCAGAAGTAGACATGGAAAGAGGCAGCATTCACAGAACCTACAAGAAAGTATTTCTGGAAGCTTCTACAGTAGCAGGCTTCCATATGGCATTTTCAAAGGTACTTGCATTATCCCTCCCCTACTCCTCCTACCCCCCACCCATTTAACTCTTCCAATTCCATTATTCCCCCTTCCCCCATACTACCACCTATTTTCTAACTATCCCCCTTCCCTTGAAATCTGTACCCAAAGTCCTGGGTATTCTAATGCAAACCTACTATCAACAATCTTACTCAGGACTGAATTTGTGAGTTCCAATAACAACTTGCCAAGCAAGACATGCCCACTGGTGCAATAGTGGCACATATGTTATTGCAGCAAATGATCACTCTCTGATTGGATAAAGCCCGCTCCGCACTGCTAACCAGACCCAAAACTTAAAGCTGGCTAGTACAGGCCATAGGGTAGAAGCTTATAGGCCATAGGGTAGAACTTATAGGCCATAGGATAGAAGCTAATACTGTTATTTTGCTAAATGGACATAATAATAAATTGCCCCTCACATTCTTATCTTTATACCCAAAAGTCAGTACATCTCTCAGCCTTCTTCAGAGGCACTTCTTTTTGCAGTAGATGACTATTAATAGATAGACCCACAATTGCTCAATGTGTAGAGAATAAGACTCAAAAGAGAACATCTATATCCTACCCCAAAGCTAAGGAATTATTATGGAAGAAGTGTTAGGGAGACTGTACAAGCCAGAGGTCATGGATGTCTGCAGCAAAACATTTGCTGGACATGACAGGGCCACTGCACACATGAACTCCACAAGATCTAGCCAAAATCCCAGCACAGAGAGGGAAAAATCTCGTGAAGTCCCACGTCTACCAACTGATGGCTGCTGGGGAGGGAGGGTCAGATTTCCCCAGGGAAATAGCCACTGAGAGGCTGCTCCAGTAGGTGGTCCTGCACAGAAGAGCGGGAAAGAGAGGGGCTGGGGGAGGAGTTGGGAGAAAGGGAATGGGGTGGACTTGATCATTGTGTGGTGGCTGGAGAGGCGACTCCGCAGTCAAGAGCACACACTGCTCTTCCTGAGGCCCTGCGTCTGACCCCAGCACCCTCATTAGGCGGCTCACAACCCCTATATCAGCTGCAAGAATAGCAGGTGACCCAGGGAACTGCTCAGTTTAACCTGCCCTGGTCTTCACTTTTTTCTTTTTCTCAGGTGAAATTCATTAGGTACACTTGTACTATTAACCTGTTCCTGGCTGAAGACAGTGACAGTGACAAGTGTCCTGTCCTTCAAGCCCAAGTCTCCCCTCACTCAGTTCTCATACAGTACACAGGAAGCATGGCCTCTGTAACAATCCTTCCTCCCAAGCCCTTTCAGACCGACAACAAAGCAAGTGTGGCCGATTCCTACACACAGAAATGTTGGACTCAGTGACCTTCAGGAGCTGTGTAGACTTTAGAAGAGGCCGAGAAATGAGCCTGTGCAGGGGTGGGGGAGGGGTGACAATGAGGCCTTTACAAGTTTATTCTGTTTGGTATGAAGGAGTCAGCCTTATGTCTCTTTCCCAGCCTGCAGAAAAAATTCTCTTTCATACCATTTCTAGGAAGGAGTCACTGCATTAAACTCACAATGAAATTGGTCCTATCATAATTTATAAACTTTACACTAGTGAATACTTTTCTTTCTTTCTCATTTTTTGGCAGAGAAGTTTGTATGTGCATATAATTTTTTAATTTTATTTTTATTATGTTTGTGTGTAGGTATGGGCACATGAGTATAGTTACCTGCAGAAGCCAGAGGTGTCTGAGCCCCCTGTAGCTGGAGTTATGGGCAATGAGGTGCTGGCCCTGATCTCAGCCTAAGGTAACCTGTCTGTACAGCCAAACCATCTTACAAAATACCAGACAGATGTGACGTAATGTTGCTTAGTGAGTACAGCCCCCAACCACACCATGTAAGAAACAGTGTGACAGACTGGGCAGATCAGCCAGATACAGGACAGTCTGACCAGGAGCCTGGCTTAGAGGCAGAGTGAAGAGGCTGGCCTCAGACACAGGACCTAAAGTCAGGTGGTACAAGTACTAATGCTTTCCTATTGTGATCATGAATTGTAGAATCAATAACAAAAGTACTTTTAAATCTGACATTTAAAATTAAATTAAATTTTCTAAAGGGAATACAACAAATATAACATTGTAACTTTTAAGAAATGCAGAGCACAGAACGGCAACAAACTGGAATCCAAACGACACAGAGAAGACTAACTACCCATGTCACTCCTGAAACTTTCAAACAGTAACATAAATCCACATGGTAGAAGGCTGGCTATCAAATGTTTCCTACTAAAAAATTATTTAATTAGAACAGTTTAACCCATCAATATTTTACAGCACTATAAATTCTCAAGCTACACAGCCTTGGCAAGGCAGACGATATCGGTGCAGAAGCCTAAGGGAATACCCAGAGGGCAGCTGTGCATGCCTACAAAGGACTTGAGGCAGGAAATGAAATGCCAGGGTCACAGCTCCAACGAGAAACCATGACTCAGTGTGTTACACAACAGTGGGATCAGACACTATTTTGAGTTTCATTCCAGGAAGTGAGCCAGGTATGACAAGAAAGATAATAATCCTTTGAAATGCTCCTAAAATATAATTAAAGCAGTAATTAAAGAGTTGGTCTATTTTGAGAAGGGAAGCGTGGTAGGCCTCCAGTGTGCCTCAGAGCCCGCAGCACAGCACACCAGGCCTGGTAAGGCTGGAGAGGGCACAGAACTGGAGGCAGGTGGTGGCTCTCTCTGCTCCTCAGGCAGAGGTTAATTGTAAGCCTCTAGAAAAACAAAGGATCTGATTATAAGGGGAATGGTAGTGATGTTTATCTGACTTTAAAGTTGATTCTGCTTAAGGACTAGTGTTCTGGTGTCAGCAAGGTAGTTCACTGGCTCAGTGCTTGTACCAGCGCTGACAACTGATGTTCCATTCCTGGTACCCATGTGGTGGCAACAAAGAACTAATACCTTGACTTTCACACTTCTATACAAAGCAGAAAAGCTGCTACTTTAACAGAATGGCCCATATACGGTATGATGAAAAGGCTGAATACCAAAATCAAGAATAGAAATAAAATCTCTATTAACAAAACCACAATACATTCCTAATTATTCCTAGATCCAGTTAAAACTTTACTTTTGACTTAAGGTACACTTTCCTGGCCCTCTAAATTCTGAAGAAACCACAAGAACAGAACAAAGCAGTCCCTGAGAAAAGCTGACAGGCTGGGCTCTGCGGGGAGGCTGGAGGCTGGACTGGGCTGGAGGCTGGAATGCCTGGAGGCTGGACTGGGCTGGAGGCTGGACTGGCTGGAGGCTGGAATGGCTGGAGGCTGGACTGGGCTGGAGGCTAGCCAGGACTGCCACACAGGGTGCTGCTGGATATCAGCAGGCACAGCAGAGAGAAGCGCCACCACCTCGGGTAGGAGAAGCCAGATCCAAGACTGGAAGTCTCAGCCACCTTAGCACTAGAGACACAGGAAACTCCTGTGACACCTAGGTTACAATCCAATCAAGGGAGACAGCTCTGGACACTGTGGCTGAGAAGAGAACTGTGGCAGTAGTCAGCACGGAGGAGCCAATCTACCAACAGTCACCTCCTGGGGCCCCTTCTCCCGCCATACATCCCAGTTTCCAGGCTGTGTTTATACCTAAAAATAAGAGAGTAAACTGATGTTTTAGCCAGGAAAGATGGAGGATAAAAACCTCCTAACAATGTGACAAAATAAGCCAAAAGACAAAGAGAAAGAGACTGATGCCGCTGCAGGATGAAATGGAAAGACTGGGCAGGCATGGGGAGTCTTGGCCACACGTGGGACCACAGCGTGGAACAAACCAGAAAAGTACTTAAGACAGATGTGATTACTTTCAAAAAGTAAAGTCACGGGGCTGAAGAGATGGCTCAGCAGTTAAGAGCACGTACTGCTCTGGCACAGAACCCCAGGTCAGTTCCCAGAATTCACACTGGGTAGCACACAACTGCCTGGAACTCAGCAACTCCAGGGAACCAGGCACCGTCTTCTGGTTTCAGAGTACCTACACTGACATGTGCACACACGCACACGTGCACGCACACACACACACACACACACACACGCACGCGAGCACACACGTGCACGCACACACGCACACGTGCACGCGAGCACACACAATTTTGAAATAAAAGTATGTCTTTAAAGACACAGTCACCAAAATCAGAAAGTATAGAAACAGGGCCCAGAGAAACCTGAATCAGAGGAGAGGAAGGAGTCGGATGAAGGTGGAGACGAGGCACAGGAGGAGACAGGTAGGGGGAGCATAACACACGCATGGTACTGCAGCCAAACACTGAGGAAACCCCTAGATCCTTAGCACAGCAGCATGGGCAAAGCAAAGATCGCTCATGTACAGACAGGTGCTTTGTGTAAGAGCCAAAGAAAGGTCTGAAGATGTATGTGCACAATAAATCAGCACATCTGCAATGACCAAACCCATGCAGGAAAGGAGAGCAGCTGCTGAGAAACTACCAAAGCCTACAGTCAACCTCCAATCAACACAGCCTTGGGGATGCTTATGGGATTAAAAGCATAGAAAAACCAACAAGAATTGCAATGAATTCCCTTTCTGGTCTTGACAAATTCTGAAGTGGTATTCTGGAACAGCAGCAGAAGTTAACAGTTAAACCCATGGCTCAGACTTCAACAGCAGAGTGGTCAAACGGTGGTGGAGCATACCTTTAATCCCAGCACTAGAAAGACAGAGGCAGGTGGATCTCTGTGAGTTCGAGGCCAGCCTGGTCTATGGAGTGAGTTCCAGTACAGCTAAGACTACACAGAGAAACCCTGTCGGTAGAAAGAAGATAGACAGGCAGACAAATAGGAAGAATAAATGAAAATAACGTAAAAAACACAGTGCTCACAGCCGAGAGTCACAGTGCGCAGAGCACCCAGCATGCTCATCAGGCCAGAGGAGCGAGCAACTCATGCAGAAGCTATGCAACTCCTAAAAGCTTGCTCTTCCTTCCCACGATTCTTCCTTAGCCCTCAGACACAGGCAGAAAACATGGTGAACACCCAGACTAACAGTCTACCAACACAAAACTATTCTTTACCAAGTAACTCTCAGCACAGTGCAGTGCAAATAAGCAAAGTTATCATGTGACTAAGAACATGGACACATGGGGAGCACTCAGTCTCAGTCTGCATGCCATGGACACATGGGGAGCACTCGGTCTCAGTCTGCATGCCATGGACACATGGGGAGCACTCAGTCTCAGTCTGCAAGCCATGGACACAAAGGGAGCACTCAGCCTCAGTCTGCATGACAGCACCACTATGGAACTATCCAGCTGGGGTTTTTGATATAGTGGGACAAAAACCAGACACCTACAGGGCTGAGTGGTACTGAGTGCTGAGGAGTCCAAGCTCCTCAGCAGGTAGCAGTACAGGAGGCAGAGCTCTGTAGGCCATACCTGTGTTCTTAGTTTAACACTGCATGCAGTTAGAATGAACACAATGGTTAAGTGTGTAAATGTCAAATGGCACTTTAGACTCAGTCACATCACCCATGCCTTAGGATGTCCAGACAGAGACTCTAAGGAAATCCAGAGTCAGTGCTACACTCCACAGAGGTATCTGTGCAAGGAAACTATCCAGGTAATCTCTCTGATACTTTATCCACAAAATGCAGAGCCACACAATGGGTTTTCACTTACATGTACTTACTTATTCAGTGTGTTTGCGAATGCACGCACATGTGAGGACGGCGCATGTATGGAGGTCAAAGGACAACATGCTAGAGCCAATTCTGTCTTCCACTATGTGGGTTGGAGATAATGAACTCCAGACCTTTACCCATAGAGCCATCTTGTTAGGGAGGGCTTCAATGCCTGGGTAAGCTGAGGTATACAACAGCCCCCCCACCATTGAGCAATTTACAAATCTGTGGCCACTAATGAGGCTGAACGCAGTTAGTAAAACCTTAGAGGAGTGGTTCTCAACCTGTGTGTGGCAACCCTTTCACAGGATAGCCTAAGACAATCAGACAACACAATATTTACATTATGATTCATAACAGCAGCAAAATTACAGTTATGAAGTAGCAACAAAAATTTATGGTCAGGGTCACTACAACATGAGGAACTGTACTAAAGGGTCACAGCACTAGGAAGGCTGAGTACCACTGTCCTGGAGTGTAAGGGACATTTTTTTATTTAAATTATTCTTTTCACACAATATATTTTGATTATGATTTCCCTTCCCTCGACTCCTAGATCCTCCCCCACCTCCCTACCCAATTTCATGCTCACATTCTTTCCCACTCCCTCCCTCTCCCATCCCTCCAAAAACAGTAAGAAAAAATTCCAAAACAAAACATTCACACAAAAAAATAATAGACAGCTAGATAGACAGACAGACGGGCAGGTGGGCGGGCAGGCACACAGATCAACTGACTGGCTGACCATGGAGTTCATTTTGTGTTGGCCAACTATTTCTGGGCATGGAGCCTGCCCTGCAGTGTGGCTGATACACCCAGAGACACTCTACCATAAATTTTTCCTTTCCTAGCAGGTATAAACTGCGAACAGTTCCTTAGTTAGGGTGGGCTTTGCACCCACTTCCCAAAGTGTCCTCTCACAGGCTTCCAGGCTGTCTATCAAGCTTGTGGGTGTGTTCGCTCATGCTCAGATATTCTGACAACTGTTTCAAGCACGTCACCCAGCACATTTTAATAAACTGATGCTCTTATGTTTAATGTCGAGAGAACTAATTTGTTTTTTCTTCCCGTTTTAAAGAAACTTGTTCACTCCTTCCTCTCTGAGCATATTAACAATCTGTCATTCCCCACCAAATCCCATCTGCAGCCCAACCTGGGGGGGTCTGGTCACCTGTGTGCCCAAAGCAAGCAGTACAGCACCCTGACTTATGTATACTAAATAGTCTGCAGCGTCACTTCGGCAAAACTCCTTGTACTTTCTGTTTGGGGACTTGGGGGCCGTGGCTCTGCTCAAGTCCCTCACAGATATCAAAGCTAGAAGTAAAGTGAGTCCGTCTGACCCCACACACTCCTCTACCTCACGAGACAGCTTGTCACTGCACGTACTTTGTGTGCTCCTAGTCCCACGGTTATTTCTAGAGTGAATGCCATCTTTCTGGGCACTGAGGAGGACAGCCTTTGCCTACTGCTGACACAGGGGAAACAACTGACTGCTTCTCATAGGTCCCGTGCCCGCCATCCTGCCACACTACTCTACTTTTTACTACTTGATCTTTTCGTGTTTTGCTTTGTTCTTTTTCGGTTTTTATTTTGGTTGTTCCCCTTTCTCCAGAGGCAGGACTTTGGAACAATGGTGACAGAGACCAGCACAGTCTCTTCCAGCTTGTTTCTGAGTTCAGGGGACAGTCTCGAACATTTTACCATGAAAAGAGAGCTTTTGACTCAGGCTGAAGAACACTATTCCCATTTACTAATCTTTTCCATGAATACAGGCTGACATTTCTCAAATGCTTTTCTCACATTTTAATTGCCTAATGTCATGAATTAAATTTAGCTTTTTCCAATGGAAACCACCCTTATATTCCTAGGAACACCCAACTCTGTTTTTTCCCTCAGTCTGCAGGTCTTACCCATCCCCCCACAGACATCTGCTTGCTTCTGCCATTTCTGCTGGGTTTCGGCATAAAAACTGCACTGCTGTGCGTTCATTAGCCGACTCCCAAGGTGCTGTCCTGTGGAAAGGCTGGTGCAGGTGTGCAAAGACTCCTCCCAACAGCTCCATGACATCAGAGATAGAAGTCCCCAACATTTAAGCTGAGCCTGCTGTGGGTGTGGCATGGCAGGGGATGAGGGCTTGGGAGAAGGGGGTCACAGGACTTTTAACAACTGGTTCAATTTCTTCTTTCACATTTACCAGAGTCAAGTTTTGTCATGGTATTTTCTCATTACCTTCACATTCTCTGCAATTTCTGTCCGGAGCCTGGTCCGTGTGCAGTATGTTAGCAATCACCATGCTCTTAGGAGAAGCCTGACCCAGCTCGTCATTCCTTGTCTTGCGCATCACTAATTTCTGGTCCTTTCATTGCTGCTATCCTAAACCTCTGTCAGCTTTTTAACGTTCCCTAATGCCTGGTTCTTTGTCATCAGTGGGTTTTCTCTCGCTGACATGAACTTAAGACTGAGACTGTTCCTCAAGTGTTTTACATCAAGTCTCACGAATTTGGACACACAGTAATGCAACCAACCGGTCTTCGAGTTACCGCTCGGAGCTTCTCCTCTGACTCATAACTCAGCCCAAGTTCCTTTTCAATTTGTAAGTACACATCTCTATGTATGAATTTTCTGAAAATTCAACTGACTTTAGATTCTGACCCAGCACACTCTTACAAAGACTCTGTAAGAATGATGCATGATTTCTGGTTTAGGGTTGAGTCTATTAAATCACACATGACAGTCTTGTTGTTCAGGTCCCTATTTTTTATATATATAAGTTTTTTTTTACCAGTATTTTTGTCTTTTGGGTTTACAGCAAAGTGATAGAGATGCAAGCAATGCTAATTTTACTAATACTGTCAGATTTGTCAGTGTATAATTTTATTTATATTGAGACAGTAGTTTTAATAGCAATAACTAACAATATTTTAGCTATTAGTCTTTTCTTTTGTTTCATTTTTCTGAGAAAGAGATTGGTGGGCTGACCTCAAATTTGCTCTGTAACCTCAGATGGCCTCACCTGTAATCCTCCTGTCCTCCTTATCCAAACTCCTAATGTTCACTCTATAGGCCTGCATCACCTTACCTAACTAATGGTTAATAATACATGAATCAAAACTTCAAAAAGAAGAAAAAGGAGGAAATGTGTGTTTTTGCATGTGCACGTGTGTCCTCATTTGTGCAAGTGCCCTTGTATGTACATGTGTGTGGAGGAGAGAAGTCATGCCAAAGTATCTTCCTTAGTTAGTCCATCTACTCTCTAAGTCAGTCTCTAGTTAGGCTGGCTGGCTGGTCCTGCCTCCCAGTGCTGGGCTCACAGGCATACACTGCTGCACCCAGCTTCTCATGTCTGTTCTGGGGGATCAAATTCAAGTCCTCGTATCTTGCATATCCTTTCAAATGGAATGCATACAGTGCTTAAGCAGCCACAGCTCATGACAATCCAACTGTGTATTTGACCACAGCACAGGAAGAGAGTTGCAACATAAAGCCCAACCTAAGCATGTGAAGAAGATATGACTGTGCTTACCGATGTCATTGATTACTGCTCGTATCTTGGACACAAAGGGACCGACTTCACTGGAATGCATTTTGGCTCTTTCCTTAAGGTCAGCACCTACAAGACATTGTATTTACAAATGAGATGGTGACATAGGCATAATTGTAAAGCAAAAAAATAGACATTTACTCAGGAATAAGGCCACGTGAAGGCCCACTGAATTTATATGCTGTACATCCTTCCCAGTGACGAACTCTAGAAAGAAAGAAGGCCTGTCTTCCGTACCGGTCAGGTAGTCCACAGCAGCATCCTGCAGATTTCTGCTCTTGGCCCCCTTCGTGCTCAGAGGAAGACCCTGTTAGACCAGTGACTACGGCTACTCTACAAGAACTCAAGCTAAAAAGCCTTTCAAGTACTTGTTTATTCACTGAAAGTCACAAACACAATGACACTGTCACAAACAACTGCAGATTGGTGCTGGCACCTGCATCTTGAAGAGACGCTTTTCCACTCTGGACTCATGGATATAATGGCCAAATCAGTGAAAAATGACAAAGTACAATGAAGTCACCATGGTAACTGTAAACTCAACCTGAAAAATGTTAGCTTAAAGTTAAGTGAAGATTTCGTAATTATGACTTTGTCACACAACGCTAAGCTTGGAACAGATAAAAACAAACCTCAGGAGTTCCTTAGAGGGTCATTCACTCCAAGCTCAACACACAGGGTTTCATCAAAGCTGTCTCATGGAAACAAACTAAGTACACTGTAATGACATGGCTGCTCACTCTCCTTACATCACTGCAGACTACAACTACACACCATACCCAGGGGAGCTGCACACACACACACCTTCCCACGGCGGTGAAATCCACTCAGCACAGGCCTCACCATCCACCAGTTCTCAGGGGCACCTGCCCTGAAATGGCCAGCGGTCGAGAGCACGAGCAATCCTATGCAGTGCAGCACAAGGAAAGCAAGGAACCAGGAAGGACTAAACAGCAGTAACAGACGGTGAACAGACCTAGGACCTACTCTTATAAAAGGGACTTAAATTAGGAGCGTAAGTGCAGACACACATCCGCAGTACTAGGACTGTACACACATCTTCACACTTAGATTTTTACATGAGCTCTAAGGATCCAAACTTAAGTCCTTACATTTGTGAAGCACACACACCAAATTAAATGTGAAAAGCAGTGATCTTTGATGTTTCCATTAGAACCGTTGTGTGGCACCATCAATCATGCTCAGGTAAGATAGAGAACTTATCTAGATGCAATTTTGAACTGAGGCCAGTTTTAATAGCTCTACAGGAGCCTCTAAACATCCTAGTGAAGAGATGAGACAAACCTCTCAATTTCAAAACAAAAGCCAGGCTAGAGAGATGGCTCAGCAGTTAAGGGCACTTACTGCTCTTTCGAGGACCCAGACTTGGGTCCCAGTAATTACATGCTGTCTCACAACCACCTATAGCCCCGGTTCTAGGGAATTCAATGCCATATTCTGGCCTCTCTGGGCAGCAGGCATGCTTACAGTACACATATATACATGCAGGTAAAACACTCATAAGTTAATATTGAAGGTTTTTAGAAGAACAAAAATGATTAAGGTTAGTGGGAAAGCTACACTAGATACCAGGCAGAGTCCTGGCCTCCTGCATCAGTTAGCCCAAGCTGCAAGTGTGAAGGAGAAGTTACTCGATACTCCAAACAGCAAAATGCCTTCCTGCACATAGCAGAGAAAGTTCTAGTGGTCTGGATCAAAGATCAAAGCAGCCACAGCATTCCCTTTGGCCAGGTCACAAACCACAAGCAGCCTGTACTCTCTTCACTTCTGGGAAGGCCGAGGAAGCTGCAGAACAAAGAGTTGAGATGAACAAAGCTCCAGCAACTGAAAAATCACAAACCAGAAAAAAGAGCCAGGGAACACCTCACATGTGAACTGGTCACCCACCCCACCTTCAGCAAAAGTTACCAATCACTTTAACCAGCTTTAGGTCTTGCTAACATCTTCCTTCCTTGTAATTCTTCGTGGAAAAATTAATTATGAAGCTCTATCAGTCATTCCAAAAGAGTTAAGGCCAACCCTGAGCACATGCTGCCCAGCCCTAAGTACTATAATAGTAGAGGTCGCCCTGACGGGGGCACACACCCTTCCCAACGGTTCACTGTTACAAATGAACCCACTAACCCCACATGATGGGAACACACACCCTTCCCAACGGTTCACTGTTACAAATGAACCCACTAACCCCACATGACTGGAGCACACACCTATCCATTCACAGTCTGTTACAGATGAATCTGCCACCCTCACATGACGGAAGCACACACCCATCCCAACGGTACAGCGTCACAGATGAACCTGCCAGCCCCGCATAACTAACCAGTATGCATGCTTTATATCCCTAAACTGCATTCTTGTTTGTAGTTTTAACTAGTTTATCTTAAACTGGTAAGATTATACATATTTATCATGCATGACAAGATGTTCTAAAGTTCATCAACACTACAGAATAGGTTATTAAATCTAGTTCATGAACATGGACAGCTGTGGTTTAGGGATTAACATGCTTGCTCTCACAGGTTTTCAAAGATACACACTTACAAGGCTTCACCCCCAGGATGGCACAACAGGAATCTCCCAAAAGACTTTAAGTTACTGGGGGAATACTCTTGAAGGAACCCCTCCTCCTTCCAGAGGAAGTGAGGAGTGAGTGTGACTGCTCTGCCCACATGCTCCTGCTGCCTGCCCATCCACCCATGTCAGGCATGGATGGATTGAAAACCTGCTCAGCTCTGGGCCAGAACAACCCTCTCTCTTCAGAAATGACTACCTTCCAGGATCTGTCAGGGCAGACGCTGGCTAAGACAGCAGCCACCACTCTTCCTCAACAATACTGGTTCTTTGCCAGACCACTGCAGTGGAATGACTGACATACACAGCAGACTGCATGGTTGTTTTTCATTTCCTGGTACATAGAGAAGCTACATACAACTATACAATCGTTTATTAAACAAGCAAGGGCATCGTGTCTCAATGTAGAGAGCAAAGGAAGCCCTAAGGGAGTAAAGTTCTGAGTGAATGGGTATTGTTGAAATGGGTGTGACCATGATGAACTCCAAGTCCTTGGACCCACTGGCACCCATAAGGCCAAGGCTCCCGAGGAATGGCAACAACTGACCAATGCAGCAAAGACTAGCGACTGCAGCTGTTTTCCTCCTGGGTGCTTACAGCCTGAGACTACTCATCTTCAGAGACCTCCCATCTACACCAGCAAACCCTCCTCCAGTGACCCCACCTGACATTAGCTTTACCTGGTGTGTCTGTCCTTTCTTTTTTCTATTGCTGCCCCTAGTAGGATTCCAGGAGCCCAGGGCATCTCAATATGCCTACCTTAGGTGATGGCTGCTCAGAAGCACCTGAACCTTCAGCAAGGCAGACTCCTCCCGCTTGTGGACCTTGCTGAGCACCTGTGGCATGGTCAGGTTTTCTTTTAGAGACAGAGTATTAAAGTGCAGCACTGGCTGACCTGGAACTCACTGTGTAGACCAGGCTGGCCTCCAGCTCATAGTGATACCCCTGACTCTGCTTCCTTTCTGAAAGACACAGTGAAGGGACTTCGCCTCATTCACAGAGTCCTGCCTGCAGGGTTCCCTTTACAGCATTTACCCACATGGAGAAGGGTTCCCAAATGGCCCATCTTTTCAAACCTTGTTACTGCCTTCTCAATAGAGTCCTGAAGCTTACTTGTGCTGTCATGACAACAATGTCATAATGTCTTCATCAACAGTAAACTTCACCTCCAATTCCATGTATACCCAATCTTATTTTTTATTACTTTCAAAGGTGGCACCTTAAAAAAAAAAACACATGAACCAAGAATGGCTAAAGTAAAGGGTAAATAGCACACCACGTCAACGTTTACTGTTCTGTGACAAGGAAGATAATCTACTAGTCTGTGGGTAAAGGCACCTGCAGCAAGCCTGCAACCCAAGTTCAAGTCTAGATCCCAAGTGGAAGAACTCTAAGTTGTTGACTCACATACCAAGAAAGCCCCCAAAATATACCAGGGAAATACGTCAGGAAGAAAGTGACAAAGCTCCACCACAGCCGACTTTTAACAGCCCCCTCTCCATACCTGATACAACAACCAAGTATGTGTATCAAGAAAAGGAGGAAAGGAAGAACAGCAGCAGAGACAATGGGCACGTGCTGCAGTGCGGGGCCCACTATTCCCGCTAGTGCCAAGGTGGGCAGAGCCCCTCTGCTCAAAGCTGCCCTCACTCACAGGCAGCTCACTCGGGCACCGGAGAGCAAAGGTGTCCTGAGCACTGCAGAATGAGCCCATTCTGGAAGACAGGCATCTCCTGCCAAGACACGAAAATCTGGAAAGGCCCCCAGCAGCAGCAGCAGCACAGTGACGTCCATACCAGCCCGAGTTCCCCAGAGAGCACAGTCACACCACAGCAGCTAAAACTGTGCTGACACAGCCGGGCTTCGTGCTTGGAAACCTTTACTCATAAGCCCATCACAGTTCTTTGCCAATAAATATCTACTAAAGTGTTGTTAAGCTCCCTGTAGCCTTAAATGAGAGTTCTTCCTGATTGAATTTCATTACCAATACTATTAATACAGCTGACCATATCATATATAAACTACAAACCTAGTAACTATAAAAGACTAAATGTAAAATTGCATTTTAAAATGTATCTTGTTCAGGACAGTCTCCCATCTTCCCACTGTCCACTATTTCATATATCCTTATATGGAAACCATTGCTTGCTAGAATGGGGCAGGGTTTACTTTCAATTTGACTCATGCTGAGAAAAATATTCCACAGTAAGCAGGAAGGAGTTTCATTACAGCAGGATCATCCAACTGACTGCTGGGGGAAATAATCATAGAGCCATCAGGAAACAGATGACAGTTTGTGTCAATACTGGACAGCCTGTAAGTGATGCTCAAAGTGGAGGACTGGAAACCACAATAAGGACCAATGAAGTGTCCAATGTCATTCTTCTACAAGCCTCACTCAGGAACTCAAAGGCTTTTCCCTCTCCCTGGAGCAATAAAATGCAGATCAGGACTGACTTCCTTGCTACAAGAGGGGCAACTCAGAATGTGCTCAACCTTGTAACATACCAAGCAGCCTGGGAAGTCTTTGGAAAGAATGCACAGGAGCCATGCATTCCTGTTGCTTGGCAACAGAACTGAAGCAGCCCCACCTAGGGGGAAGGGGGAGAAGGGAGGCTCTTCAGACTCAGGAAGCAAAGGTAAGTAAAAACTTACAAGAATCATCAGGTCCCTTTCCAAGGTTACATAAGCGTCACCCCCAGCCCACGCTTCCCTTTGAGTTTTTGGGACAATGTGTCATGAAGCATAGGCTGAGGCTGAGCCCCAAGGATGACCTTAAACTTCTAACCACCTGTCTCCACCAAGTGCTGGGCTTTTGGAATGCACCACGGAACAGAAAGCAAAGCTTTGTGGTGGCAGACAAGCACCCCACCAAGCCCACTAAGCCCCAGCCCTCAAGTAGACAGTTCAGGGTAGGAACTCACTAACCATCTACTTCCCATTCTCTCCTCTTTTTCCCTCCCAAATATTTGATTGCTTTGTCCTTTACTAGCTCCTGACCACAAATATGACTATGAACCCTCAACTCCCAGGCCCCTCTGTTGGCTAATTCAGTTGTCTGAAGGTTCTGGCCTATATCAGGGTGAAACTACTCTAACATAAAGCTCTGAAGCTTCTGGGGACCAGAAGGCATTTCAGAAAAACTCAGTGTCACTAGCTTCTGGGGACCAGAAGGCATTTCAGAAAAACTCAGTGTCACTAGCTTCTGGGAACCAGGAAGGCGTTTCAGACAAACTCAGGGTCACTAGCTTCTGGCAATATGATGGCCACAGTTCTGGGTGGCTTGTGAGTTTTTTCTGTTGCAGGATGTTGCTCACCACCTGCCAGATGTCAGCAGTGGTAACTTGGACTACTGAAATGATAAGTCCACTCTGTGAATGTGACCTTGAGCCGCAAAGTCTGTGGTGGCCATGTCTTTAATCATAGTACTTGGGAGACATAGGCAGGCAGACCTCTGTGAGTTCAAGGCCAGCCTGATCTACAGAGTGAGTTCCAGGACAGCGATGGATGGATGGATGGATGGATGGATGGATGGATGGATGAAAAAAGGAAGGGAGGGAGGGAGGGAGGGAGGGAGGGAGAAAATGAAGATACAGCAGTAAGAATACAGACATTTCTGAGATGCTACCTTTGCAATTCTAACTTCTAAGACCTTGTTAATATTTATATATTCAAAATAAAATGACATGAGGAACCCTACATCTAGACCATAACACAAGTGCACTGGAGAGGAAGTAACTTGCATGCCTTTCAAAATAGCATTTCTAGAACTGTATGCTTCAGTGTTGTAAACTCTTCGCACTATGCTCAACACATTACAAACAAGCTACTAATAAACTATAAATTAGAAAGCTGTGGTGCTCCGGGAAGGTGGCTGGGAGATCTGACTTGGGAGCATACTTCTGTAACGGGATCAACCAGCTTAGTCAAATGAATGCTCTTCAGCTTCAGTGAGAGACCCTGCCTCAAACAGTAAGATGGACTTACTTTTATTATTTCTAATTACGTGTATGTGTGTTGTGCAGGTAAAGTCATGTAGGTGAGTGCATGCCACTGAAGCTACAGGCTGACATGGGTGCTGGGGCTGGGTACCAACTTTGTGCAACGGCAGCAAGTGCTCTTCACTACTTCTGAGCCAACTCTACAGCATCAATAAGCTTTTAAAGGTGAAAAATGGGTGGTTAGGTGAGTAGGGAACACCACTAAGAATGTAAGATCTGAGGCAAACATTTTCCAAGTACTGAGTGCAGAGTCTGGGAAGAAAATGAGCTTTGCCTGGCAGAGAAAAAGAGCCGTGAGGCTGTGATGATGGAGAAGGAGAAAGGTAGGGCACAGAGCAGAAGAGGATGTGGCCAGAGCAAATGAAACCTAGCACTCTTGGTGTCAGTTGTTGCTAGGAAAGTGACCACAGATGAGATGCAATGGGGCACCCCCCAGTATCTCTAGATGGGCGGGTAGGCCTGTGATTCTGGAGGCACAGGGGTAGGTAAGCTAAGTGTCCATGCCCCTCTGGGTTTCTCTTTCTGTAGCCTCCTCCTTGTATGACTCTGACTTCTCCCCAGCATCATTCCCGTTGGTGAAGCTCCCCTGCCTCCATCTTTTGGGAACACTATCTTACACGGGCCCAGGGGATGAAGCAGGAAAGTCTCCCATCATATATGCAACTTACATATGCCAGGTTTCCCTTGCATATAAGAGCAGCGGCCACGGCAAGGCCATCTAAGGGCAGAGGTCATGACATGGACAGGTCAGGGCCTCAGCCTGCATGCAGACGGTGCTCCTGCTCGGGAGCAGTATTCTGAGATCACTTGGCTGTGTGGGTAAAGTGCTGAGTGGACAGGTGCGGAAGAGAAGCCAGTGACGTCAGTACTGATGGGTGCTTCCTATGTGCTAAGAAAACGATACGTACAAAATCTACGACGGTATTTCAGTAGGTTGGCTGAAAATGGAAATAGTTACAAGTTAATGACAGCCAATCAATTACTTCCTTGGAACCAACAGGAGTCCTGAGTTAATGGAATCCTGGCGTGTTCAAAGGAAGAGAGGAAAGGCACATTAACAGGGAAAGGTCACACGATAAAAGAAGGCCTCAAACGCAAGATCTGACCTTCTACATTAAGAATAATGAAAGACTAAGTCCAAAGCACTCAGAGAAATAAGCCAATAGAACAGAAAAGGAAAAAACAAAGCCATGAAACTAGCTTTTAAAAGGGCAGGTGAAATGATTATTTTGCCAATATTTTAAGGAAAAAAGACAAAGTTTGTCAAGATTGGGAAAAAAAAGCTGGGCATATAGCTCATGTCTGTAATCTCAGCACTTGGGAGGTTGAGGCAGAAGGATGGAAAGTTAAAGGTCAGACAGATCTACAGGTGAAGACACTGTCTCAAAAAACAACCAACAAGCAGAAAGAGAACAGGGCAGAGCACAGTGGTGATGCCTACAGCCCTACAGCCAAGGAAGGAAGCACACGGCAGCTGTGAGGCTGAGGCCAGGCTGCGCTACAGGGCCTTTCTCAAGCTAAAATACAAACAGTGAGTAACTACAGACTCACAGACATTAAAAACACAGGGAAGACTGGAAGCAGCTTGATGGTAATAAATTTGAAAACTCTGACAAAACAATGTCCTTTAAAAAAAAATCACAAACCAACAAAGTTCTCCCAAAAGAAACAGGTAGCTGGAACAGCACATTGTCTCCTAATGACATTAAATTCACAGTTAAAACCTCAGATACCTGAGGCCAGGTGACTTCCTTGGTAAATTTACCAACCATCTAAGAAGTACTAAAGATTATATCCACCCATTTCCAGAAAGGCAGAAATCAGTGTTCTTATGAGGCCAGCACGAGCCTGACATTCAGGGAGTGGCTGTCCTGATGAAGCTAACTGCAGACTTTCTCACCGCTTAGCAAATCAGACTCAAATGCAAAAAGAAAATACTATGACGAAGAGGCTCCTTCCAGGGATCAATCACTAATGTAACGTTAATGAGCAGAATAAACAAAAACACAACTGTCTTAAAAGAGTCTGGCAAAACTCAGTTCATGCTCACAAGGTCAAGAAAAATCTTTTTGACATCGTCAGCAGCAAGCTGCTTGTGCTGACCCAATGCTTTCCACAGAAGCCAAGTACAGGACCAGGGCAGGCCTTACCATGTTGACTCACCCTGCTCCAAAATTCAGTCTGAGAAGTAAGGGCAAGAGGCAAAAATGCAGCTCACTCAAAGATACCATGATCATCTACAACGAACAAACAAGCTTTCTCAACTAAAGGCTCCTAAATCTAAAATCTGAGTTTCACAAGGATATCAATGCAACCAGTTGTGTGGACAGTCATGGGCTAAGAATAAAAGATCAGAAGTGAAATTAAAAAGAAACACTACCTGCAGTAGCATCAAACACAAAAATGCATGACAATAAATTCAAGCAAACAGTTGCTATGGTTTGGAGTTCTGACCCCTCCCAAGACTCTGGAGTCCCCATGGAGTGTGGTGTTTGGAGGTGTGGACATCTGTGAGAGGAGCCTAACAGGTACAGGTCACTGAGGACACGGGAAAGCTACCTCCAAAGGACAAACATAGCTCTCATGGAACCAGTTAGTTTCCAAGACAGAAGGTGGTATAAACAGCAAGCTTGGTGGTTTCTACGAGCTATCTGATTTCCTGTCACTCATATATGCTTGGGCCACTACAATATCATCCACCAAGAAGTAATTCAGCAAGGGAACCTTCACCAAGAGATCACACCGATGCTGCTGCCAAACTTTGACTTTCAGCTTTCAAAACTAAATAAACTCCTTTTCCTTACAAATGATACACTCTCGGGTGTTTTGTAATGGCAACAGAAAATAAACCTAACACAGTAACTGAGACAGTATATTGCTGGATAAACCCATGTTCATTAATGGGGTAGCAAGGAGAACATGGATATGACTCGCCCACATAGCATCTGACGTTTATAGTAAAGCCTCTCAATAATTCAATGGGGAGGAAATGTCATTTCAACAAAAGGCTGCTAAAAGAACTGGACATGCATATGAAATAAATAAGTCAAATAAAGATAAATAACAGCCTATGGAATGATAAAAGCTATGTCTGCTCCTGATTCCAGGTTTCTGGTACAGAGCCCCAAACAGTCTTAACCAACCAGGCTGTTGGGCATGATGACTTCGTGACTCTCCTGGGTCAGGGCACAGCTTTAGCATTGGACTAGTCACCAGGAAGCCACAGCGGTGATTAGAAGGTAAGAGCCCCACCCCCTCCCCGGGATGGAAGTGAGCACTCTTATCACCCATGGAATAAGATCCCCACTAACAGCAGGAAGTCAGGACTTGCTGGTAAGCACACCTGGTATTCTCAGAGAGTGACAGGCCCAAAGACGCTGTGGCTCTACACCTAGCCTCACTCCCACCTGCCCTGCCCTGAGCAGCCTGACTTTCCTTGGTAAGTGGCACTCTGGTTTCTGTGAGTCAGACTAAATTCTCACTCCAGATGCAGAAGGGGCATCTTGGCTTCTTCTCCTGACGCTGTGATAAAAGCCCTCAACAGAGCAAGCTAAGGAAGAAAGGTTTATCTGGCTTAGTCTGAGGGTGCAATCTCTAACAGCAGGGCAGTACTGGGGGGCAGCTTGAGTCAGCTGGAAGCAGAGACCAAGGAGGACCTCAGGAGCCCTCCTTATTAACCTAATCAAGATAATCCCTCACAGGCACAGGCTTGCCTGGACGGCTAGTGCCCTAGGTGGCTCTAAACCCTATCAACTGGACAGTCTATACTGGCCATCTCAAAGGAATCCACACTGATTCTCCAGTTCCTGGCCAAGCCAATAGACATCTCAAACTCTGCCACAAGCTCCCAAAGTTAGTACATGCCAGCATCTACCAAGACTGTCTTCCTTCAAATACCAATCACAGGACAAAGCTTAAGGACAATTCACACTCTGACCAACCAGCAGGTAAATGTGGGGTTTCCCTCAAAGCCCTGCCCAAACTCAGTAACTGAAAAAACTCAAAGGACTCAGAAACAGACCAACATAAGCCGGGGGGGGGGGGGGGTGTTAGAACATCACTGCATCACTGCTGGGCATTCACAACATGGATGAGCCCCTGGGGAGGAGTCTCTTGAGGTAGGCCTCTTTCATAGGTGCCCTAAACTCAGCCTCTGGCCCCTATCCACTTGCTAGGAGATGAAGGCAAGGGTACCAATTAAATCCTCTAAATCCATTTAGAGGCCCTGCCAAGGCCACCTTTTACCAAACACAGGCATTTTCATCATTCCACAGTATTCATGGTCTCAAGGAGCTCAATGTTGAGAACCAAAGCAAAACTACCTACAATTTTACTGTACCCTAACACTTCAACCCCTACTTCACTATATGCACACAAACCTAACTCAGAATCATCCTAGGTCCAGAGGGAGAGCACTAGGAATCAGGAGGGAGGGACTATAACTTTGGAGCAGCCACCAGAAAGGTCCAAATGAGAAAACCATGCTAGATGTAAGCCTTCAGCCAGAAACAAACTGTGAAGAAAAAGAAAAGGCAAGCCACAGAGTGGGAGAAATACTAGCAAAGCACACTAGATAAAAACAGACAGTTGTTTCAAATATAAAAAAGGAACTTAACTCAGTAAGAAGGCATTATATAATAAATAATATGAAAGCCAATGATGGTGGCACATTCCTACAATCCAAACACTAGGGAAGCTGAGGCAGGAGAATCATGAGTTCAAGGCTAGCCTGAACTACACAGGGAGCCTACACCTATAAAGATGAATGAGGAAGAGGAGGAGAGGAGGTAGGGAGAGGCAAGGCAGAAGAAGATGATGAATGAGAAAGAGGAGGAAGTGGTGACGGAGAAGGGAGGGGCAAACAGAAAATATCTGAATTGGCACTGTACCAAAAACCAAACCTGTGACAAACAGGCAGAAGACAAGAGGCTCAGACTCACTAGAAATATGCAGACTAAGACTATAATGCAACATAGAGGGCAGAGTGCAGAACAGGACCCAGGGCAGGATACTCATGGTGTACTGAGTGTGCCCTCAGACACACTCTGTCTCTTACACACACAAACACACACACACGAGCCTTTCAGTTTGGGGATCCTGTTTTATTTGTGTCCTGACATCTAACCATCTAACTCAGAACCTTGTACACGGTTGGCAGTTACATAAGAACTGGTAACTCCATTCCTGAATACTTACCCAACAGAATAAAAGCAGACACCAACAAAGACTTGTCTGTGAGTGTCCCAGAAACCACTGTAGTTTAAATGTGAATGGCCCTCCAAGATGTTCCATGTCATCCCAGCCATGATGCACTGAGGCACCTCAGGCCCAACCAAGGCTCCCCCAGCATGGAACTGAAACCTCCAACACTCTGAGCCAGAATGAGCCTTTCCTCTTTCACCATTCACCATCTCAGTTGTTTCATTAGTGATGCAAATGTGGTCCACAGAGAACTATTTTTAGTAAAAATCTCAGGCAACTATTATGTGCTGAGCAGAAAACCAGCAGCTCAGGAAGCAATGCTCACTGGGAAAATCTCTATCACTGAAACATACACAGGCAAACACGGCAGACACAAATGACCTACAATCTCCCTTGCAATGTTCCAAACACCTTTGTCTGAGGAGACAAAGGCTTTTAAGGGGGTCACTGTAGGCAGATGGAGCTATGCAAATAAACACACTTAGTACACCACGAGTATCCTCATGGCCTAAACATGTTAAAACATCAATGATACACTGAAAAGTCGTGTCATTACAAGTAATATATAGCCTCACTGAAATATTTAACAATGTCTTGTCTAAAAAATTGCACACAACAAAAAACAGCAAAAATAACCCTCTACCCCTTGACTCCTCCAGACCTGACTATGTGACACACCATGCAACAGCCTAAGCCTGAAGCAACGTTTAAATAGATTTCTTCATTAGTCAGAGACTCCCACATGCTATTCCCGTCATGACATCTGAACACACAGCATTTAACAACGCATGCTGACAGTTTTAGTGAGGAGTCATAACACAATTTACTAGAATTCAAAAGCAGAAGCAAAACGACCTTGACTTTTGGGGGAAAATACCCACACCGGGTATCATTCAGTGAAACACTCAATTTAGACTCCTGCACAGAGGACTCGCTACCAAGAACTATCTTCTGTTGAGAAACTGCAAGGGGCAAAGGTGAAGCTGACTGAGTTCTCATTTTAAACATTACGGTAAAAACAGCTCTGGGTATTTACTACTTGGTGTTACAACAGAGGCACAAAGACAAACAGCTGACCACAGGGACCAGCTTCTGGAAGCTGCTATGTGTTGTGCAGCCTGGCTAAAGGAATTTTCCATAATTTCATCTAAGGTGATATTACTAAAAACTGAACAGATCTTAAACATCTAGGAATAATTTAGAGTATGGATGCATGTGTAAGGGAGGAAGGAGATGAACTTTAAAATCAAATACACAATTCGTATAAAGCACAGGAGGCAGGGCCACGCTGGGCAGATCATACACATGCACCACACATGCGCGTACATGCACACACACTTCTCCCTGTGATGTTCATGAGCATGCCTAGCTACAAGGAAGCACACACTGAGCCACGGAGACGGTAAGCACGCTGACTCCAGAGAACTTAGGGATGGGTGTTTTGTTTCCTTGAGGCCTCAGGTTAGAAGTCAAGGTGCTGGGGTTCCACACCCCGAGCGAGCACGGGAGGAGTAAGTCCTGAGTTCCAAGGGCAGCACAGGGTGTCACAGAACTCACCAAGCAGCACTCTCGGCCCGGCCTTTCACCTCACAGCTAATCTGGCTTTCCCTGAAGCCTTGTTTCAGTCCCTACTTTTTCTTTTCCTTCAATTCAACAGTTTTAGCAATAATTCAGGAACTCAGTTACCATCACAATTTCAGTTGTCAAAACAGAGAAATACACTAATATACTCTGTATTTTATTTAGGGTAACTTACTTCAAAGGTATGCTTACTACCATGAAATGAAACTGCATTTTCAGTAAGATTCAAGATAAAGTATTTTCCCCATCCAAGGTCAGCCTCGTAAATACACAGCTGGAGTAACACTGGGCACATCTGCATGCCCTCTCCGCTAGCATCCCACATCTGACACAGCTTCACCCCAAGCACCTGCTTAATATCCTAATTGGCACGCTGATACACTTGGACATTTGTGTGAGTTAGTAAAGTAATATAACAGAAGAACTGAAGGTGGCAGAATGTCCATTGGAGGAATGGAATGCATGGTGGGGCAGCAAGATTTTGTACACTTTTTCATATTTTTTTAACTAGAATCTGCTTTTGAAATTTTGATTTGAAATGCAAGTAAAATACAGCTTCAATTCTACAGAAGAGATTTAAATGGGAAGTCAAGAGCACCCAGTCCAAGCACTAATACTATGTAGGAATCCTTTGCACAATACATGTAATAACTACTAGTTTTCACCACATTTCAGAAAAGGAAGGAAAAATAAACAAATGTCTACAGCTAGAAATACTGTCAGTAAACAGGAGCATGGTCTGACACACAAGCCAACAGCTCCTAAAAACACACTGTCAATGAATGCAGTCCGAGGGGTGAGCTGGGGCAGATACATGCTGAGGCCCATTTCAAATTGTCCTGAAACTACAAAACAGGATTTCAAGGCAGTTTGCTGTGCTCCAGAAACCTGAGGCCCTAAGTCTTCAGAAATGAACAAGGCACCACAGAGCATGGGTAGATGGGGAGCATGGGTAGATGCCCCCCCAGGGTGGGGCCATGCAAAGCTTTCAAGAGGCATGCAGGGGGGCCAGAGCTCCCAGGTTCTGTTGCTTCTAGTACTCCAGAATAGATAACGAAGGCTTCAGTGGGATACAAGGTGCATGTTGGATAACTAACAAAATTAAGACTTTACAATTATATTGGCTAATATATTGTCTTAAATAGGTTCCTTTTGTGACCTTGAATTTCTTTTTTTTTTAACCAATCCATTTTTTTTAATTCTTAAATTCTTGACATTACAGAACTAAACTGAAATTTATTAACATTCCACTCTTACATTTCTTACCGACAAACAGAAAAAAAATCCATGAGCCAAAAACCCAAACAAAACTAAAAACAGGGAAAAGCTTATAAAAACTAAATATGCATCCCAGCATTAACAGCTGTGGCCTTGAATTTCATTTCACACAAACAAACACAACAGAGCTTCTGGACTATCTCAAATACATTTATGAAAAGGGCACTCTCTGGAGAAATGCTGTGGATTAGGACAATAAACAAACTGCCCCAACATTGTCTATAGTACAAATACAGAGTATCTAACAGAATACAGAAGGAAGAAACAAAAGCCAAAACTAAATAAAAACCACTTATGAATTAAAATATGAACAAATACCCTGACTGTGCAAAAAGTTTAACATACATTAAACAGATACCAGATTAACTTCGGATAAAGTAATCAGGCTGACTCAACATGACAAAGAGCGCATGGTTCTGTATTTGCATAGCCTGCAATGGAAAACAGCAGACTGTACCAAAACACCAAAATCTCATCCAGACAGCATCACTCACAGAGATGCAGGACAAGAGGAAGCCAAGGATGGCTAGAGTAATCATCGTGAGACTATCAGGGGGCCTGTCAGGACCAGTAGACAGTCCCAGGGGCTGGCACACTCACCCAAAGTGCTCTGCCTTTGGAATGCCACCATCTCCGGTCTAGAATTCATGACACTGAATCTTAAAAACCCTAGAGCACTCCACACTCCCAACCAGCTGCCCCACAGCCACCGCAGGCCTCACAGCCAATCCCTGAGAGCCCTGAAAGTCACAGATTAAGAATCCTAATGCCCTTGGTCTAAGTTCCTGGGAACCAGACGTGGCCTGCACACTAAAAGTCGCCTGTATCTACCAATTCCATAGCCTCAATTTAACTAAGCAAGAAGACAGAAATATTTGTGAGGAAAATGTCCCCTGAATTTATTGTATACAATCCCTAAACGACTGACATGTTGCCACTATTTTCACAGCTATTACACTGTTAGCAGGCATTGCGAGTGATCCATAGGTCATTAAAGTACATGGAAAGATGGGAGGGACCTACATGTAAACACTACGCAGTTGTCTATGAGAACAGTCAGCATCCACAGAGACTACAATTCTGGGAGAGGAGAAAACCATGAGGAAAGACCCCAGAACCAGCCATTACAGCTGCCTTCCCAGGCAGACAGAACAGAAGTCTGAGAACACCATTCCCACACGAAGGGCGGTAACCACCTTCCTGAATTACACAGTGAAATGTTACCTTTTTAGGTATGCTCCATTTTAAGGAAGCAGTAAAACCTTACTAAAGCCAGAATATAACTCATCTGCACTGGATGTGCCCAAATCCCATAAAATTCCACAGCAGTTTGGGGTGAAGCCAGGCTTGTAAAGACGAGCACCCTGAAGGGTATGAGCCACAGTCACTAGGTCTCCAAAAGAACGGTAAATCATCCCACATTTTCGGAGCTGGCCCAGGCAGGCACTGCAGTTAATTCTTACTAAATAAAAACTTGTGCAGTGAATGAAACACTATAGGTGGTTCCCTTGAATGATTGGGGGAATTACCCCGTTCACATTTCACTGAAAACACTAGTTCTATCACCAGCTTATGGGTCATGATTGCCTAGGTTGTTTACTAGGGGAAACACTCATTCCGCACCAAGGCTCAGAAGTTCTAACACAGTAAACTGCAAGACAACAACCTTTAATTCTGGGGAAACATAGCCCTAACAGAAAGTACAACTGTGCCACTAGTGTGCAAACACTGTGACCTATGGGCACACTCACGGAGATGAGAGACACTGTACACACCAACCTTCGGAGATTAGGCCTGCACCTAAGAATCCTCAATGAGGCAGATGTTGCCATTAGAGTGTTTCTGAGCAATCAGATGCACACAGCAGAATGCTGTGACCTGAGACCTGGTTTCTCCCACTAAAGTTTCACAAGGATTGCTCATTTGCCACAAATAATTATCTCAATGGCTCCAAGCATTTTTTTTCAACTTCTAAAACAATCCACATGTTGCAAAAGTGTCTTTCCCATGTTAACAGACTAAGAATATTCTTTTCTTATGAAACTGTAAAAAGGAGACAAAGTGGAATCTTTGGTAATAGTTCAAACCACAGAACATCTTAAGGGAGATTGGACCACTGCAGAGCAAGTATGTGACCAGCCCACAGTCTGACAGTAAGACTGCCTTCCAGGAGGCTGGAAAGATGGCTCAGTATTTCAGTTCTCAGACTGCTCTTTCAAGGGAGTTTAGCTTCTGACCTGTAGCTCCAGTCCCAAGGGATCCAGCTTTCTCTCCTAGCCTCCACAAGTGCCCACACATGGCATATGGATCCACACATGTACATCAAGAAAATAAATCCTAAAACAACAACAACAAAAGATTATTTTACCTACCAGCACAGAATATCCCAGGGACTTCACTCCTGATTATAATGGTCCGAACTTTCTTATCTGATTTTAATGCATCCACAGCTTTTGAAAACTAAACCAAAGTAGGGAAAAGAAAGAAGAAAAAGGGAAAAAGAAATCACTTTCAAAATCATGTCAACAGTGTATCTTAGTATTAGAAAAAAACAGCTTAATCTCACACTCACCATTTTGAGAAGATTTTTACTGAGTGAATTTTTCCCATAAGCTCTGTTTATTCCAAGCACCACAATCCCTAGTTAAGGAGGGAAGAAAAGAACACACACTAAGGTTAGTGAGGCGCTCAGAGAACAGCCTGCAGCGTAAAGCTGACTAACCTGGCACGCGACCAATCTGTCATCTTAACCAAGGTTTCTTGCAAAGCTGGGCCTTTATTTCTACAGCTACAGCTTCCTTCTCAAAGCAAGTCTTTTCTCTTAATATGGCAGCTAAAAACATGCCAAATCAATCGGTGCTGACTATTCTCAGTTTACTTTAAGGGGAGATTTTCAGCGTCATGGGCCCTTCAACTCTTCTCTTTGAAAGCGGCACGACAGGAATCTGCAATTTCACGGGAGGCCACACAGTAGAAAATGGCAATCACAGCTTCATTCATCACCGTACAGTAAGTGGCATACACAAGTCACAGCCTGGCTGCATGCAGGCCTCTGACCTGCTTTCTGTGGCTGCTCCAGTAGCTGGCAGCTCACTGCTCCTTGCTGCTTAACAGTCTCAGTACTTCTATGCCAGGCTTCCTCCTGACCTCTGCCCTGCACCCTTAACCCAGCAACACTTCCATTCAGACCTACAAACAATTCGGACTCAGCCCAAATAAAACAGAGTTTATTTTATCTCTCCTCTAAAACCCAAGCTCCCCCTGCTCATTCCCGGTTTTATCACACTTTCATCTGAACCCAGGCTCTCCAGCCCAGCTGCAGCTGTCAGACTAACTTTCTGAACCCAGTTCCATGCACAGAATTCACCACTTGTGCAAAATCCTTCATTTACTACAACACGTCTGAATTCAACGGCCGGAACTGCAGACCTGAAGTTCTGTACAACCTGCACTCGATCTTCTCTAAGCACAAACTTTCACTGTGGGTCAGAAAAGCCTTCTCCAGCTCTCAGCATGGGCCTTATCCATTCCTGACTTAAACCAAAGCAAACTACATACACCCAAACACCCTCAGGGAGGAAAAAAGCTAGCAGGGGACTGAGGTTGTGAGAGGGTTCAGAGGCTACCCCTGCACTGACTGAGAGCTGCAATCCAGGGCCTACAGCATTGGAATACTAGCTCACTAATCCCACGGCAACCCAACAGGTAGCCACCATTCTGTCCCATTATCTAGGAGAGGTTAAGTATGTGCCTTTAGCAAGTAGGTAGTTATCTAGCTCCACACCTAAATGACTGCACTACATACATTCAAACTTCAGTTTCCATGCGAAGATAAGTGATCAAGCCAGATGTACTGAGTACACATTATAGTACTCAGCTTGTCCCACTAAATACACATCAACATGAATGGTGCTCAGCGACTCTGACCAGACTGACATGGCCTAGAGCAAAAGAAAGCCAAGGAGTGGCTCCTCCAAGACACTGCTGAGACCAGCCAGAAGCTGGATGCGCAGGAAGGAAAGTGGAAATCTTTGGGGAGAAGGCTTGATTGGACTGAGACACACCTTGAACTAGTAAAGCACACCTCTAGGGGTGACTACGACCCCTACCAGCTACAACCTAATGAAAGAATGAATAATCCCTTGATGGAGTCTTAATGTGATGGTGTTTTAGGAAAGAGCAAAAGGCAGGAGGTGGGCCTGGCTGGAGGAAATGGATCACTAAGTGTGGTGTCTTTGGGAACTGTATCTTGCCCTGGTCCCTTCTTATCTCTCCTCCCTCCCTCTACTCACCATCCTCCATGAAGTGAACAGCTTCCTCCACTGATGTGGGATTCACCTCTGTATGCTGTGATTGCCATTAATGAATAAAGAATCTGGCTTGCCCTATAGCAAGGTAGAGCTTAGTTAGGTGGGGAAAACTAAGCTGAATGCTGGGAGAAAAGAGGTGGAGTCAGAGAGAAGTCATGGAGACGCCACCAGAGACAGACATGTTGGAACCTTGCAGGTAGGCCATGATCCTCATGGTAAAATATAAAATAATGAAAATGGGTTAAATTAAGATGTAAAAGCTAGTCAATAAGAAGTTAGAGCTAATAGGCAATCAGTTTTAAATAATATAGTTTCTGTGTGGTTATTTCAGAGTCTGGGCAGCCAGGAAATAAATAAGCGGCCTTCTACAACAACTAGTGTTCCAACATGGTCAACTAAACTACACCATCAGTAAATAAACTACACCATCAGTAAATAAACTACACCATCAATAAACAACTACAACATCAGTAAACTACACCATCAGCAAACTGAAGGCAGCCTGTTTTCTTCAGGTTTACCATATACCATGAAGCTCATGGTGACAGAATTAGCTAACTACACAGCTCTCCATAACTAAACTTGGATCTCACGTAGCTCAGGCTGGCCTTGAACTCATTATGTAGTAGAGGGGTAACAGATACATCACCACTCCTTTCTTATGCATTAATGGGAACTGAACCCATGGCTTCCTGCATGCCAGGAGAACACTCTACCAGTTGAGCTATGCCCCAGTCCCCTACATTAATATTTTTTTAAAGACAGGGTTGAACTTCTTTTGTTGTAAAACAAAAGGGGGCCTGATGATCCATTTTGTCTCAAAATAAGAACAAAAATAATGTAGAAAACATAACCAGAAAGGCTGTGAGGCACAGCAAGAACTCAAGACAGGTTTAAAGACATTTTGAAGAAAGTGCCTGAAAATGTGGCATCCTTCGATAATGCTTTTTCTCTTTCACCATGAAGATGTATATTTTTACTTAAAAAATTTCCAACTTAAACTTAATCATTATTACTAAAAATATATATATTTATCAACCACTGAAAAATACTGACAGTACCTGTTTGACACCCACAATAAATCAACGGCCCAGAAAATGCTCCAAAGGGAGTCACAACACAATGTCCACCACACAAGGTCCTGTGCTTCTGAACAACACCGTGAGATGTGCATGAGAAAGGCAACTATTTGAAATTTGTCTTGATTTACTTTAGGTGTGTGGGTGTTTTGCCTGCATGTATGCTTGTGCACATGTGTGCCTGGTGTCATGGATGCTATATAAAGGACATCAGGTCCCCTGAAACTGGAGCTATAGAAGGTTGTGAGCCACCATGTGGGTGCTGGGAATAGAACCTGTTCCTTGCAAGAGCAGCAAGGGCTCTTGATCCCTGAGCCATCTATCTCTCCAGCTCTGTATCATCTTTTATAACAGGCAACTTAGAAAGAACTTAACAAACCATTAAGAGAAAAACAATTAAAATCAAAACCCAAACACGAAAAACACTACTACCATAAAAAGCATCCTTTAAAAGACTGAATCAACAGAGCCATAAAAAATAACCTAGTAAGGGAATGGAGAGGAGGTGCTCTTAAAGCTGTTTGGGGGAAGACATCACATTTTTAGAAACAGCCAGGAAGGAGAGGCTGGAAGGATGACCAAGTGACACTCTTAGCAAGATCTGGGCAGATCCTACTGGCAGACACTCCCTACAACTCTGAACGCCAGAAAAATAGAATTAAACAAATTAAACATGTCCTCACACAGTAAGCCAGAGTTGTAAACAGTTCCTTCACATCTATAACACAACACTGATTCTGAACAGAACGGTGCTAAATCCACCTGAAAAGTAACAATACATCAAAAACCAAGAAAATACTAAAAAATGAACAGGGCTGAGGAGGAAGGAGACAAGATCACACAGGCAACAGTAGTCAGGGTGGGCAGAGGGCCTGCCTCCTGGGGATTTCCTTTGAACACACCAGTGTAAGTCAGTGGGGCAGAGGTAAACATGCAAGTCTGGCTAAGCACTCACGGGAAAAGCAAAGGACGCGCACACACACACCTAAATGCAGAAGACCAAACGGGTACATCTCAAGGACTGACGACTTTCTCCGCCCCCATTCTTTCAATCTGATGCTCGGGTTGCCCAGGTTTTGTCCTTCATAGGTAGCAGAAGCATCCTTCAGTTTCTACAGTATGAATTGTCAAATGTTTTGTCTGAGTGTGTTGGGATAATTGCAGTTTTTCTTGCTTAGCTTGCTGGTGCACTGAATCACTTGAAATGCTTTTCAATAATGACCCACACCTGTATCCCCCAGAGTAAATCCCATGTAGTTGTGTAAATAGCTCTTTTTATGTACTGTTAGAGTTAATTTGTTTGTGTTTTATTTGAGGCAAAAAAAAGACACACACACCTAAATACACAAGACCATCAGGGTGAAGAAACTAGTGAAGAAGACCACAGAAAGCACAATCATTCAATAGTAACCTTAGGCTTGAAAGACCTAAAGAGATCATCAGGGTTTGGAGAAATAGCTCAGCTGGGAGAACGCTTGCCCTGCATGAATTCAGAAAACAAAATTGTCAGAGTGAATAATAAGCAAGACTTGGCGTCTGGCTCTAAAGACACATGCTGTTGATTTTAAGGTAAATCACACTGGCACTAATCTAAGAAAGCTGGAGCAGGTATATCAATTTCAGAGAGCTGATTTCGGAGCAAGGTATAGACTTCCAAAAGAAAGGGGCATGCTCTAATTCAAGGGTCCTGCTCCTCTAAGACAGAATCATCCTTCATGCACTTGCAGCTGTAGAAGAGCTAACTTTGGGGAGATGAGATAAACCACGCCCCACGCCCCATACAACAGCAGACTGTAACTCTCCTCCACCAGCAGATAGGCCCCGCTGCAGCTCTGCTCACTGACTGCAGAAGCCACTCACAGAATGCAGAAGCTTTACCCAGTCACAGTGGAGTTTACGCTCTTCTCAAGCTCAAGGAAACATCAGTAAGATAGACCACACTGGGGGTGAAAACACTTTAACCCACATAGTGCACTCCTGTAATCCCAGCACTCCGGAGGCTGAGGCAAGATCACAATTCTAGGCCAGTGTGGACTATTCTGCAAAGCTATGTTAAAAGACAAGAAAGTGGGGGTTGGAGAGAGATGAGATGGCTCAGTGGCTGAGAGCACTGGCCGCTCTTCCAGAGGACCCAGGTTCGATTCTGCCATTCACATAGCCGCTCACAGCTGTCTGTAACTAAAGTTTCAGGGGATCCAACACCCTCACACAGACAAAACACTAATGCACATAATTTTTTTAATTAAATAAAATTTTAAAAACAAAAGAAAATGGAACTAGGACAGCAAAGTAATTGCAAAGGAAGGAAAGGTGAAAACCAGCAGAATCAATGACAGAATTAACAACAGTGGGGAAAAAAAACAGCACAGAAAGTTCAATGCAACAAGAGTAGTGTGTGCGTGCTTGTGCACCTTGGGCTGACTGGCATCAGGTGTCCTCTACTTTGAGCAGTCTCTCAACTGAACCCAGAGCCAGGCACTCTGTCTAGTCCAGCTCTATGATTTCCACTTTCTGTCTTCACACTGGGATCACAATACCAACAGCACGAAGCCCACCTGGCCACCAAGCCTGCTCGGTGTCTGGATGGACTCTATAAATCCAAACTCCAGTCTTCACATGTGAATAGTAAGCACATTAAACACCTAAGTCAACCCCCTAGTCCCCAAAACAATATTTTTTAAAGATGAGTAATTTAATAAGCCTCTATCAAAGAAACTTGAACAATTCTCAAAAGGCTCTGTAAAAAACAGAAACAAAAGAACCGTGTTCTACCTCAGTCCACAAGATTAGTTAGCATCAAACCAGATAAAGATTACAGAAACAGAAAACTAAAGACCAGTATATCTCCTAAACATAGATACAAATAAAATACAAGCATACTTAACCACAACCACATGGGATTTACTTCAGGGTAGAGGTGTGGGTCATTATTGAAAAGCATTTAAAGTGATCCATCACCACAGCAAGAAAAGCCAAGATTATTCCAGAAAAAGCACTTGACAAAATTCAACAAGATAAAAATTCACTTTATGAATGGAAAAAGCTTCCTCAACTGAACTGGACTCAGGCAGCGAAGTCGGAATGCTGTCCTCCGCAGCCCAGAGCAGCGGGAGGAGGAAACCCAGCAGTGTAAAGTAGCAGGAGAAAGAAATGAAGCAAAGCCACGACATGCCATATATGGGAAACACAGAAAGTATTAGGACAAATAAAAGAAGCACACAGTACAACGTCTCTGGAAAGAACTCCAGAGGATTCCTACACATCAGCCATGAGTGGCTGGAAAATGATAGTGAAACAATCCCTTCATGACAAGAAGCAGAAATGGAGCCAGTCAGTGCAGACAAACCCATGGAGAAAAAAAAAAAATTGGGGGGTGGGGAGACAGGTTCTGAGAGGGAGCAAGTGGATGGTCCTGTTGAAGTCTAGAGGGTTTATTGATTTGATTTTTCAAAAATGATCTAAATTGAAGCTGAAGAGATGGTTTGTTGCTCTTGTCGCAGCCCTGAGCTTGATTCCCGGCATCTGCATCAGGCAGTTTGAAGCTACTGTTTACTCCAGAGCCTGGGGATCCAAAGGCCTCTTTTGGCTTCAGAGAGCACTGTGATCCCACGCACATATATGCACACACATATATACATAAATCTTTTTAAAAAACAAAAGTAAAAATGTTCTAAATTTGGACTGTGTTGAGAGAGCACAGCTGTGAAGATGCCTTATTGAACATTATAGCCCATCAATCATACCTCAATAATTCAAACTTCTTTCAACTTTATTATTGAGATAATTCACATATTCATAAAATATATGGAAATATATGTACTGATATTCTGTTTGTAATCTAACAAAAGTTGCCTAAAGATCAGAATGCAGAGCTAACCTATAGAGACCAGGCAGTGGTGGCACACACCTTTAATCCCGGCACTCAGAAGACAGAGACAGATGGATCTCTGTGCTAGATGAGATTGAATCTGTCTGAAAGAGAAATAGAGGTCACACAAAGATGATGACACGCCTTTAATCCCAGCACTAGGGAGGTGGAAACGGGAGTGATGGCTGGGTAGAGAAAGAAAAGGTGGGAGGAAGGAAATAGGAGCTGAGGCAGTGTGAGGATTCATAGAGACGGATGCAGTCTGAGGATTTGTTGATCTGAGTGTTGGTAGAGGAAAGAACTCTCTAGTGCTGGCCGCTCTGCTTCTCTGAGCCTTCAGCTTTCACCCTCTAATATCTGACTCTGAGTTTTATTTATTAAGACCAACTAGAATTTGTGCTGCAAATATATCTTTTAGAACATGAAGAAAGATATGCTGACAGACTTCTGCCATGTACCAGCCTACCATGGATAAAGTTGGCATAAATAAAGGCCATGAAAGGGCTCAGAGAAATCTCTCACCAGATGCATCTAGAGTGAAGGATGAAGAAGGTGCATCAAGAATGACTTCTCTGCTCACTTGTTCATTTGTTATCTGCCAGAAACTGTCCCAACAGTTTTACAAAGACATCTTTAAAATGGGCCACAATATAGCCCAAGCTTACTACTCTACAGAAAAGAAAGTTCCTAGGGGCAGGGAGAAGCCATTCCCGAAAGCATGTGCGGAAGCCCGAGCAGAAAGAGCTGCAGAGTAGCAGGTCAGGGGCAGCTGCAGGGTGTGAGCTAACTAGGTTCAAGGGAGAAGGCCTGCAAGCAGAAGCTCCCCAGCACACCAACATGAAGAGTGAGCGGGAAGGAGGGTGACTGAAGATGGCGGGGACGGGATGGGGGACTGGACTAAAAGGGGCCTCTGCAAGCCAAGACAAGACCTCTAGGCTACTCTGAAACTGTAGGATGAACAAATACGTAAGAAGAAATAACCACCAGGGGAGACCTGGCTCTCTGAGAGGACCCCCATTGCAAACTACAAACACAGCTCTGACAACAGCTGCAAGCCCGCAGCGTTCTGCACATGCAGACCTCTGCCACTGGCCTAAACCCTGCACAGCTGAGTGCTTCTCTGGTCCCAGAGGCTGAGAGCAACAAATTCTGGACTTATCACTCTGACAAACCCACTGGGAGATCTTGAGAATGTGCTGAATCCATTCAGGCCACAGCACCTGCAGCAGCCCCTCCCCTCTCCTAGACACCACCAGGCACCCTATGGAGAACTCGAGGATTTCTCACCTGCAGAAGTGAGTTTATATCAAAGAGATTCACAGTCTGAGTCCCACCCTTTCCCCTACCTAGCCTGGGAATCATCTAGCCTGGGTATCACCTAGCCTGGGTACAAGATTCTGCTGTGAAATTACAACCATCCTCAAAGATCTGTGAAAGATCACCACTCCTTGCCTCATCCGCCCTGATTCCATTCTTCAGAACCCCCTCAACGCTGTGTCTCTGGTGCCAGGGCCTAAACTCTCCTGAGTCCCTGCCATGCTGTTTGCTGTCTGTCTGTTCATAGCAAAAACTCTAGTAACTAAAACACCAACAATCTGCCTCGGTGTCCCTCACCAACCTTTCAGAGACTCCATCCGGCAGTACCCCAGCCCTCACGTTTTCCTTTGCACTCCCTTACAGTTGGCTCAGTGGTAAAAACAAAGCAAAGCCTGCACTGTCATTTCTGCCCATCCTCAAGGAATGCTGGGTCAGTCTTAGGGCCGGTGAGTCCTAACTACAGATATTTACATTAAAGACAAACTGAAAGTATTGCTGTTTACCAAATCATCTTCCATGTGCTATATCTTCTCCTGCAATCCAATCACATCCCAACTTAAAGGCTTCCCAGATGTTCTGTGTGGATTTGCATTGAACATGCACTCAATTTGGTACATATAGTTAGCCATATTCCAGACCCCTTCATAAGTAACACACCACTGGGGCATACAACTTAACTGAAACACCAGCACCCCTAAGCTTACTCCAAAGACTGACATTCATGGCTTTAATGATTCTAGGCCTGTCTAAGCTGTCAGCTGGGTGCTTCCTGCTACTCCACATCAGACTTGCCTTTGGCGGTTTCCCAAATACATAGCTCCATCATTTTGACCATTCCATTGTCTCACACGACTTGAATGAACAAGAAGCAAAATGACTCCCCATATTCCTGAGCACCTCGCGCTGGCTACCTACTCATCAGGCACAGAGACCGTATCATCTCATCATTCTGCTTGATGCATCCGATGGTTGGAGAGCAGGGGAACCCGCTTCAGAACCGTCAGTTTCCATTGCCTATAGAATGCCTTGGAGTGGGCTGGGTGGCTCAACCCTGTGATCACAGGCTACACAGTGAGAGATAAACCCTGCAGACACTGCAGGGTTCTCCACAAGCCTAGAAGCGAGCATCATCTGACCTTCAAAGGACAGAAGGGCTTCTTAAAAGACAGCCATCCTGACTAACTTATTTCCATTTCTACTTAACAGATTCCAGCACTCTGTAAATAGACTCGCGATGCAATAAATGATCCTCTCTTTTATCGTGGGCAATACCCTATCCCACCGTCTCCACCCCTGTAGAGAGGCTAACACTGTAACTAAAAGGAACTTCCCCAATATTCCTCTGCATCCTACCTTTGCATCGCTCCCCACACTCTGTCTCCCAGAACAGGGAGCCCAAGGACAAGATGAATATCTTTTATTTGCTCCACGGAGCTCAGGAAGGGAAATAAATAAAAGTGCCCAAAATTCTCTAAGTGGAATGCAACAGTCCCCCCAAAACTAACTCTCCGAGATAAAATGTGCAAAAGAAAAAGATAACTCTCTCTAATTTAGGGTTCTCTCGGATAATAAAAGGCATCCCCGCTGCAGCTCCTACAACTCTCGCACTGAGGCCGAAGGTGGCAGGGAGCTATTACACAGCAAGAAGCAACCCTGGCCCAGTACTGAATCCCCGGCCTTGACCTTGGCTGGAGAGACCCCAGACGCGAGCAGCAGCACCGAGCGCGCAGAACGCGGAGGGCCACCGTACCCTCCGGCCGCAGAGGCAGCCGGGCCGACCTCCGCGGCCTCGCCCGCAGCTCACCTCGGTTCTCCTCCTCCAGGTGCCGCACGCGCAGCTCGTCCTCCGTCTTCACCTCAGAGCTGTAGCCCCTCCTCGGGGCGGGATCCCCGGCCCAGGCCACGGGGCCGAGCCGCGCACAGCACGCGGCCACCAGGCGGACGCGACCCGCTCTCAGGGCGCCCAGAGCGCCCGGAGCTGCCGCCGCCATGTTGTCTGTTTACAGCGGGCGCCCGCGGCCAGGCCCCGCCCCCCGTTCGGAGACGCGCACGCGCAGGACGGCCGTCTGGCTCCCTGACCCCGCCCCTTGCCGTCTGGCCCCGCCCAGGCCCTCTTTGCCCTGGTGGTTAGGGAGAGACAAGTCTGTGCTGCCAGTGAGACATTAGACTCTTGACACCACAGAGAAGAGGCATCTTTAAAGCTATGGAAAAGCTAAGGGGACACATTCCGAAGTACTAGAGGGATTTGCCTCCCTGCCCTCCTTGGGCCATAGTCTAGGGCTGTGACTTCCGTAGGGAAGGAAAGATATACACCCTTGTACCACCCCTCCCTTTGGATGTCGAAGTGTTAAAAATCCACAAGGAAAAGGAATTTCCTCCCGAAATCCCAGGTGGGGACAGGGCAGTTTGGAGCCTTGAGGTCAGTCAGAGAAGGAACTTCTCTCCAGGCAGAGGAGTCACGGGTCTGTGTCAGACCATCTTTCAGGAGACGGCGATGGGTCAGTGATGGATGGGACCTCACCTTGACCAGGACTACCTAGCTAGACATACTCCTCCATTTACACCTAAACCTCATATCAGAACCTCAAAGATGGACTGGGGACAAGGACATCATAGGACCCCTTTGTTCCTCTTCCCAATGTGGACACATTGAACTAACCTCTAATTGGCCTGTTCAAGACAGGCTGAATCTAGTTGATCAGCTCTGCCAGGACCTCAGGCTCCATACTTCCCATCATAAGGTCATTGTGTTAAGAGAGCAGAATGGTAAACGAAATTGCTCCATTCCCTTAGGTTTGGTGGGACAGGGGGCAGCTCAGCCTGAGACCTCGGCTTGTCATTACATGTGCCTGGTAAACCTAGTCAGTGAAGGGGATCGCAGCGAGTAGGGAACTAGGCCCACCTGCCCACGGTGGGGACTTCCTGGAGGCCAGTGTCCCAACAAAAGCCCACCCCAAGGAAAGCTCAGCCAAAGCTCAGGCCCAGGAACAGTTCCGAGGCTAGGGCTCCTCCCGAAACCTCAGGCCAGTTCTGTAAAGATATTTATTAGAGTGCCTCATTTGAGAATTCCCTGCTACCTGGCTTTTGTCAACTCTCCACCCAGGGAAAGCCTATTTAGGAAGAGTGTCTAGTCTTCAAATTGTACCACTGTTACTGAGTTTAAGGGTTGGTACTGTGCGCCTCAGAATCCTAACAAACCAGGCTCCACCACGTGTCCTCGGTAAGCCAATTAAAAAATGAAAAGCAGAAATGGGAGATTGATTCAAATATGTCCATACTGGAAAGAGAGACAAACAGATTCAATGATGCTTCAAGTCCTTCTTCAGTTTAAGTAGAGAGACGAAGTGATGCAGAGCCAGGTAGTTCAGGTTAATGTGTGGTCCCTTCCATCACTGACCCAGGATTGTCTGTGAGAAATACCTGGCGTGAGGGTGGAAGGCAGGGGATTCCAATTCCCTGGGGAACCTTATTTCCCAGTATAAAGTTAGAGGGAGTGATAGAATGTCTCTTCAAAATACTTCCAGTCCTCCCAGACCAGGAGATTACATGCTGGCCATAAAAATTCTGATATAATACATTATGTTTGGCACCCTCAATGTTCCACCTGCTGGGCTTGTATCCAGAAGGAAAAGAGGCAGGAGAATTGCAAGTAGCAAGTAGCCGGTGCTACAATAATGAAACAATGACCTTGGGACAGCCTCTACCATGAGTTCTGTCAAGTGCCACTTGGGAAGTTGTTCTTAAAAGCAGCTTATATCCTTTTTCCAAGAGCAATGTTCCTTTTGCTAAGTGCTGAGATTGCTAGTGTTATGATTTATGGTTTCTCCAATTTGGTTTTGAAGTCTCTGGGCAGATAGGAGGTGTGGGGGTGAAAGAGAGGCCAAACAGTGGGAGGGAAAGTGACGGGGGTGGGGGGGAGATTAAGGATGAGAGCCAGCGACATGGTGGCTCCAATTGATGGGCTGAGCAAGCCCCTGTTTGAGTCCTGCTGTGGTCAGAGGGTTCATCTCTGCACACCTGGCAATCTGTATAGGGTGAGGAAAGTCACGGACTGTCCCATATGAAGGTAAAATAGACGTCTGAATGGACCAGATTAAGAACTGGGGGCGGGGAGGACAGAACTGGAAATTGGCTGCATCAAGGGTGACTGGACCCTGTCTCAGAAATAAAAAGGTTAAATTGATCTTTAAAACAGATGCAGAGTCAACATAAAATTTCAAGACTCCATTGCACTGGGAACGCCCCCCCCCCGTTTGTTTATTTGGTCAGTTGGCTTTTTACATGGGGTCACCCTACACTGCCCAGGTTGGCCCCAACCTGGAGATCCCAGGCCTCCCGTATGTCAGACTCACTCCTGAACTGAGGAAAGCAATTGCATCCCTTACAGGTTATTACAAAGAACACTTGGAAGGACGCAAATGACCTGTCAGGTGAAGTGGAATGTCAGGTAAAGCCCAGAAGCTTCCTCCCGTGGATGGGTTAGGGTACAGCACCCGCGGTCCTCTGGCCTCCACACGCCTGGACATTCACATGCACAAAGAAGTGACTTTGAATTTGGGTCTTTTCAAAGGCTGGCAGCAGCATATCCCAGCCCACACCTCCCCGCTCAGCCTGGGATCCTGACAACCTAAGCAAGACTGGGCAGGGCACCCTGTCTCTAAACTGGTGTATTTAGCACCGGAGAAGTATTAAGCAAGTTTTGAAGGAGGATATTCTCAGCTTCTGGTGTGTCTATTGAGATGGGGTTCACGGAAAGGCAAGGAGTACCTGGACACTTCGATGACAGTATGGTCCTCTCCCCAACTTATCAAACAGATGAAGAGTGGGAACTGGCCACAACACTGTCTAGAAACCAGCCCTATTGCTCTTTATCCTCTTACTTTAATAAGTCTGCAAGCACACCCTCCTGCTTCTCCTAAATAAACAGAGTCCCTTCTCTGTTGCTAGAGAACCAGAAATCTATGGTTTGATCTCTGTCCTGTGGTAGCCCTGGAATCCCTGGTTCCTTGTGTCGGGGGTGGGGTGGGAGGATGAGATTCTGTCCTCTAACTCCTTTGTCCTGTGGTGTAAAGGGGGCAGGACAGGGTGTCCAACCAGCTCTAGCCACCATAAACCAGGTGGCTTAAACAACAGATTTTATTTCCTCATAGACGTGGAGGTTGTAATCCAAGGTCAACGTGCTGGCAGGGTCAGTTTTTTCTGAGGCCTTTCTTCTTGGATAGCAGGTGGTCACCTTCTCACTGTGTCCCCGTATGACTTCTTCACAGAATGCACCTGTCCCTGGTGTCCCTTCCTCTGCTTAGAAGGTCAACAATCCTGGTGTAGCAGGCCTGGCAGAGGTGAGGATGTTCTAAAAAGACATTCATGTCTTTCGATCTGACTTTGAGATTATTGAAACAGTGGGCCCCAAAGAAATGGGAATTTCCCCCTAGGAGTCTCCTGCTGGGAAAAAGAGAAGGTGCCAGCCAGGGAGGGAACTTGAATCCTAGAAAGAGATTTCACACAGTCCCTACAACTCATTAGGCCACTTTGCATGATGAGACTGGAGCCCAAATAATGTGGGCAGTACCACACCTTCACAGGACTACTTAGCTATTCATAGCCTGGGCCTCTAGACTGTGTTAGTGGCTTCCCAGGATCTCCTTGCTCCTAGCTCCTCCTCCCAGTGTGGTCACACTGAACACTGCTCCTTTGCCCACTTTCTACTCTTCTTCTGTTTTGTTGTTTGGGTTTTTTGTTTGTTTGTTTGTTGAAACAGAGTTTCCTTGTATAGCCCTGGCTGTTCTAGAACTTTCTCTCTGTAGACCAGGCTAGCCTTGGACTCACAGAGAACCGCCTGTCTCTGCCTCCCAAGTGTTGGGATTAAAGGTATGTGCTATCACTGCCCAGATCCCTGCTTTCTACTCTTATTTGACTCTTTTAATTGGCTTGTTGAGGACAGGTGGCTAGACCTAACTTGGGCCACTAGTTGTAACCCCCAAGTTTATTAACAAACAATATTATAGCCAGACTCCATCTATATGAGCCTCCCAGCCTTGATTACTTCATATTCACACAGGAAGGCAGAGGATTTCATTCCATGCACTTGGGAGAGTCATGGCTCAGTATGAGAAATTATTTTATTTGTTCATTTATGTATTCTAACAGCCCAGGCTGACCTAGAACTCCAGCTCCATCGTTCTCAGCCTGCCAAGGTGTACACCAACAGAGGTCTCACAACAGAGGACTGACTCCCTGGGTTCCCTGCAGCCAGCTCTGCTGACCTATCCTTGTGCCCTGACTAACCCTGATCTATAGCAGCGCCTCAGGTAATGACAGGACCAGCAGCCTGAACCATCTGGGGCTCACGCGCACCCTGTCTCAGATGCTCACATGTCACCATAAGAAGCATTGTGTCAACAGTCACATCATTAATAAGCTTGGGGGGGGGGAATAAGCTTCAGAGCCCAGGGCAAATCCAGGCAAAGTTCCTTCATGATCCCCCACGTCCCTGCTACTGCTTATCTTTTCCCTAGGACATCTGCTTATGCATGTTCCATCTTCACCATGCTGGGCAAGTGTCCTCATCGTGGAGACGCTGGCCCTGCAATGCTTCCCGTCCAGGCAGAGTAGATCCTGCTTACCAAGCATGGCACACTTGTGATCCCAGCACCCAGCAAACTCAGCAGGAAGACCACTGTAGTTCAGGTCAGCCTGAGCTACACAGGGCTAACCTGAGCTTCACGGTGAGTTTGAGTTCACCCTAGGCTGCTTGAGACACCATCTCAAATAGCTAAGCTTCTGCTTTCAGAAGGTTCATAATAGAGCAACAGATGACAGCTCTGTCTTCTCTCTCTCTCTCCTCTCTCTCTCTCTCTCTCTCTCTCTCTCTCTCTCTCTCTCTCTCTCTCTCCCCCCCCCCGTGTGTGTGTGTTCTTTGTGACTTTCCAGAAACCTGTGCCTCAAAACAGCAGATAGAATCTACTTCAAGGTTTTGAAATGCTGGTGTGTCAGGCCCATGGTGGTCTCTCTGAACAAAGCATCTGTTCACGAACATCACAGCAAGAAAACTCACCATGCAGGACTGCTGGGCCTGGCTGAGTTGCAGCAAGATCGGGATGAAGCCATGGTCCTTCAGGGGAGGGGGCATCCTGTCTGTTACAAGCTGACTTTTCCACTCTCCGAGGATGTTCTCAAACACATTAGTTTTTGTTATTTTTATTGCACTAATACTACCTGAACGCAAACCTGTGGTTAAAAGTACTCATGCAGCCAGGAGAGGTGGCGCACGCCTTTAATCTCAGTGCTCTGGAGGCAGAGGGAGATCTCTATGAGTCTGAGTCCAGATTGGTGAGCTTGGGGAGTTACAGGTTAGCCAGGGCTACTTGGTAAGACCCTATCTCAAAATAAAATAAAATAAAATAAAATAAAATAAAATAGTGCTCAAGCTGAATAGAGTTTTGTAGTGGGAAAAGCATCCATCATATTTAAGTTTTGGTTTTGTTTGGGTTTTCATTTTTCTGAAACAGGGTTTCTCTGTGTAACAGCTCTGGCATGGTCCTGGAACTCTCTTTTTAGATCAGGCTGGCCTTGAACTCACAGAGATCCTCCTGACTCTGCCTCCCAGGTGCTGGGATCCACACCTGGCATGAAATCATGGTTTTTTGATAGGAAAAGCTCAGTGTGACTTGCTGCGTACTCATAAAACATTGTTTGGTGATGTTGAGATACAAAAGAGCTCACCTCACAAGGTTGTAAGAGTGTGCAAAGGCTGGGAGTATCTTAGTTCAATTAGGTGTTCAGAGAGCACTGGAGAAGCAAGCCCTGGACTCCATCTCCAATACCACATAAGTGTGGTGGTGCACACCTGTCTTCTGAGTACTGAGGCGGTGGAGGCAAGAAGATCAACCTGTAAAAAAAAATACATGAGATAATTATATAACCGTTTGCTATGACCATGCCATGGTATAGTTAAGGGGAGGTTCCTATTGCAGACATGTGTATGAGAGAGAGTGTCCAGAGGCACCTGCAGGGGTTCAGAGAAGATGGAGAAAGAAGCACACTGACTGTGGACAGCCGACTGGACCTGACCATGACAGGGGCAGGAACAGAGGGCTTAAAAAGGAGATAGAGAGAGGAGAAGTGCTGGAGAGCTGGGGGTGGGGGACAGAAGACAGGAACTGGAAGGGTTATAAGGAGAATGAGTAGGGGAGGAGGGAAGCCAGTGAGCTGAAGGGAGTTTAGTGTAGGTGAGGAGGTGAGAAAGGCTAGGAGGCTAACAAGAACTTTGAAATGGGTAACAGGTACTTGTGATGTGTATGGAGGGAACCTAGAAACCACCATGCTCTTTGGTATTCTAATAGGCACCTCAGATAGCCATTTGTCTCTTCTGCCTTTTAGAGTCTGGGGCAATGGAGTTTCCTTTGGACCTGACAATAACATACATAAATTTCCATTCCAAATGCAATATAGAGCAATAAGCCTTTATAGACTTGAAGATCTAATGTAACAGACGATTACTTAATTTCAAATTCCACACTGCAACTGACCTTAAATAAACTAGGTCGAAGGAGATGGCTCAACAGGTAAAAGCCTTGTTCCTCAAGCCTGGTGATCCCTATTTGTATCCCCCAAACCCATGTGAAAACAAAAAGTGGGAGTCATTGATGTGCCTACAATCTCAGCATGCCTACCTTGTGATAGGAGGTAGAGATGGGAGAACCATCCAGAAGTTCATGGGCTAGCCTGGAACTCAGAGCTCCACCTGCCTCTCTGCCTCCCAAGTGCAAGGGTTAAAGGTGTGCATGGAGATGCCCAGTTAATAATTTTAGATCCCATGCCAGGCGTCACAAGGCTATGTTATAGAGAAATCATGTCTCCCTGAGCAGCTGCTTCTGCTCAGGGTTAGTTACCTTCTTCCTGACACAGTGGGCAGTTCTGAAACCTCTTGTAGTTCTTTTTGCCTTAACTGTGCCGCCAAGAATTCCCTGCAGGAATGGTGCCCAGAGGATGGCCAGGGTGATGGGCAGTGATGGGCAGACCTCTCAGAATCACTGAAGCTCCTATTCTGTACCCCTCTTGTTTGAGACTCCACTCACTCCCGGATGTCACAGATACGGTAGTCATCCACACTTTGTCCTCTGCTCCCTGGGCTAGTATGACTGCAGATTTCTGAGTGTTGGCCACTGTGTATGGTGCAATCTAGGCTGGCGTTGAACCAGAGATCTGTCTGCCTGTGTCTCCCAAGTACTAGGATTAAAGGTGTGTTACATCACTGCATAGTTAAGAAACAATATTTTTGTTTTTGTTTTGTTTTGGTTTGGTTTCTTTAAGACAGAGTTTCTCTGTGTAACAGCTCTGGCTGTTCTGGAACTCCCTTTGTAGGCCAGGCTGGCCTCAAACTCACAGAGATCCTCCTGCCTCTGCCTTCCTAGTGCTGGGATTAAAGGCATGCGCCTCCACCAGCAAGCAAAAGATGATATTTTTAAAGAGACTTACTTCTAAAGTGCTTGAGTTTGTAAGGATGTGGAACTTTTTAAGTTTGTAAAATGTTTTATATTGTGATATCTTTATTAATGTGTGGTCTTGGGGATGAACGTGAAGGTAAGGTTGTGTCTTAACAGTGATGTGCTGTGTGACAAACTGACAAGGGGTCGGCTGTCCTGGCGAGTTTCATGCCAACTCGACACAAGCTACAGTCATCAGAGAGGAAGGAGCCTCAACAGAGAAAATGCCTCCATAAAATGGGCTGTAGGCAAGTCTGTAGGGCATTTTCTTAATTAGTGATTGATGGGTGAGGGCCCAGCCCATTATGGGTGGCCCATTCCTGTCCTGGTGGTCCTGGATTCTATAAGAAAATAGGCTGAGCAAGCCAGTAAGCAGCACTCTCTCATGGCCTTGTATCAGTTCCTGCCTCCAGGTTCCTTCTCCATTTGAGTTCCTGTCCTGACTTCTTTGATGATAAACAGTGCTGTGGGTGTGTAAGCTGAATAAACTCTCTCCTCCCATCTTGCTTTTGGTCATGGTGTCTCATCACAGCAATAAAAACCCTAACTAAGACAGATCCCTATAGATTTTTAAAACTATATTTATTGTTTTATACATTTTTTAAGTGAATAAAACAAAACAAAAGATACATTGCAAAAACTAGGTCACCGTTGCAGAGCCAGGATTAAGAACAGGCTTCTTGGAAGCGGCAGCAGATGACCTGTCTCTACCTCCCCATGCTGCGGGATACAAGGCATGTGCCACTGTGCTAAGAATTGCTGCTATTGCTATTTTAAAGAGCTAATAGCTTTAGCATGAAGAAATACCTTACAATGCAATATACATTGAGGTAAGGAAATATATCAGGGCTTCTTTTTCTTATTTTTCCTCTGTCTATAGATTTTACTTGTATATTCATACACACACACACACATACTTGTATGCTCTTGTTTCCATTCTGTTTTTGTAATAAAACATTATGACTGAAAGCAACTTAGGGGAAAGAAGGTTTATGTCATCTACTACTCCCAGGTCACAGCCTATCGTCAACAGAAGTCAAAGCAGGAACCCAAAACAGGAACCTGAAGCAGAACCATGGTGGAACACAACTTCCTGGCTAATTCTCTGGCTTCTCACAGGCTGACGCTCAGCTAGCGTCCTTATACAGCCCAGCAAATGATGTTGCCCACAGTGGGCTGGGCCGTCCTACATCATTAACAATCAACATGATCTCCCATGGATGTGCTCATGTGCCAATCTCGTCCAGACAGTTCCTCAATCGCAGCTGTGTCTGTCTGACAATGCTAACTAGGACAGTATGTCTATACACTGCTTTTGCAATTACATCTTTACATTTTTTTCTATGCCTAAGAGATCCATGAAACAAAAATGCCTCTGATCTGCAAGCCCCTTGCCTAAGGACAAACAGTTCCCGAAATGCTGGAGGCTGTTGTTTATGGGAGATGGCATGCCACATTTTCACTCCCCTAAACAAGTTGGTTTGACGCATCTGCTCCAGATGGGCTTTGACCCCATGTGGGCAGAACATGCATAGGCAGGAAAGATGTCAGGATATATGCTTGCTCTTGATTGGACCTGATGGGAAATGCAATGAATTACGGGTTTTCCTGCTTATGCCCTTGCCATACTTGATCCTGGGACATTTTCCAGGAACCTAGGTATGGATCTGGCCAGAGCCCATCCACCTGACCAGTATTTAATTAAAGCTTGCTTCAAACTTGGTTCTAAACTGTCTTATTGTTGACTGCTGGGATTAACAGACAAGCAGCCACATGGCAAGGAAGGGAGATTTAGAGAAAAACTAAGTTCAAAGTGTGGAGGAAGACTGAAGCCCTGGGGAAAGCATGCTTAGAAAAGGACAGAGAGGAGCAAAGGGGAGGTTGCCCTCTTCCGACTGATTTAGAAGAGTAGGCAGATTTACAAAGCTACCTGGCTTCAGCCCAGGAAGTAACTGTGCTAGAGGCAGGGATTCACAGATGAAAAGTTCAGTATCTCATTAAAGGATGAATTATTCCACCTATCTCTTTCATATGTTTTAAGATGAGCCCATGTTCCTAAGGGTGGTCCCTTTATAGAGTGGTTGGTTGACCATGGCCAGCTGGAATGCTGGATCTCCACCCAGGCCAGGGATTCTGTTTTCTTGACCATGAATTTTTCCTTAGTGGACCTTTATGGCTACTCTAACACACAACCCCCTCTGGAAAAAGAGCCCTAAAATCATTCAGGAAGAAGTCAGGAATCAGAACCCTACACATTATTGGCCTTTGACTGCTGGCAAGGATGAAGCTGCCAATCAAAATGAAGTCTCTTTCATGCAAACCACAATACCTTCAACTCATTAATTAATCATTTAATTTTAGCAGCCTAAAATGCAGCATGCAAACATTTCTTTCTTGAACTAAGGCCAACACACCACGTTTACTCTCTGCCTCAGCTCTGACAGCAAGCCCCTTTGTGGGATAGCTAGATTCTGTGCAGGGTTTTGCCTACAACTCGTGGTTTTATTCTAAGCAACAGAGTTTATCAATAATTCAGGAAGCAAGTCAGACCTTCTTTCAATCAGCAGCGTTACTGTCATTTGGCTGTGGAAACATTCTGCATATGCCATCCCTGAAGTCACTTGATGAGCTGTCTGTAAATGAGAGCGTTGATTAAATTAAGCTGAAGCCTGGAGACCTGAAAGGGGCATCTTCTAGACTTTAGCTCCCATCCAGCTGCAGCGGTGAGCAACAAGAACCCCGTCTTTCCTGTACAGTTGTCCCATGTCACATGGTTGAATGGCTGCTGCTTGGAAGCTGATGTGGGGTGCCTGTCTCCCTGAACAGATGACTTTTGGGTGTTCTGTTTTTTGTTTTTGTCTTTGTTTTGTTGTTTTTTATTTTTTGAGACAGGGTTTCTCTGTGTAGCCCTGGCTGTCCTGGAACTTGATCTGTAGACCAGGATGGCCTCGAACTCAGAGATCCACCGGCCTCTGCCTCCCAAGTGCTGAGATTAAAGGCATGTGCCACCACTACCCAGCTACTTTTAGTTATTCTTAAGACAAAGTAGTACACAGCTGACATTCAGCAAAGAGACAGCTAGGATGAGTCTCAGTTGGTCCAGTGTTGGCATATAGCTCAGAGTCCCCTCTGCCTTGGCTTCTTCCACTATATAAAGTGTATAAAGTGGTGGCGCACAAGCCTGTCAGCCCTGCACTCAGGAGGTAGATTTAGAGGGAACAGGAAAGGTTAACTTCTGCTGGAAAATGAGTTTCAGGCCCTCCTGGACGATGTGAGTCCCTGCCTTAAAAAGAAATTAATTAAAATTAAGTTTAATAAAATAAAGATACTCAGTATCAAAATTTTGTTCAACATGACCTTCTTGTTGGCTGAAACCCAAAGTGGTTTATTTTGTCAAATGATTAAAGTTAGAGAGCGTCTATACACACACACACACACACACACACACACACACACACATTGAGAGAGAGAGAGAGAGAGAGAGAGAAGAGAGAGAGAGAGAGAGAGAGAGAGAGAGAGAGAGAGAGAGAGAGAGAGAATATTTCTCTGGTTTCCCTTCCTCTTATGAGGTCAGTTGGATTCAATCCCCAGGCTCCACCTGATGACCTCCTGTATTACCTCACAAGGTTCCTCCTGCAAATCCATGGTGGGATTGCTTCCATCCTCATAACTTCATGTAACGGGGAAGAGATTTTAATATACAGAGCCCTGGAGACATGCAGACCAACGCCCAAACACAAAGCTCATACCTCAAATGGATTATTTTAAAAACAATGCAGATGCCCCCGCCAGGTGCTTCCACCGTAACTTACAAGATCATGGGCAGTTCTGTTAAGAAGATCCTTAAGCGCTTGCATCCGACAAGCCACCTCCATTTTACCAAGCAGCAATTCTGGTCCTTTGCATGTCTCAACATGGGCAGCATGCATGGGAAGATTTTCTTGTGTACATGAGATTGTTCGGTGAGCTGAAATGCCTGGCCTGACTCTTCCCTGGGCTCCAAGAACCAAAGGTGTCTGTTTGGGCAAACAGTGAGTAATGCTGGCCAAGAAGCTGTTTCTAATAACCGGAGCTCTTTGGTCTGTTCTGGATTAATCTTCTCTGAATTATTAAGCAGAAGCGCCAGTCTAAAACCTCATTTATCATGAGTAGGCAGAATAATAAAACACAAACCACATCACAATAATAGCATTTTCTTTATCTTGATTGCTGTGTCTATAATAACAGGGAACAGCTGCTGCTCCGAGGCTTCCAAGGGCACAGCCTGTGCTCTTCCTTTCCAGAGCGGTCTGAGCAGAGTGGCCCCTGCACAGGAAGGCTCTGAGAAGCGGCAAGAAGCCTCACTCTGCCGAGGTCAGGGACCGCGAGAAAGTTTCATCTGTGCTCAAAGCCACATCCATGCCGTGGGACTCAAGAAGCGAACCAGTCGGGAATGCAAAGAGATTCAGAAATGTGATATAAAGGAGATGTACACATTGGTACCCAGCTTAACACAGCCATGGGAAGCTGGAAGGAATGAGGATGAAGGTGTGCTAAGCAAGCTCTGTATTTCGGCTACGCAAGCACTAGTTACCCACTGCAAAGTCTGCAGGTCACCAGTGTGAGTGGTAACTAACAGCTTACCGTCAAACCTGAAGTTACAAAACCACCGCCCACAGAATCAGAGAGATATCAGGTCAGCCCCTGTCATAGTACGTGCTGTCAGGGAAGCGTGGGGCTGAGAGGACACGGTGCTGCACTCATTATCTGTGTACATGTTATGTCGTGGTCAACCAGTTCTCCTGCCCCTGAGAGGACAGGTCACAGCAAGAAGATCTGAGCGTAGCTTTCGTGGCGATGCATGAGTTCTTTTTAAAAAAAGAAAAGAAAAAACAGGGTCTTGAGTGTGTGGCTCCATTGGTAGGGTACTTGCCCAACATTCCACGAAGCTCTTGGCTTGCTCTCTAACACTTTAAAATGGATGTGGGGGCACACATGCACACATAATCCTTGCACTTGAGAAGTGGAGACAGAATGATCACGAGTTCAAAGTCACCCTCAGCTACATAGCAAGGTGGAGCTCAGCTTAGGCTACCGGGAACCTCCTTGGAGCTGGGGAGGGAAGACAGGGCTGCGAGGTGACTCACAGGGTAAGAGCACATAGTGATCTTCCAGAGGACCCAGGTTTGCACACAAGCAGCACTCACAGCTGTCTGTCACTCCAGTCCAGTGGGTCCAACCCCTTTTCTGCTGGCCTCCATGGGCACTGCTCTCTTCCATGCACACACTCACATATAGACATACACATATACTCATCATTAAAACATTTTAAAGTCATTTTTTTTAAAAAAAATAACAAAAAAGAAGGCCAGGCATAGTGGCACATGTATTTAATCCCAGCACTCAGAAGGCAGAGGCAGTCCCTAAGAGTTTGAGGCCAGCCTGGTCTACATAGTAAGACTGTGTCTCAAACGAGACCAAAATGACAACAGTTTCTGGCTAGGATGTTTGAAAATCGGAACCCCTTATCTATTGCTAGGGGAGTGAGTGTAAAGTAGTACAGCCACTATAAAAATCAGAGGTTCCTCAGAGAATTAAAAGGAGAGCTATGACACCATCTAACCATATACCACTCCTGAATACAAACTTACGAGACTCAAAGCTGACAAACCTGTGGAGGTTTGAATAATAACACTCCGATAGGCTCATATATTTGAATACTTAGAGGGTGTGGCATTAAGGGATGTGGCCTTGTTGGGGTAGGTGTGGCCTTGCAACAAGAAGGTGTCAGTGGGGGTGGGCTTTGGATTTCAAAAGCACAAGCCTGTCCCAGGCACTCTCTCTTCCTGCTGCCTGTGAATCCAGGTGTAGACTCTCAGATTCTTCCCCAGCACCATGTCTGCCTGCATGCCACCATGCTTTCCGCCATGCTGATGATGGACTAAACCTCTGAAACTGTAAGCTAGCCCCCATTAAATGCTTTTCTTTATAGAGTTGCCATGGTCACGGTGTCTCTTCACTGACGTAGAACAGTGCCTAAGAAGCCACTTGCACATTCCTGATTATGGCTGCTTTATTCACAATAGCCAGAGAATAGGACAAACCTAGAGTACAGTAGCAGATGACTAGTTAAAGAAATTGTGACGTATATACACAATGGAGTTTGCTTAGTGGAAAAGAAGGAATTATGTCATTTGCAGGGACATGAATGGAATTGAAGACCATCATGTTAACTGAAACAAGTCAGACTCAGAAAGACAAATACCACGCATTTTCTCCTATATGTGGAAACCAAAAAGAAGACAGCATTCTATGCACATCTCCCTGGAGTGATGAGGCCAGCAAGCCTGCTTTTCATCCCACCCGGCTCCCGCATGGCTAGATTTACACCCAAAATAACAACACACAAATTGTATTCATTTAAACACTGCCTGGCCCATTAGCTCTAGCCTCTTATTGACTAACTCTCACACCTTGCTTTAACCCATATCTAGTAATCTATGTATCACCACAGGGTCGTGGCTTACCAGGAAGATTCTAACCTACCTCCATCTTGGGCCAGAGCTTCATGGCATCTGCCTGACTCTGCTTTCTTCCTCCCAGAATTCTGTTCTGTCTACTCCACCTGCCTAAGGGCTGGACTATCAAAAGGCCAAAGCAGTTTCTTTATTAACCAATGAAAGTAACACATAGACAGATGACCCTTCTACACCATCTCTCTTCAGTAACCCATTGTTCCTAGGACATAGCAGAGTCAGACGCGGCCTTCTGCGGGAGAATAGCAGGGAGAGGAAGGCACAGAGATCAGTGTGTGTACAAGGGCTGTGATGGAAGAGATTAGTTGTCAACTTGACAGAATGTAGAATCACTGGGAGACAGCCCCTGAGCACGCCGTAGGCAGCTGTGTTGATTACATTAAGATAGAAAGGCCTGCCCACTGTGGGTGGCACCATTTCCTAGCTTGGATCTTGGACCCTAGAAGTGGTGTTAGAAACCTTAGCCCCAGCATGCATTCCACTCGGTTCTGAGATTGTGGGTGCCACATGAGCAAACACTCCAAGTTCATGCTGCCTTGCTTTTGTCAGAGGACCTTATCACATCCATAAGAAGAGCAACTAAAGCAGAGACACTTGGCAGACAGATGGTACCACCCAGAGTAGGTAGGTCTTCCAGCCTCCATTAATATAATTAACCCTCAAGGGCTGGCTGACTCAACAGATTTGGAGCATTCTCAGCCATACTCAGAAGTAATGCTTTATCAGATATCTGGTCGACCCTTAGCCTAGTCAAGTAGACACAAAAAAATTAGCCAACACACTGGCCAAATGATAAAATCTGAAAAGGAAGAAAGAAAACACACACACACAGAGAGAAAGAGAGACAGACAGACAAAGAAAGAATCCACTGGGACTTCCTGCTGTTACCAGTAAATGGAAGACATGCTTCTCACTGCACACTTGCTCACAAAATGTGTTGATTATGTACACCTTTGCACTGGAATTAGTTGATGAAAGTGGGCTAGTGTAGCAAGTGTTGGAAGGCTTCACATGGAACATGTATACATGTGTTTCAGAAGAGTTCTACATAAGCTTTAGTATGGAAATCTACACACAGACTGTTGACCAATTGGTCATTGTAGGAAGACCAGGTGGTGAAGGGCAGGCTAGCATTTATACCTCTATGTGGTATTCCTTCCCTATTCCATGACCTTACAAATATCACGGAAACCTCTTTGTCTACTTGAGTAAAGTTTGAGTATAATGCTGCCTTTAGTGGGTGTCAACCATCTGAAATCACCTACTGCTGAAAAAAAATAGGGAACCCTAGCAATGGAACGGATTTGTGAGTGTGAGCTGGACCATGGAGGAGGTATGCTAGGTTTGTGCAAAACCTGCCAAATACTCACTATGCACAGTCAGATAAGTCACTGATAGGGCTGAGCAGTATACTGCCAGTTCCTCGTTTGAAATCCTCAGTCCTAGACTTCAGAGTGTGACTATATTTGGAGGCAGAGTCTTTAAAGAAGTGATTCAGTTGAAATGAGGTCACTAGGGTGGGCTCTAATCCAACATCACTGGTATAATTACAAGAATAGGGATCATGAGATGGGGGGAAGGAGGAGGGATGGAGGGAGGGAGAAAGAGAGAGGGAGGGAGGGAGGGAGAGAGAGAGAGAAAGAGAGAGGGGGGGTACAGGGAAGGGGGGGGAGTCATATGGGGATACAAGGAGAAGATTCCCTGCTCACAATTCAACCTGAACTGGAATTTCCCACCTCCAAACTATAAGAAACTAGAAATCTGTTGTTTAAGATGCCCAGGCTGTGGCTTTTCCTTAGGCAAAAAACAAAGCCAGACAGCCACATCCTGCTGTCTCTGGCATGTCTCCATTCTTCAGTTTTTTAGTTTTTGTGGGTTTTTTGTTTTTTTGTTTTTTTTTCCCCCAAGACAGGATTTCTCGGTGTAACTGCTCTGGCTGTCCTGGACTCACTCTGTAGATCAGATTGGCTTCGAACTCAGAGATCCGCCTGTCTCTGCCTCCTGAGTGCAGAGATTAAAGGTGTGCACTGCCACTGTCCAGCTCCATTTTCTTTTTTAAATCGTGTGTGTGTGTGTGTGTGTGTGCCACAGTGAGTGTGTGAAGTGCGAAGGTCAGAGGACCGCTTCTAGTGCCTGTCCCCAACTTCTACCCTTGTTTGAGGCCGGATCTCTTGGGGCTCCTGGAGATTCTCTGTGTTTCACCTCCCATGTTGTATAGGAATGCTGGAATTAGAGGCACTCATGCTACAGGATGGATTTTGCTTGGGTTCCGAGGATTCAAACGCAGACCCTCATACTTGCTCACTAAACCACTTCTTAGCCCTAACACATTTGACTATAATAGGATGGTTAAAGGCAAAGATTAATTACTTCGTGTATCTTTAACTATTTGTTCAGTATTGCAACTTTTCTTTTACATGTCTGAGTGTTTGCCTGCATGGTATTTATGTGTGCCATGTGTGTACAGAGCCCTCAGAAGCCATAAGAATGTATTGACTCTCCTGGAACTAGAGTTAGAGATGCTTCTAAGAGCCATGTGGGTGCTAGGAACTGAACTCCGGGTTCTGTGCAAAAGCAGCAGCTAGTGTTGCTAACCACTGAGCAATCTCTCCAGTCCTAACATTTCAACTTTTGAAATGAGGTCACTAGGATAGCCTCTAATCTGGTATGACTGGTTTTCTTACACTTCCCACAATTCTTTGCTTTTTACCCTCAGGATTATCAGGTGCAATGAAGAACATCAGAGAGATTCATGGTTTACAAATGAAAAAAACCAAGGCACAGACTGAGTAAGTAAGTCGACCAGCATCTCATGGGACATGGTCTCCTGAGCCATTTCCCAACCTGTGTGAACATCTGGAACCATGGAGGGTGACGAAGTGGAAGGAAGGGAGAAGAGAGGGTTGTTATATCCAGCAGCCTGGTGCGCAGGTGCTTGTGAGTGACATGCCTTACATTAGTGCCCCGTGAGTGTAATTCTGGGGGAGAGGAGGTTGTGGAAGATGATTTTAACATGGCCTCCTGGGTCTCTGACTGATTCATTTCAAGAATAACAACTGGAAAGAATACCACAAATCTTCACAAACTAGACATTCTCTGAATTTCACTGCGTATGTCTCTTCCTGATTCAGATCTTTGTCTTTCTTTAGTAGAAATGGAATTTTAGTGAGATTTGTTTAAGTCACATGCTTCAATGGCAGACTATTTACAGCAAATAAATAAGTAAAATGAGTTTAAAATAATGTTAGCAAACCAGCAGTGGTTGGCTTGACGCCATCTCGTCTTCTCAGGGACGTGCAGAGCGGCTGAGGACTATGTGTGGGGGACAGATTGCTGCCCATGAGGTCTACAAGAAACTAACAGGCAGGCAGATGCTCCTCACGATTCTGTTATCACTGAGGATTCAACATGCAGGGGCTGCTCTCCTTCTAGAAGAATGTGTAGCAACAAACTCATATAGTTTCCATCACATCTTAATAAGGATTAATTTGTAAAGGTTATCCACGGCATTAGGGAGGTGCGAGAGAATGACCTAGGACTGGGGATGCATCTCAGCTAGCAGACGACTTCCCTAATGTTCATAAGGTCCTCAGTTATCTCGCTAGCATAAAGGCAGATGTAGTGGCACCTGCCTGGGCTACTATAGGAAGTAGAGTTGGGAGGACCAGAAATTTAAGGTCAGGAGCTAGAGAAATGGCTCAGGGGTTGACTTCTGGCTGAATATCCAAATTGGGCTCCTAGCACTGGTTTAGGTACCTTAGAACTCCCTGTGACCTCAGCTCTAGGGGACTTGATGACCTCCAAGGGACTCTGCACAAACAAACACATACACAGGCACAGACATATAAATAACACAAAAATTGTAAGACTTAAGACAAGGCTCAAGGTCTTCCTTGGTTAGCTGGTGATTTGGAGGCCAACCTGGACTACGTGAGGCTCTGTTTCAATAAAACAAACAAAACCACACAAGATACATGGAGACAGCAAAAGCAGACGGTGGCTTTCGAATCCTACAGATACAGGGAAGGCTGCTGGGATGGTGCTGGGTGAGTCGTCAGGTTCGCAAGTTTTCTGCTCAGAGACCAGCTGGAGACGGTTTAATTCAGAGACTCTCCCCAGAATGTAATGGGTCATTTATTACTTTCCCTAAGGTGACTCGAACAACCATGAAAGGATTTTTACTCCTCAAGGGGTCTCCTATTCTTTGGCCTTCTATTCTATGAGGGACTATCTAGTACACCGTAGAATTGAACAAAGAGTTAAATAAAGAATCTAGAATTGAATAAATATCCTGATGACAGATGCCAATCTGACATAGTTTCCCAGTGTATAGCTGAAGTAATGGATCCATGCTCAGCTCCCAGTGCCATATCAGGAGGCTCACATGCACCGGTAACTCCAAAACAAGGGGATGAACTCCTTGGGTACTGCAGGATTGTGTGCATACACATGCATAAACACACACACTAATAAAAATACATCTTTAAGCCAGGCAGTGGTGGTGCACGCCTTTAATCCCAGCTCTCGGAAGGCAGAGGCAGGCAGATCTCTGTGAGTTCGAGGCCAGCCTGGTCTACAAGAGCTAGTTCCAGAACAGGCTCCAAAGCTACAGAGGAACCCTGTCTTGAAAAAACAAAAAAGAAAAAAAAATCTTTAAAAAAAGGAAATCACCTGGTAGATTGACCTTGGAGAGGAATCATGGGCCACCCTGGTATGAGACAACTTGACAAAATTGCTAAGCATAGCAGCTCTAGCTGTTCCTGGCATTGTCTTCTGTTTAGCTATAGTTTGATGCTTGTGTTTTGTTCTTTCTTCATTCTTTTTCTTCTTTGTACCATGAGGAAGGATGCTCAGGACCTAATGTCTGGCTAAGCAAGCGCTCTCTTACCTAGTGTACTCTGGGCTGGGTTATTGCTTTTACCAGCTGTTATATGCTACTTTGCTTCCTTGTGGAACAGTCTGGCCCGAGGTTAATTCACTTCCAAACTCGATGAACAGAAAGAATGGCGCTTTCCTTAGTTCTGCCCCACTGCACGCTGCCAAGAGTAAGATGCTTTGTCCTCCGGAAGAGAGTGAGTCTTCTGCGCATTTCACAAGATTTAGTCCCACCTTGCTTGTTCATGGCCAATGAAGTGGAGAACAGAGATAATTACCTTGCTTTCTCTAAAAACAAACTAATTTATAGTCTCAAAAGACTCGCTGCTTTCGCCTGCATTATACAAATAATGGTCTCGATTTTCTTCTGTAGTGATGGAGAGGGGATCTTAGATACCACATGAGGCATATAAACACAAAAACATCTACAAATCAAAGAAGCCAAATGTAATTTGTGGTATTTAGTTCTCTTTGTACATGGCTAGGAATAGCTTCATCACCATCCCCCAAACTTCATAAATCAGGCATGGCCTGTGTGTTAATGTTGAGGCATCTGGAGAATGCTGACATTCTTTCATGGGTAGATACATTTTAAGACCTTTACAGTTGTTCCTTGGTATCCATGGAAACAGTTCCAAGACACACGAGGAAATTTAAATCCTTAGATGCTCACATCCGTATATAAACAGCACAGGATTTACATATCACTACATCAGTTATTTCTAGACTTCCTATAGAAGTTGTTCAATGAAGACGCTGTAAAAATTGAATGCTGTATTATTTAAAGGCATGCATCAGGGTTTTTTTTTCGTTGTATTGTAAGACAAAATATGACCAAAGCAATTTCAAGAAAGAAGGATTTGCCAGGCAGTGGTGGAGCTTGCTTTTATTCCCAGCACTCAGGAGGCAGAGGCAGACAGATCTCTGTGAGTTCGAGGCCAGCCTGGTCTACAAAGTGAGTTCCAGGACAGCCAGGGCTACCCAGAGAAACCCTGTCTTGAAGAAAATAAGGAAGAGTTTATTCTGGCTCACAATTTGAAAGGCCAGTCCATCATGGTAGGGAAGGTGTGTGTTGTAGCACATGGGTCTTAGAGCAAAACAACTACCATCTTTATTACTTCAGCTGCGCCCACTGGCAAGAGTCCATCACAATATGGCTTGTTGACTGTTGGCATGCCATCATTGAAGGGTAGGGAAGGTCATCGGACCTTCTCCTGAGACTCTAGCCACTCCCCGCCGCTGTTTGTATGCACTTCTACCCTAAGTGTTCACAACCACTGGCCTCAGGCAGTACATAATAGAAGCTGAAGGAACTTGAGATGGGCACCATCTATGTGCTGTGGGTGAAGACTTTCCACTGTAGCTGCACTGGGGCTGCTCATGCTCCTGTCAGTGAGCTCCTCTCACCCATGCTCTCTCAGTGAGCCCAATAAGCTCCCTGGTTCAAGGGAGAACTTTAGTTTGTCTTTGGGACTGTAAAGATGGAGCTGAAATAGTTTATGTCCCTCCGAAAACGGATTCTCCTAACAATACAGCAGCAGAAGCATGAGATGGCTATATGGTATCTACAGTCAGAAAGCAAACACACACACACACACACACACACACACACACACACACACACGGGGTGGGGGGAGAGACTGTTATCAACTCTTTTTCTCCTTTTAATTCATTCCCGGACGTCAGACCATGGGACGGTACACTTTCCCACCTCAACTAACTCAACCTACAAACTTCCTCACAAATGTGCCCAGAGGTTCATATTCTTGGTGATTCTAGATCTTGTCAAGTTGACAGTCAACATTTACCGTCACCGGGAAAAATGACAAGCAGTCTACATGCTAAGAGGAGATGCAGCTTATTTTCAAAACCATTCTGGCCCACAGCTGCTTGAATCTTCAGCTGTCGACTTCTCTTACATGGAGAACCAACTCTGCTGTCAGATCATAAGGTGGCTTGGAGTTCAGCAATTCGGGGGAGAGGATAAGTCAATGTCTACTTGATGTCAGCATTATTCCTGTTACTTTTAGGGTCAAAGCTTAAACACTGCCAGCAGCTGGGCTTGGCTATTGGTCCTCAGCAAGCCTATAAAATAAACAGATAACAGCAAAAAGCAGAAAGAGGAGATTGATGCAGTGTGGCCACATCGAGATGAGGACCAAAGATGCAGTGATTACTCAAGTCCATCTTCAGAGTCCTGCTTTGAGGTTTACCTTTAGGAAGAGGGCATCTTTTGTACATCAACAGCAAAAGGTATATACAATTATAGAGTCTTGGTCAAGATGTGGTTCTGCCCATCATTAGTGTCTCCAGTCTGTTCTGCAAGGTGATCTGACAAGTTGCCAGCACTGTGTAAAATCTCTTTCCAGGAGACAAGATGACTGGTACCAGATTTTGGCTTGTCCCTTCTCAGCATGTGATCCCTGGAAAATTCTAATTTCCTGGCATTCATTGTCTTCATCATTGGACAGCCAAAGGGTGGAGTACAGAGATCTCTCCAGAATGTCTTCACTCTCAGACGGTAGTGGTCCTAAGTCCTGGGGGGCTTAAGCATGTTCATGACTGGGAAAGGGTAAAGCAGTTACCATGTAAACCGGGTGTTAAGGAAACCTAAGGCTCTTTTCTGCTCAGCTCTTTGGCCTGACCATGGCCCATAGAGATTAGCATCCTGAGCCGGTCAGTGAAGAATGCTGTTTGTATGACAACCTAGGACTTTGACAACTGTGGAGATGGAGACAAATCCCTTTTCTGAGCTCACCGTCAGCTTCTGTTGCAGGAGTTCTGCAGAACCCATCTTGTTGCCCCCTCCCCGCCCAGTACTCATCCCCTCTGTCAGCTCATGGCTCTACTTGTTCTCCTCCCATCCAGAAACACAATCTGCTTCTCTCCCACCGAACTCGACTTCCACATCTTTTCTGGGTTCTCTTTCTTCCTATCTATACACCGCCACCTTTTCTCCTCTTAATGTACCCTTGCCTTTCAGTTCTCGTCTCATTCTTTCCCTGGGTCAACCAGCACCCTTGTGCAAAGGAAAAAGAAGTTGAAACCAAACCTCAGAGATGAGTGGGAGAATCATTAGCTCAGTGGTGACTTTTGATCATTTCGATCTTGTAACAGGATGAGGGATGGTGATCTGGAATGTTCCTCAGCCCTATTGGTATAGTTGCATCTGGAAACACTGATTGTCAGCCTTCTTCATGGGATGGGGAGACCCACCAGAAACTCATGGCTGGCTGGGCAGTGCTTCATACTAAAGGGATCAAAAAGAATTGAGAAACCAAAGCACTGGACAGTTGGGCCTGATGCCCACCCAGGAATTTCTAAGGCACTTCCCACACTTCTGCAGACATACATTTCTTTTCTTCCGACCTCTTAGACTCCTAGAACTTACAGAACGGCAATACTGCACCTGGTAAGAGCTGTTTCTTAAGGCTGGAAGCCGATATCCAATGGCAATTAGGCCTGTATTTACCTGTAAATCTGTGTGTATGTGGGGGCAAGGTGGGTGTACATGGAGAGCAAAGGTTGATGTCTCAGGTTTCCTTCATCACCTCTCAAGATAGAGTTTCCCCTACTGGCTAGCCTGACTGGCCAGGATGCTCCACGATCTACCTGACTCTGTTCTCAAAATGTGACTTGCAGACACATGCCATCATGCATGCATTTTTACATGGGTGCTGAGGGGCCAAATTTAGGCCTCCATGCTTGTCCAGCAAACACTACCCAACTGAGCAGTTTCCCAGCTCAGTTTTTTAATTGTACTTTATTTTTAATTTTTAAAGATTTACTTTGATCATTTTTTTACTTTGATCATTTTTTATTTGTGTGTATATGTGTGTTATCTCTGTAGGGGCATGCATATGTGAGTGCAGAATCCTAAGAAGTCAGAATCCAGAGGCCTGGGAGTCTCTGGGACTGGTATTCTAATATAGGTAGTGTTGAGCCTCCATGTGGGTGCTGGGAATTGAACTTGGGTCCTTTGGAAGAGGAGCAAGTGTTCTTAACCACTGAGGTATCTTTCCAGCCCTTCAATTTTATTTCTTCCTAAGCCTCCAGATAAGCCCACTTCAGTGACATCCAATGCCTCAATTGCTTCTCTCCAGAGAGGTAGTAAGTAGCCGTCATTTATTGAGGTAAACACTGAGAAACGTGTTGCTAGGCAATGAGGTTATTGTGAGATTTCAGAGGGTGCATATATCTACACAAACTATGGTGGCCAAGATGTCACAAGGCCATCACTAAGGAGATTGTCACCAAACATGAGGCCCACTGCCCACACATACACCACTCCGTGGCTCGATTGTCGATCTGACTGTCCTATTCTCTACTTCAGGCTTTTTTTTTCCACTTACAGCATAGCCTTCCATTTCCTGGTGACAACTGCAGAACTGAGTCAGCTTGGTAGGCTTGTAATCATCCTAGCAGGAGAGGGGACATTCTAGATGCGCTGGTGGCCCTTCCTTAGGCTGTCAGACTATTGGAACAAAGGATCTCATGCCGGGGGAAGGCAAAGGCTCAAGCCCCTGCCATCTAGAGGAGGCATTTGCTTCCCATAAGATATTTTATACAGTTTGACAACTTGTCAGAACTCCATCGTCGAAGAGACTAGAGTCAAGACAATTAAGACGGATGGGGCCACACCTTGACCAGGACTGCTCAGCTACCCAGCCCCTAGTCCTCTATTTCACCCTAGACCTCACGTCAGGACTCTAAAACTGGACTGGAGGAAGTGGGGGTTTCCACTGGATCCCTTTATTTCTTCCTCCTCCCAATGTGAGCACATAGAAGATATCTCCCTTCCCTGCCTTTTACTGTCTCTTGTCTCTTTAAATATCCCGTTGAGGAACTGGATTACCCCGTCTGGCTGTGGCTGCCAGGGCCTGGGCTTTGACCCTAATGCTCTTTCCACATACCCTTCTTCTTGCTAGTTCTCTCCTGGCTGTGACTACTGTTAGTATCTTGATCTTACTTCTACAAGTGACTTTAAAATTCTTCAAAACCAAAAACTGATTCCCTTTGCTAGGTTTCTGCTACAAGACCTCTAGGTAAGAGTTTCTCTTGAGTCTTGGAGACATGGTCTTCTATTTCCATTCCATTATGATGAGAAACTCTCTGACCAAAAGCTACATAGAGGAGGAAAGGGTTTAGTTGACTTACACTTCCTGGTTGTACCTATCATCAAGGGACATCAGGGCAGGAACTCAAGTAGGAACTTAGAGGCAGAAATCATGGAGGAACACATGCTTTCTGGTTTGCTCTCTGGCTTGTTCAGGCTCATGATGAACTAGCTTCCTTATACAGCTTAGGCCCATCTGCCTAGGAATTAGTTATACCCACAGTGGGTCTGGTCCTTACAGACCAGTCTGCTAAAGACAATTATTCAATTGAGACTCATTTTGCAGGTGATCATGGGTTGTACTGACGAGTTAATGTTAAGTAGGACATGTGGCTTATCAAAGTCCAGGTCTCCTCTACTTGCTGGGTGAAACCAGCACTCATAGCCATGGCCTTGGGCTCCTGCAGTGAGGGGGGCGCTTCACTCTGCAGAACGCTGACTCAGATATATAGTCTAGAGAAGGCGCAAAAAGTACACCCAGAAGGCATCCAATTTACTGACAAAGCTGAGGAGAAAGTGACCAATTTTTGCCTGTTCATACCAAACCATGGAAAGAGTTTCAAGTCTCAGATCTGACTTTCAGTGTCCCGAAGCAGTCCACCCACAGGGGGTCAACAGTGGCCCAACTGTCTCTTTAGTCCATCTATCCCCAAGCATTGCCCTCCCTGACCCCTAAAAAGGACACACCCCACTCCCAACTACCCCCCTCTTTTAGGTACAAGGCAGCTTACCAGTTTTCTGGCCCTGGCATTCCTGTTCCTGGAAACCTGACAAAGCTGGAGAATGGAAGGTGTTTATTCACTTCTGGGTTACTGGTCTTGGGGTGTCTTCCTCTTTGGTTCACCCAAATCTATTGTTCCATGTTTTTGTCAACAACTTCCTTTCCTTCCTTTCCAGCCTCTTGCTCTCTTCCTTCCTTTCTTCTACCTTTACTCTCTTATTACATTTATGTATTCGCAGTGTGTGTGTATGTGTGTGTGTGTGTGTATGTGTGTGTGCCCAGATACATGCAATGATGTGTGTGTGTGGGGGGGGGTGAGAGGACAGCTTGTTTGCAGGAGCTGGTGGGTCCTTCCACCATGTAAGTCCCAGGGTTCAAGTTATCAGGACTGGCAACTGATGCCCTTATCCCATGCTCTCTTTCAAAGCCGTGTTTTTCTTCCTGTGTGGGTAAAGTAGCATTGGATGTGCTGGGGACACTTGGCGAAGTGGATGGAGGTGGGTTCTGCTTCCCACCAGCAGCCCTGGGGATCTCTCAGGGGCTGCTCTGTCACCACTCACAGTCACCTGCACTTCCTCATCTATCCCCATCACTTCCTGAGTTCACCCTTTCCTTCTAGAATCCACACTAGCTCCCTCTGCAGGGCACAGACAAAGAGAAGGCCAGGTGTGTCCCAAGTGGTTTTCTCATGACATCCTACTTTACTTTTCTAAGACTGCAGTTCATAATCCAGAGTTACTCCATTCCTTTACTCTTACTGGTATTCTGGGGACCCAACAATCTCCCATCAATGGTAAATGTTCCTCATTTGAAATTTTCTGGCCCAAGTGGTTGATGGGATACAGCCCAGATCATGACTATATAACATCATTGACTTCTGTCCCTCCCTGCCAGCTGGAACTGCCAGCAAACTTCTATTTGTGAAGGTTTTCTAGTTTTCAGAATTGACTTTAATAGTTTCCAGGTTTGTTTTTTTTTTAAATCTAACAGTGTGTGTGTGTGTGTGTGTGTGTGTGTGTGTGTGTGTGTGTGTATTTGAAACAGGGGTCTGTAACTCAGTCTGACCTCGAACCCCCAATGTGGTCAATAATGACCAATTCTCCTGCGTCCACCTCCTGGAGCCAGGGTGTTGTGTGTGTATAAACACTCTATTACCTAAGCCACATTCCTAACCTCGAAAGAGACTTTAAACGTTTTTTAAAAAGAGGAAAATGCCTGTATGGCAGAAAGGCCTCAACGGGCGAGGGCTCAGTTGTTCAGAAGGTAATGTGTGTAGGCAGCCACAGGAACTCACACAGAAGTGAGCTGTTTTTATTTTGGAATATTTCCTCCCTTTAAGCTAATAAACCCATTATACAATAGAAAATTAGACACATCAACCACAGCTTCCTGCTGTTCTTAATTCAGACAGGTTCCTGTTGTGTCTGGTCTTGGATATGCAATCCGCCTGTCTCTGCCTCCCAAGTGCTGGGATTATAGGGATATATCACTATACTTAGCTTTAAAGGCTATCTTATGACTTCTCAAGAAAAAGTCCCTTCGTCTTCTCCCTTCCTCCACAGATGCTTTTCCTTCTCTGGAGTGCCCCACTTGGCTCCTGACCACCCTCCTTGTCCAGATGCAGGGCTTGGATCCTGGACACGGCACTGCTGGCTGCTGGGAAAGCTTCTACAAGGGACCCTCTCAGAATCCTGGCGCAGTGGCCACCCTTTCTGCACAGACTCAGTTGCTTGCGGTATTGGTTGTCAATAGAAAATGCTAGAATTTTTTGTTTCTTGTTTGGGGGTCTAATGCACTGGATTTTGCTAAGTCACTGAGGGTGAGCTTTACCTACTGCTTGGATTCTAAACAATTCATTTAAAAAGTAAGTTTTCGGGGCTGGAGAGATGGCTTGGTAGTTAGGAACGCACAACTGCCTGTAACCCCAGCTCTGAGAAAACTGACATCTTCTTCCGGCCTGGAAAGGCACCTGCACACATGTGCACATACCTACACCCAGGTGCACACACACACACATACAATTAAAAATAAATCAAAAAGCACTTCTATTACACTACTATTGCTCTTTTCTTATTAGTTGCTGATCTCTCTGTGTGTAAGTTATAAACTAAGCCCACCACGGTTATGTGTAGGGCAGACCCAGGCTATGTAGTCGGTGGCTACCTACAGTTTCAGACATCCCCAGAGATCTGGGTGCGATTATAAAAGGCAACACCTCCTTATGACCAAGGCATGTGATAGGATGAACTCTAACCAATCCCGGACAGGGAGCTACCAATGAAGACAGCGAACACATAGTGAGGAGGCCATGAGGAAGGTGTGCCTGCATTGCATGGGGGGAACTGCCCGCCATCCCTTTGGGCATGCCTGGTTGCTGGATGGAGCCTTTGGAGAGCACCTTTGGGTATGTCTGGCTGTGGCTTCCTTTCGTGCTATCGGTCAATCTAAGACCTGCATTGTGGACATTCCTGAGACTTTTTGCTCTGAGGTGTATGTTCCTTATCTTTTGATAGTCAGGGCCGTGCATGGCTGTAAACCTCCTCCATCGTGCACATGTGAACGTGCGTATGCAGGCCAGAGGCCAGCATCAGACGACTGTGTGCATGTGAACGTGTGTGTGTAAAGAGGTCAATGTCAGGCGTGTTTCAGGTGCTGTCCACTTTCTTTTTTGAGACAGCGTTCCTCAATGCAGCCTGTGGTCACCTCTTAGGCCAGGCTGGCTGGCCAGTGAGGTCTGGAGATCTTCCTGTCTTCACTCCACTGGTTTTGAGTTACAAGCTTGCACTGCCATATCTGGCTTTTCTTTTTTCTTTCCTGAGACAATCTTTCCATATAGCCCTGGCTGTTCTGGAGGTTACTATGTAGACCAGGCTGGCCTTGAATTCACAGCAATTCACCTGCCTCCCAGGCCTAGGATTAAAGGCATACGTCACCATGGCTGGCCTCACATCTGGCTTTTTATGTGGATTCCAGGGATTAAACTTAGGTCTTCATGCTTACATAGCAGCCCTTGACCAACTAAGCTACCTCTCCAGCCCCATTTTCTATCATCCTGGGGAACTCTGGACAGGAGGCAGGGACAGCAGGGATTTCTGTTACCAGAAGTGTTTGGCTTTATTGTGCTATCTCTTTGGCTCTTCACATGGCGATGCGGCTCCTTCTATTTTCAAGGCATAACATCCTCGTCATCCCCTCAAAGATAATGTAGGGTCTTGAAATGCTAAGGCCAAGTGACACCAAGAGGAGAGCTAAAACTATGGGGGGAGGGTGGCATCCCCAATGATGTGGCATCTTACAACGAATCCAGGAGACATCGCTGCCCACACCTTTTGGGGAATGAGCACGTTTTAATATTGACTTATATTTGTGTGTGTGTGTGCATGTGTGTGTGCGTGTGTGTGTGCGTGCTGGCTCTCTGGAGTTGGAGTTACAGTGGTTGTGAGCAGCCCAGTGTAGGTGTTGAGAACCAAACTGGAGTCCTCTGGAAGAGCATTAAACAAGCGAGCTTAACTGCTGGGCCATCTTTCCAGCCACTACAGAACGTTTTCCCATCCAAGTCCTAACCAGGCCCAACCCTGCTTAGCTTTCTGAATAAGATTGGGCGGGTTCAGGGTAGCATAGCCATTGGCCGTGTTTTCTATTGTCCCTCTGAGTGCATCTGCAGAGACGGGACGACTGTCTGGATGTGCCGACACAGACACTACCTATTTCACACGGCTCCGACTCAGCAAGCTTGAAGGAATTCCCCTCTTCTTAGTGTAATTACTTTTTTTTTCCTTATTGTGACTTTTGTTTTGTAATGCTAAGAACTGAATCCAAGGCCTGGCACATCTGAGCTCAGTACTGTACTGCCATACTATGAGCCCAGCGCTGACTATGCCTTCCCACATAGGAAAACTCTACATCCTGTTTCTACGACCGCTCATGTTGGGTGATTCATCCTGTCCATTTTGGGTTGCTAAATTATTTTGACTATTCTGTCTCTTAGACCTGCTTCTTTGCTTTACAGCATTTGTGGGTGTCTATCTCAGGCCTCAACTCAGCCTGTAAAATGACTGAGAGAAAGCTGGGTGGTGGTGGCGCCCGCCTTTAATCCCAGCACTGATGAGGTAGAGGTAGGCGGATCTCTGTGAGTTCGAGGCCAGCCAGGCCTACAGAGCGAGTGTGCACTGTGGTTGGCTGTGCAGCACAGGCAAAGAGCGAGGCTGAGTCACAGTGCAATGGTTCTCCATATCCAGCACGCAAACACAAGTATGGAGAGGGCCCTTGGGTGATGAGAAACCTATGGGGAACACGGTCTACCACCCACCCACTCCACCTACTGCAGGAGCCCATGGGGTGCAAGTCTCATGACACTTGCTTCTTGGGACAGTGGAGAATTCCAGACAAATAACCAGGCCTGTTGTTTTTTTTTTCCTTTTTGCTAGGATCTTACTTTCTAGACCTGTGTGTTACAATGTCTAATATCTAAAGATATCTTCTAGAGAAGAGGCATCATTAACAGTTTTCATTAATAGAGCTCCCCCACCAGGTGATGGGGGTGGAGCCTAGGGCGTCACATATGCTTGGCAGTGCTCTGCCTCAGAGCTCTATCTCGAGCCCATAATCAAGTCTTTTAACAAGTCACTGATACATCTGTATTACATAGATGTTGGTGTGTGGTAACTGATGGGGTCTCAGAAATTCCTTTAATGACACCTAAATGGTATTTAGCTTTTTTTCTCTGGATGACCACACTCTAGAACTGTTAAGCTTTGGGGTAATGTTAAAATAATAATAATAATGAAAAGCAAAACCCCAAACAAAAACCACTTTCTTCATCCTGTCTTTATCCGCTTTTAACAAGAGTATTTCAGCCAGGAAGGTGGGTCAGGGCTCAGCCACCGAACTACGTGCCATGTGCCACGGTGACTAAGGAGAGGCCGTCAGCAAACTGCCTGGAGTCTTCCACTTAAGAAAGGTAGAGAAAACTCGGTCCTAAAGAAACCTACCTAGTGGGGAATAATTTGGTAACCCAGACACCCCATATAGGAGCACTCACCGTGCCTACCCTCCTCTCTTCCCTGGGTTGTATAGTCCTCCCCATTCCCTGTCCCTTGCTATCCCTTTTCTTAGAAGGTTTCTGGACACACTATTGCTTGGAAAACTGAAAAATTAATATTTTGGTTTTTCTCTCACTCTGGGGAAGCCACCACTCCACAGTAAGTGAAAGGCAGAATATCAGTTTGTACCTTGGTATCTTTCGTGTGTGCCTGTTTGAGAATGGGTGTCAGGTCAAGGGTCACAGGTTGATGTCTGGAGTCTTCCTCCACCGCTCCCTACCTTAGTTTTTGATTCAGGGTCTCTCACTGAGCCTGATATTGCCAGTTAGGTTAGACTCTCTGGTGAGAGAGTCCTAGGGGTCTTTCTGTGTGTTGTGTCCCCAACTATCCCTGATTCTCTGGTGTTATGGGTTATGTGTGCAGCACACCAGGCCTTTTATGTGGCAGGAAACGAAACCAGGTCCTCTCGGTTGCATAGGAAGCAACTTATCCCACCGAGACATCCATCTCCCAGTCCCCACCTTAAGAAACTTGAGTAACCTTTTCTCTCTTTCCATCAGATCAAGTGGAATGGAGCCCGGGCTGTGTTTGTCACCAATCCTTTATTGAAACTGGCAACATACACACTTTATAATAGAGCAAAAATAACGTTCGATATGTACAGCCTCTGTGGGGGCTATCTGACTATACACCAGGCAGAGTGAGGGCATCAAGTCTTCAGCGTGTGCACACAAGGACACCAGACAGACACCGTGTGCACACTACAGTGAAATGACAACAGAGGTCCAGTGGAAATTCGGCATGGCACCAACAGCATTCTCCTCCTCCTCCTCCTCCTCCTCCTCCTCCTCCTCCTCCTCCTCCTCCTCCTCCTCGTCCTCCTCCTCCTCCTCCACGCACAGCTCAGTCAGTAGTCATTTACCTGGAGTCCGAGGCTGAGATAGGTTGTGTGGCTATGAATCTTTTGAGCGAGACCACCTCTGTGGATAAGTTTGCCATCCCCTGCTTCAAATACAAATTCTCAGCCTCGGAAACCTTATAACCACCGTCTTTGACTGCCACCACGCCTGTTTTGAAGCTACTCTGAGTTTTGCCGTTCAGTTCTTTGTGATGCCAGGGTTCCGATTTGAGGGACCAATCTTGAATGTTCGTCACCTGCACTGAGAAAGGAGGGAGGGAGGAATGGACCATACCCGGGGTGCCATGCTTCTCCAGGTCAAAGTGTCTTTTAGCCATGACATCGGCTGGGGAAGAGAGTTTCTGCATGCCTTCAAACTCGCTGTCCAAAGCCTCCACTTTGATCTGCATGGCCTTGGCTTTGATTCGGAGCTTGTGGGGCAAGGCAGAAGGGTTCACTTCTGGAACCTTCACCACAGTGGTGTGCACCCGCTGCAGCTCCACCGGAGAATGGATGGGGCCCTTGGGTACTTGCTGCTCGTCTTCCCCATCCGAGGACTTGCCCACAACACCCTCATCGGCCTCTGAGGTTCTCGGGGAGTTGCTGGAGGACCCATGGACCTGCAGGAGGGGTGGGGAGTGGGAGTAGGTAGAGAAGGAGCTGCCCATGTAACTTTGGTAGATGGAGGTGGAATAGGCACCCCGCTCCTCCCTGGATTCCCTGGCAAAGCTCTCCAGCTCCACTGGCTCCTGCTTGATCACTGGGAACTTGTTCTCGGGGCTCCGGCAGCCTCCCTGAGCGGGGCTTTCCTGCGTGTGCTCCACAGAGGACACCTCAGACACATCAGACAGAGAGCTCTGAGGAGAGTGTTTAATGACTGAGATGCAGCTCCCAGCTACCATTGCGGGTTCGTGCTCATCCACAAAGGAGCTCACAGCAGCCTTGGACGTCTGGTAGTCCTGAAAGTACACAGCTGTGGAATTACTGAGTTTCTGGATTTCTTGGGCATACGCCGTGGAGCTAATTAAACCAAACTTTAATTTGAGAGAGAGAAGCTCGGCTTTTAAAGTGGCATTCTCTTCTCCCAGGGCAATCAGCTTGTTCTCCAAAACCAGGTCATTGAGCCGGCGCTTCTCCCGAGACCTCTTGGCAGCTTCGTTGTTTTTCCTCCTTTTCTCCCAATACATGGCATCTTTCTTCTCGTCAGGAATGAATTCCCGTTTTCTCCGACACGCGGAGGATTTGTTCTTCCCCACGCTCCCTTCATTCAGAAGCAGATCTTCACCGGAGGCGAGGTCCTCCGCTACCTCGGCTAAGGCAGAGTTTAGCACCATCATCTTGTCCGAGCTGCTGGGAGGATCCAGGGGGGCTGGCTCCTTTTTGATGGTCTGCATTTTTCTCAGCTGCATCAGAAAGGACCTTACCCTACAGACCCACTGGTGGGGGGAAGAACAAATCACTTTCCCAGTATTCTTTCAGGTCTGAAAACCTTCAGCTTCTCATCCATCAATATTCCTTCTGCTGTCCAGTCCAGGATAAATCTGCCAGGTGCCTCTCTGAAGCGGACCGAGGCCGTATTGGGTATCTGCAATGAAGGAGAACATGGTGAGTCCCTGGGGCAGATGTGTGCCAGCAGCTGGAAGGGGGCTGTGCTGAGTAGACAGTCAGGGGGGATGGGCTCCAATGCGGCTCAGGTCTTTAAAGAGTGAGCAAGCTGGAAGAAAGATGTGAATACATACACACTTCCACTCTGGTGGCAAAGGACATCTTGCCAGAGGACTGTGCGGTCCAGGAGTGTGAGGAAATGAGTTAGTTACTCGGTGACTCACTTACTCATCCAGTCACTAAATCTGTCACGCAGCCAACCATCCCTCCACCCCCATGCCTCCTTCCCTCCCTTCTTCCATCTACCCACCCCTGGATCCATCTAATCCTTCCCTCCAATGCCACATATCCATCCATGCACTCATTCCTTCCTCCTCCCTCTCCTCTGCTCCGGATCCCAGACAAGAAAGCTGTGTTTCACAGAGATGCAAGGCCAAGTGTAGTATTCTGGATGATTCATGAGAGGGAGGAAATGACAGACAGCCCATCAGTGGTGAGGTGCTAACCAGAACCCGCTACCCTCTACAGAATGACAACAGATAACAGACTAAGTAAACTCCTTAACTCTGTTACCTGATGTCCCACATTGGAGGGCATAGTGGTTCCCAGTCTCCCATGGGGACTCCTCTGGCCTCACCATCAACATGCTACACTTATACGAAATGCCCATACTTAGACAATTTGAAATACAAAGCCCCTTCAGGCTCACTGACCAGACTTTTTAAGACTGATAACCACAGTGCTTTGTGGGGTCCTAAAAACTTAGCTTAATAGTTTCCAGTTATATATTCCCTGTGGACTACAGCATTTACTTTTCAGAGGGACTTTTTTTCTAAGAGCCCTTTTGAAAGTTACGATTACTTCAAAACCAGAGAATATAATTATGGAAAGAACTTCTTTCAATCTTGCTAATTAGTTTCAAATAAAATATAAGAGCCAAAAAATAGAATCAACTGTTTTTCATACCCATGAGTAAACTATTTATAATATGAATTGGGTTTCACCATGTGTGTGCGTGCGTGCGTGCGTGTGTGCAAGTGTGTGGTGTGTGTGTGTGTGTGTGTGTGTGTGTGTGTGTGCGTGCTGAGGATGGAGCCCAGGGGAGTGCTAGGTAAGCATTCTAGTCCAGACTTTGCTACAAGATAATAAACCCTTATTATATGCCACTGACTCTCTGTCATGGTGCCTTTGGGTCCTATGCCAACTCCGCAAAGCAAAGGTGCACAGGCAATCTGCACACACCATTCCCCTGTTGCCCCCTTCAAGGTGTTGCTCATCCTGACACGTGACAGTGTGTGTGTTTTCACTTCATGCCAGTGTTTCTCACTCTTTGTGCACTTCCGCCAGCGTGCTGTGCCACTGAAGGCCAGAGGACAACCTCAGGGGCCATTGCTCCGGTTCTGTCCTCTTTGTTCCTTTGGCAGAGTCTCTCACTGGCCTAGAACTTGCCTTGTAGGCTAGGCTGGCCAACCAGTGAGCTACAGGGATCCTCCTGTCTCTAGCTCCCCACCGCCTGAACCATCCACTGAGCACCGCGATGCCCAGCTGCTTTTTACATGGGTTCTGGGGATCAGTCTCCACGCTGGTGTGGCAAATGCCACAACAACTAAGCCATTTCCTCAGCTCTCTCACTCCCAGAAGCCTGCCTGTTGCTTCTGTCATTTCCGCGGCAGCAAGAATGTCAAGGTCATAAAGACTGAGGTGTCACACAAGGGTCTGTCCATCAAACTGGGCTACCACCATACAGGGAGCAGCTCCGCTACTCAAGGAAGCCCAAGGGTTATTCACAGCAGGCTTCTGTGTGCGTGGTGACAATGACACCATAATGGGCACCACTTCAAAGGCCAAGAGACAGCTTTTCATCCTTTAGTAAAGACATGATCTCTTATCACCCCCATACATCCTTGTCTTTTAATCTGCAAACACTTCCCTCTGCACAGTGCAGGGCACACGCCTCATGCTGCGGCAGGCATGCAGTCACGCGGGTCGGTCCTCACCCCTAAAGTGAACTGAGCCAGTGGGACAGCTTGGAGAAGAAACAGAAGTCAAGGAAGGATGCTGACCTTGGCCTTTCTCCACCAAAGTCACGGGTTCTTAAATCCCACACGGTCCCTTCCACGCTACCTTTTGGGGTTTTTTTTTCCTTGATGTGCTACTATTTTCCTCCACATACTTACTTATCTCAGTTCTGCCTTAAAATATACGTTATATTTCATTCACACACCCCACCATCTGTGAGGTACTCTCCCTAGGGGGTCTCACAATTTCTCCACACAGCTGAGCTCAGACACACCTTTGCACCTTCCTACCCTGAAAGGGTGCATCATGTGTCTGTATAGATCTGGGTGGGCGAGAGAGAGTGAATGTGTATGCGGTGTGTGTGTGTGTGTGTGTGTGTGTGTGTGTGTGTAAGAGGGGGGGGCACACCACAGCAGGCCACCAAGGCCAAGTTGAACACGTAGCTGGTTCTGTTCAACAAAAATCAGCCCGCAGTTGGGGAGATGACTCAGATGGTAAAGTCCTTGACTTGCAAGCCTGAGGACCTGAGTTTAATCCCCAGAACCTATGAAGAAAGCTGGGCAAGGCAGCAGGGACTGTAATTCCAATGGTAGGGATGTAGAGGCAGGAGGATTCCCTGGGGTTCACTCCCTGGCCAATCAGCCTAGCCTACTAGGTGAACTCCAAGTATGTGATAGACCATGTCTCAAAAACCAAAGTGGACAGAACTCTGAGGTATAACATTGGAGGTTGTCCTCTGGTCTCCATATTCACTATATATATAGCATATATATACTGCATATATACACAGGTACTAGTAGATGTATTCACACATACCTTTGGAATTAATTACTTGGTACCCATATAGGAAACACCTGTACACTGGGCACCAAGCTAGACTGAAGGGTCTAAGAACGGGGAACCAAGCCCTCAAAAATGCAGGTTTGTAGGCAGGGTGGGGCCACATTGTAGAGGACCTGACAAAACTGAGACCCATGCTTGGGCTTCAATCACGATGGGACCTGAAGTGCTGGCCCTGCTGCCTCCATTCAGTACAGAAGCCATTTACGGAGCACTTGCTAAGTCCTTGGCACTGGGGGTATGACCTGCCCTTTCAGCATCTTCAGAGGAGAAAACAAAGGTCACAGAGGAGAGGGGCATGTCTAGTGATCTGCCACTCAGGTGATGGCCAACCTGAGACCCCAAGCGAGTCGGACCCTGGTTCTGACCCCTCACGGATCCTCCCTACACCCCACCTTTCAATCCCAGACACACACAGCCTCCCTTCATCTCTCTTAGTTTGGAGTCTCACACATCTGGTTATAAAGCTCCTCTCGGGAAAGGAAGGCACCACGGACCCGGGGCTCATCCCACAAGTTGGCTGCATCATAAAGGACTGCCTAGAGCTGCCTTCAATCAGCCTGAGCTGTTCCACAGTCAGACTTAAATCTCCCGAGTCCTATCTTTTGAAATAGTGAAAAAGACTCACAGCTATTGGCCTTGAATTTGTGATCATCTTGTCTCAGCCTCTTGGGTGTCAGTACACTTGTTCCAATGCTCCTTATTATCATTATTGTATCTTTAATAAAAGAATAGAGCCGGCCAGTGGTGGCACACACCTTTGATCCCAGCTCTCAGGGAGACAGAGGCAGGTGGATCTCTCTGAGTTTGAGGCCAGCCTCGTCTAGATAGTGCATCCCGGGATAGCCAAAGCTACACAGAGAAACCTTGTCTTGAAAAATCAGGGGAAAAAAAAAGAGAAATGTTTGTGTTATTTATGTGTGTTTCTATGTGCATGAGTGCCAGGGCCTGCAAAAGCCAGAGGCGTCCAGTCCCCTTAGAGCTGGAGCTACAAGAGTTTGTGAGCTGCCACCGTGTGCTGTGAACCAAACTCTGGTCCCCTACAAAAGCAACAAGCTCTCTTGTACTCTTAAGTGATGAGTTATCTATCTAGCCCCTATTATTATCTTTTTGTTGTTGCTGTTTTTCAAGACAGGGTTTCTCTGTGTAGCTTTGGCTGTCCTGGAACTCACTATGTAGACAGACAATGCTTGGCCTCAAACTCACAAAGCTCCTCTTGCCTCTTTCTCCCAAGCACTGGGGGTTAAAGGCATGTGCCACCACCACCCAGCTTAAAGATTTATTTTATGTGTGTGAGTGCTCTATCTGCATGTACGCCTGCATGCCAGAAGAGAGTATCAGATTCCATTATAGACGGCTGTAAGCCACTATGTGGTTTCTGGGAATTGAATTCAGGACCTCTGGAAGAGTTGCCAGTGCTCTTAACTGCTGAGTTATCTCTCCAACGCCCCCCCACCCCCCACCCATTACTATCTTTTTTTTAAAAAGGTTATATTTGTATGAATGTTTTGCCTGGCTGGTACCCTTGGAGGTCAGAGGGCATCAGATTCCCACAACTGAACTCACAGATGGTTGTGAGCCACTATGCGGCTGCTGGGAATTGAGCCTAGGTCCTCTGTAAGAACAAGAAGTGCTCTTAACTGCTGAGCCAGCTCTCCAGCCCCATCATCATCTTTAAACAAAAACAAAAATGTATCTATTTCAACAAGGGGTGAGCATTTCTCTAATCCAATGGCTCTGTAGAATGTCTTAGAGTTTCTATCGCTGTGGTGAAACACCATAGCCAAAGCAACTTGGGGAGGAAAGGGTTTGTTTGCCTTACACTTCTACATCATAGTTCATCATCATAGGAAGTCAGGACAGGAACTCAAGCAGGGCAGGAACCTGGAGGCAGGAGCTGATGCAGAGGCCATGGAGGGGTGCTACTTACTGGCTTGCTCGTCATGGCTTGCTTGGCCTGCTTTCTTGTAGAACCCAGGACCACTTGCCTGGGGTGATCCCACCCACAATAGGCTGGGCCCTCCCCCAACTACCACTAACTAAGAGAAAGCTCTCCAGGTTTGCCTACAGCCCAGTCTTACAACTGAAGCTCCTTCCTCCTCAGTGACTCCAGCCTGTGTTAAGTTGACACGAAACTGGCCAGCACACAGAGCCAACAGCTAAAAACCAGAAAGGCTGAGCCACTAGCCACGGATCACAAGCAGTTAAAAGCAGATACGGCTGGCGGGGGGGGGGGGGGGGGGGCGGGGGTCTATGAGCCTCAACAAGGGATGCAGGAAATGTAGCTGACAACATCTTTTTATTGTTAGTATAATATGCAGGAAGTGCAGGTCTCTCTCTCTCTCTCTCTCTCTCTCTCTCTCTCTCTCTCTCTCTCTCTCTCTCTCTCTCTCTCTCTGTGTGTGTGTGTGTGTGTAGGCTGGAGGCTAACTCTGGGATCTCGCCTTTTTTACCTGTCTGCTTGTTTTGTTTTGTTTTATGCTGAGTCTCCCAGCAGACTAGAGATTCCTGTTTCTACAGATGGGCTGCCTAGCTAGCTCCCAGTATCTGCCTGTCTCTGTCTCCCCAGTCCAGGTCCTCACATACTCAACGGCAGGGTCTTTACCCATAAAGCCACCTCCTCAGCACAGTTGAGGCTACCCTTCTAAAACTCTCAGCCTTCGTGATGACTGCTTCAGATCCCAGGATCTCTCTTTATGACTAATCCCACCATGACTTCACCCATGTGTCACTGTTTGAAATCCACACCGACGGCTGGGGTACCTTAGTCACCATTTGTGTTTCTTTTTTGGTGAATAACTGCCATAAAATGCCGATTCCATGATGCTACCTCTGTTAGCACCATTAACTCCATCACACCCATTAGCTGATAGGACTGCTTAAAGACACAAATAAAAAAGAGAAATTGAAGAGCAGGCATCGCGTCATGCCAGCTGACATACTTTCCCACGCCTACTGTGAAGACACCACCGCTGCCACCGCATGCTTTTTTATAACCTGCTACAGGCAGGAGCTGTATTTCATAAGCACAGACCCTTGGAGTTTATTTAAGTCAGATGACCTAAATACTCTCTGCAATTAAAACAAGACCCGACCTAAGAAAAGCCCGCAAAAGAATCCAATTGACGACATAAATTTTAGACAGTTTACCCCACAGAGGTTTCCCTGTGGTAATAACAGAAAAGCATGTGCTGCTCTGACCTCTGACCTCTGAGGTCAGGGTAGCAGTGCAGACTCTACAGAAACAGAAATGAGCAAGCACTCTGCACCCAGCACTGAGCATCTTCCTTGTGTAGACATCAAAATCCACGATGATGAGGCTGGCTGGGAGCTGCCCAAGGTGGTGCTGGGAACCGAAGACACCCATTCTCAGCAAAACCAGCAAGAGCTCTGACCCCTGAGCCTTCTCTCCAGCCTCTACCAGTGACATTTCCGGAAAGCGGATTTTGCCTCCTTAGGGGTACGTTTAGGGGAAAGGGCCTTTTATTTTTATTTACTTTATTTATTATTATTGTGCGGGCACGCATGGAGAGGTCAGAGGTCAACTTTTGAAACTGGTCCTCTCCTTCCACAGTGGGACCTGGAGACTGAATTCAGGTCATCCGGTTTGTGCAGGAGCACTTTAATCCACTGATGTTTTACGTGGAGAACAGGCCCAGCTCAGGGCCTGCAGTCACTTAGCAGTCCAAAGTACACGCAGGCCTAGGAAAAACATGTGCTTGGTGCACACGTGGGCACAATACCCATGAGCCATCTCTTACACTGCCAGATTAGCCCCATCCTAGCAACAAACTGACCCACTTTTTCTGTTTGGATGCGTCCGTGAACAAATGTGTCAAAACCCAATCCACCTTACAGGAAAGGAACGGATTCCAAGTCCAACAGGGGATTACTTGAAAATTAGATTTAAGCTTAATAAATCGGATGACAGCCCTGCATTTTATTAATGCCCCCATCTACTTTGCTGACTGAAATATGAACTAGTGTGACTGGCAGTCTCCACGGGAGCAAGTGTTTGTAACACAAGCTGGACACAGGCGGGACACACAGGGCCTCCCCTTAAAACAACTCCACAGCTTGAGAAAATGGAGCCCATGGGGGGGGGGGGAGGAGAGAGAGAGAGAGAGAGAGAGAGAGAGAGAGAGAGAGAGAGGTGGGTGTATACAGAAATGTGTTTTTTTTTTTTTTTAAAAAAAAAAACTAAATAGAGACGCTTCAAAATGGGAACCATTACTACCCGTGAAAAAGTTTTAAAAAAGGATTGTTTTATTTATGCGTTTGACTGTATGAGTGTCTGCCACTTGTGGCATGTGGAGGTCAGAAGAGGGTGTTGGATCCTGATGTCAGGCCTCAGAACCAAATTCAGGTCCTCTGGAAGAGTAACAAGGGCTCTTAAGCACTGAGCCATCTCTCTAGCTCCTATCTGTGACATTTTTGAAAAGATAATTGATGAATTTAGTAACTCCCCTGGAGTCTTGCTATGACCATGAGCTTCTGGTCCTCCTGCCTCCACTGCGTAAGTGTTGGAATTAGAGGTGCACACGGTGACATTGGGTTAGGGGTGCTGGAGAGAGGACCCATGGAGTTGGGAATGCACAGCAAACGCTGCCAACTGAGCTACAACCCCAGTCTCCCCTAAGTCTTAGGGACACCAACATCACAGTCAATCGGTTTACAGCACAGTGGCAAAGAAACAAAACAACATCAGTTGCAAAAAAGGAAGCATGCTGGAGATGGGGCACGGCAGAAAGAGTTCTTGAGTGTTCCCAACCTCCCCAGCCTGGTCTTTAACATTCTTGTTCTCTTTCTTAATAGCACATGTCGGTGAGTGTCATTTATTGCGCCGTGTGCCTTATGACTAAAGCGGAAGGTTTATTTGAAGGCTACTTAATTACATTTAAGATCCCTAGAAAGTTAATAAAATACACTGTGTTCTGATAATTGAAAGGCTTATAAACACCCAAAATCCAGTGAAAGCACGTCCTCAAAGCCTGGATTATTAACGAATGGCATCTCTTAAATCCCCACTAAACTTAAAAAACAAGCTCAAACTCTAATTAAAGCCATATGAGAAACAAAATCCTCCCCCTTCATAACAACGGGAAAATTAGTTGCAAAGAAACGTGAGAGGTAAGTGGGGGTGGTGGCAATAAAAACTCATTTTGAAACTGAAAAAAAACCTCTTATGTAACTGTGATCAAAGGTCAGGGTCTTTCGACATTCACTGTGAGTCCAATCTGGATAAAAATCAACTCAAATAAAATTTAGAAAAATAACAGGATATCAAACAATGTGCTCACCCTGTGAAACGCAGGCATACCTGACGAAAACAAGAAGGGAACATTATAGGAAATCTCAATGACATTGTTTGTTATGTTTGACTTGAATCCCAAGCGTGCTCTCATTCCTCAATACAAATTAAAAATAAACAACTTTTAACAGCCCCAATGCCATCTGGGTTACAATGGAAATAATGAGGCATGTGTGATTTTTTAAGCTGGGTAAAAATAACGCTGAGCACTCTGACCGCGCCTTTCCAGCCCACGCTTCAATTAGACCTGCATCTCGGAACCCACTGATGACCACGGCAAGGTCAGCTAGAAAACTCCACTGGCGGGAGTGAGTCAGGGGCCTTGCTCAACCAGCGCACAGCCTTTCACAAAGGGCTTTAATTTGCAGGCTGTTGCATCATTGGTGATGTTATAATTGCCAAGATAAGCCCTCAACGCAGAAAAGGAAACTGTTCCACCAAGTACAGTGAGCTTGCTCGCTCTCAGTGAAGAAACAGACGGGATGGTGGAAGAGAGAGGGCATGGCTGACCGAGCTCCCATCTTTTTAAGTGCCCAGCCTGGGCTGCTAACCAGCTTCTCTAAGCGCAAAGCGCTGAGTGGGTCCTCCACCTGCCTCGTTTGGTAACCGCCCTTCTTATTTCTGAAGAATGATCATCGAGGCTGTGATGGCTCCAGGTTCCAGCCCTTTCTGCGAGGCACTATTTTAGACTGCCCTAGGTACCTCAGACCCAGGTTTTCTTCCGCAGGATCAAGAACCATCAGTGTAACAGGGTCTGCCTTTAGTTGTTGGCCACACAGCTACATGTACTCTCTAAGATGGCGTATGTGTGCACCTGCATGTGAGAACGGCCACTGTTGACCGCAGACCAGAGGTTCTGAGGCAAGCACCAGCCAACCCCAAGAACACAAGTCACAGAGAGTTCCAGGGATCTGGAAAAGGTCAACCTACTCCTGCCATGGGGACTCATCTCTGTTCCTTCAGACACTTCCCTAGGACATTAACCCAGTTACTTGGGACACTGAAGCGCCTAGATGCTGTTGAGAATTCCTTTGGTACAGAGACTAACAACACATACCAAGTCAAGAGTATTCAGAAACAAACAAACAAAAAAGATGGATCTTCACAGACCCAATACCAATCCCATCCTCATCCTTCCCGTGAGATTCGGGTTCAGAAAAGGAAAGTGAGCCCAGACACAAGCATTCTGGAAACGTTTACTGAGTTCCTTCTAACTGTCCAGCTCCACAGGTTTCCCCTTCAAGATTCCCTAAAGGCCAGTGAGGGTCAATCAAATACTGGGCCAGAGGCCTGGGCAGCACCCTGTGCCTGTCCTTTTTGCACCTCCCAAAGCTGTCTCCAGTTGAAAGAGGGTCTGGTCCCTAGGGTGTCCAATAGCATCATCTGAAGCTGAATTCCAGGCTTACCATGCACAGAGAAAAGCCTCAGGTGATCACCCTCGAACACTTGGGTGCTTCAAAAGAGTGAAGCCCACCCAGGTAAACCAGCATCTGGGCTGAAAGCGCAGGGAGGTACTTTTACACAGGGACAGCTGCATCTATGTGGGTGATTTAGAGCTGGGGACACTTGACCATATATATAACCTTGGGCTTTTGACCATAAAAACTTTAGATACAAGAATTAATAAAAACGTGGGCTCAACAGGCCACGGTGAAGCAGGGACCCTCCTTTCCGCCACGATCAAGCCCATTTCTATAGCCATTAAGAGGTCTTGCTTTTTTACTCCATGAAAGGAGAAGAGCTAGGCTCGGAAATACAAGGAAGACTCCCGGGAACAAAGGTGTCTGTGGGGTCGCAGCTAGCGGTGCTGTGGAGTGGAGTCGGCCCCTGGCTGTGCTACCCGAGGCTGCGCTGTCCCGAGGCCCATCTCCGCTGGAGCCTGCGCCCAGGAGGCTCGCCCGCTCTCCGCTCCTGGCCTCCCAGCTCCGGGCGAGCGCAGCGAAGCGCACCGGGTCCCGCGAGCCTCCGCCCCGCTCCGCGGCCGCGCCCCCACGCCGCGCCGCTCCCCAGGCCCGCCTCCCGCCGGGTGGGCGGCGCAGCGGGGCCTCGGCGCCGCGAGGACCCCCGCGCCAGAACAAAGGAATGCGGGGAGGGGGCGGGGAGGCGCGCGGGCCACCGCGAGGCGCGTCCAGCGGCTGTCCAGGGGCGCGTCTTGGGCTGAGGTCCCAGCCTTCCACCGCCAGGCGCGTGCCCGGCCCCTGGGGCGAGAGAGAGGGGCGCAAGGCCGTTTGATGGGAGGTGGCGTTGCAAAGCCGCCCCCGACACCCCGGCAGGCCTGGGTCTCCCAGCCCAGCTCGCAAAGTGGGTCGCGTAGTGGTGGGGGGAGCTAGCGCAACTGCAGCGTCTTGGAAAACGGCTGAAATAGGGGTAATAATATGTTCCAAGGGTCAATGTGTCCACCCCCTAAAATAATACTGTAGTTCAATTATGTAAATGTTACGCTAAGAAATATATATCTCACAGACACTATTAAATACGTATATCCACACATCATTACACTAAGAAAGAGTCCGGAAAGAAATTTAATATCCAGATACTTAACATATTCATCTATCCCCAATGAATAAAACTAGGTTACACAGGCAAAAACACAATCTACTAACCTATATATGCTTCCCATAACTCATATATGATCTGGGAGAAATTACGATGTGAAATAAATACTTCTGACCTCATTAGCTGTTGTTATTTACAAAAGCCAGAGAGATGACTCTTGGCCATTCCCTGCTGGCCTCTGAGCACAGCAGTTCCCCAAAGTGTCCTTTAAAATGATAAATGAGACCCCGCGTTCAGCAATCAGTCACTGGGCGCTGCGAAATGCCTTCCTAAAAATACAGTCTTATCAGAGGTCTTGGAAGGCTGGAGTTAAAACTCCAGCAAATGGCCTTGAGCTTGTATTTGCACACAGCCCTGGAGACACCAGAAATAGCACCGAGGCCACGATTGTTAAAATGTGATAGGGCTAAATTTAGAAAGACGTAGATTTCATTTAGGGCAAAAGACACACATTTGGCAAGCAGGGGCTAAGTCAAAGCTTAATCGGTTGTCACTTCACGGCTTAAAATATCCTTAAAAAGAACCAACAAAACCCCTGTTGATAGTGACATTCTTAAACGCTGAGATTGCCCTACTTTCTTTGTGGCAAGATTATAAAATCACATAATTAGCTCTCTTTCTATGCTTAACAGCCAGCAAATTCGGCAGTTACATAACCTAACATTTCCAGGAATCTATTAATGATCTGTCTTGTGGTGTCTTAAAAAGAAGAAGAAGAAGAAAAAAACCCAATGACGATAAGGTGAGAAAAAAGCCGATGGAACGGAACGCATTCCAGTTGGGAAAGTGGGGAGACAAACGTCACAATGGCTCGTCCGGGTCTTAAAAATAACACCTCGGAACATTTAAAGGAGCCCCCCTCCCCCGCGCGCATCAGTATCCTACACTGGGAATTCTCCTTTCTTAATAATGAATTCCGTAGGATCGTTCTTAAAGCATGCTTATTTGGGACGATACAGAGGTACCAATAAGGATCTAATATCCAACGCTGCGCTAAAATTTCCAAATCATTGCACACATAGACGCATATTCCCACATCAGCTAGTCCTCGGTGCCCACGTTTCACCGCGGGTCTATTATGCAATGTAAGAAAGGACACATCCCTCTACCTTCCCGAGGGCTCGTAAAACACGCTGACGACAACACAGGGTGGAAAACGTCGGTGCAGACACAGCGCCTGACACAAACAAACGCCGCGCAGGCATCTCCTAATGCCGTCACCGTTCGCACTCTCAACCCTCCTTCTAAGCAAATCAAGACGGTTCCCCGTGACTCAACCCTCCCCATAGCCGGCTCAGAGAGGGGACCAGCACGGAGAGACCCCAGAGAGCAGGGCACGTCGTCTGGCTGCTAGGGGGATCGGCCCCCGCTCCGCCTCCCCGGCGCGCTCTTCTCCACCGAAACATCAATTTTCCTGAAATCCGGAGACATTATGCAATAGCGGGGAGGGGGGAGGGAGCGCGCGGCAGCCAGGGCTACGTGCCGGCGCCAGGGCGCTGCAATCAAAGCAGCTACCTTAAGGTGGCGAGTTCCCCTCCTGCCAAGGCAGCAAAAGTTTATGTAATGCATGCCCCGCGCACACTCGCCGCCTCCCGCCATCCCTGCGCCGCGCCCGCCCGCGTCCCGCGCCCCACGCCCGCCGGCCGCGCGCTCCGAGAGCGGGCGCGGAGCTGAGCCGGGCCCCCCGAGCCACCGGTGGGCGGAGCGCTTACCGTGGTTCTGCTCCCTGGCCCGAGAAGGGAAAGAAAGGGCGTCCGGGACCGGGCTGGCTGCGCCGGAGCGCGACCTGGACTCCGCCGGGCCCTCAGCGGGCGGTGGCGAGGGCGCGGCGCGGGAGACTGGCGGGCGCGCCGGGTCCGCGGGCGCCGTGGCCGCGCCGAGAGATGTGTGTTAGTAGGTCAGTTCCGAGAGCCGCGCTACGTCGCCGCCCGCCAGCCCCGCCGTGACGGGCGGCCGCCGCCCCAATCGCCGAGCCCGCGCCCGCCCCCGGCCCGCAGCCACTGGCCGCGCCGACAGGGGCGGGCTCCCCGCCGCCCCGCCCCGGCCCGCCCCGTCCTCTCTGCCGAGGCGCCACCGCCAGTCCGCGTCCTTCCCTGGCCGCGGTGGCAGCTGCTCTCCGCTGTCCGCGGGGACCCACGCCTAGCGCTACGTTGCGCAACGGGACGCACCGCGGAGCCACCGGGGCGCTCCTGGGAGGAGCCCAAGGACCCCTCTGCCCGGTTGCCGGCCGCGCCCTCCGTGGCCACCGCGCTCGCTCAGTGCACCTTTTTGTTTGTTTGTTTGTTTGTTTCCCCGAGAGCCACACGGGCTAGGCTACCTGTTGCCAACAGAACCCCGGGCGAGGGCAGCGGGGACCCGGGCGTGGTGGGGACCTTCGCCTCCTTGCGCGCACGGTCCTCCTGAGACCGGGAAGGGGCGCGGCGGCGGGGCTGAGCTCCGACTGAAATGTCCCGCTTGTCTCCCGACTGTTGCCCTGCTGCCCGAACACAAACACCGCCCCCCCCCCTACATTAATTAGGGAGAAGACGACCCCTGCGAAGTTGTTGGGTAACACGACTGGGAAGCCCGGCTGGACCCGATCGGTCTACGTCCCCAACCACGTGGAGTGGTGGCGACTGTCTCCGAGGGCCTGAGGGTCCGCGGCCCGGGTGCGCCGGTCTGGGACGCCCACCCGCCTTCGGTGCCCGGGCTTGAGTGAGCCATAGAGGGCACTGCACGAAGGCTTTTGACCTGGTAGCTCTCTCGTCCTTTCTGTCCCCCAGTAAGCACGCCAATTCCCCCTCCCCCTAATTCCCAGGCTGTACAAAAGACATAAGGAAACGGGAGACAGGGCATCTGGCGGCATGTTCTTAAGTCAGTCACCAGGTTGGCTATTGTGAAGGAACGTGGCATACACTCCCCGCGTTTACAGACACGTAAGATTAGTGCCGGCTTTGGCAAAGGGAGCCATATTCCTGACAGTGACGCACGCGCTTGCCCAAATACGGAATGTGGCAGGTGGCGAGGTCCTTGAGCGGTCTGCTCGGACTGTGGGAGCTGGGCTCGAATGACTCTCTCTCTCTCTCTCTCTCTCTCTCTCTCTCTCTCTCTCTCTCTCTCTCTCTCTCTCTCTCTCTCTCTCTCTCTCTCTCTCTCTCTCTCTCTCTCTCTCTCGCGTTTTTTAAAAGAAAGCAACCCCCAAAGTAAAGTCTCCCACCCAGAAGAGCTAAGTGAGTCTCTTTCCATCTACCGCAGGCACACACTACAAAGATAATCTCAGAGGCACACGTAGTGCTAGTTTAATTACCTTTTACCAGTTGGACTTTCGGACGCCTTCGCAGGGCAATAAATGATGGGGTCTGTCTGGTAAAATACCCCTTAACCAATACGGCAACACAGATTAGACAATATGGTAAGCCTCCTTTTCCAGTTGCTGACCAGCTCAAGAAACATACCGCCCCTTTACACGTTTGTTTCGAAGAACTGACTACCTCGATGTAAACGAATCTTGATTTAGCTAATCGGTTCCACTTTTCTCGAATTTACTGATGTCACAGGATCCCGAAGTAGGCAGAATAAGGAGTAACGTTTTCACCAAAAGTCAATTGAACTTGCCTGACTCACCGGAGGTTGACAGCGGAGCAACGGACGCTCTGACCCCCGAAGCTGTTCTTTAGACTAAATTTTGAAATATGATGCCTGTCTTCATTCCCCGGGGCAGTTTACACTACGCCTCCACTTCATTTGTGCTTCCGTCATTGCCATCTAACTTGGAAATCAGAGGAAGTGTAAAAGATGCGTCTGATACCAACTTGGAAAATAACTCTCTAGCGCCCCCTGGTGCTTAGGAAACAACTCAACGAAGCGGCGAAGCCCAGGACCTGGGTGGTGGTGTGTTCAGGGTTACACCTGTGCAAGTGCTTGCAGTTAATCGAACTGGGAGAAAATTGAAGTTCAACCCTGGGGTTGGAGGACTTTCTCCAAGCCACCAATGTGCTGATTTCAGAACAGGCTGTAAGTAGGGTCTCTTAAGGAGGGAGAGGATGGAGGGATCTGAAGTATAAAGTCCAAAGTTGAGGTTTTTGGAAGAGCTGGGTCTTGAACCCCAGGTGTACTGCCTGCTAAGCAAGTGCTTTATAGGTGTGCTGTCTTCCCAGCCGAAACGCAGAACATCCTTACCCTAACCAGCAGGCTTCTTTTAGCGCTGGAATTGGGGTTGGAGGCAGGAGCCAAAGGAAAGGTGAAATGATCACTGGGGGTTTTGTTTTCAGACACTGCTGATGTACTCTCTGATCAGAACAATGTAAGAGGTGTACACTGAGAACAATGAGAATGTGAGTCTTTATGAGAAGTCTCAGGGCATGTCCAGTCGGAAGGTCTAGACGGCGCTTCTCTAGGCATGTGGAGGGGTTCCTTGTTCATCGCGGTGCCGGGCATTGAATCCAGGCCCAACCCCAGTTGGACAACTTCAGCCCAGTGTCCAGAAGCGTTTGCCCTGGGCCTTGCTAGACCTAGTTAGCTGCGTCTAGCTACGTTATGGGGGTTCAGGAGGTGCGCTGCCCGGGACTGTGAAGCAAGAGAAAATGCTTTTATTACTACAGTACCAGAGCAGGGGGTCATGGCTTCAACTTTTCAAAAGCTGACATTCAAAATACCTTTTGTGTGTGTGTGTGCGCACGCGCGTGCGCATGTCTGTGTGTGTGTGTGTGTGTGTGTGTGTGTGTGTGTGTGAGTGAAACATTGCTTTTCAATGTTGGCAAGGAATTCATCTTTTTTAAAGTGAGGCTGGTGAGATGGCTTAGTGGATGAAGGAGGCACCTGTCACCTCTCACCACGCCTGACACCTGAGATTGAGCTCCAGCATTCAAATGGAGGAAGGGGAGAGCAGAGCCCTTAGCGTTGTCCTGTGACCTCCATGTATGCAGTATGGCATGGATTTGAGTGGATGCGCACACACACACACACACACACACACAATAAATAAATAAATAAATAAATGTAATACATTTAAAAACAAAGAAAGTGTTGGGCCAGGATGTATCTCAGTTGGTAAGGTGCTTGCTTGTCAGGCACCAAAGCCCTGGGTTCGATTCCCAGCACCACATAAACCAGACATGGTGGCGCATACCTGTGATCCCAGCACGCAGGAGGTGCAGGCAGCAAGATTAGAAATTCAAAGTTGGTTCTAGCTGTAATGTCAGCTCCAGGCCAACCTGGGCTATGTGAAACTCTGTTTATAACTTAATGAATGAATTAGTGAATGAATGAATCTAGGGTTTATCTGGCTGGAGCCTATAGATGGAAAGTGAAGTCCTGTGGATACGGCTGGAAGGACGGCCACAAGGCTGACTGACAGGCTAGTGACAAACCACGTCTGGTGCTCCAGCTCTGTTTTCTGTACCAGATTTCTGAATTTCCCTGTGGAAAAGTTTCATCTGCTATGTCCCCTTTGATGACCACAGCCGCCATTTAATGAACATGTGAGAACTACCAAGGTGCTGTGTTCATTGGCCAGTTAGCACCTTTTATTAATTTTTAGTGTTTAAAAGATGTGTTTATTTTTATTTTATGCATATGAATGTATTGCCTGCACGTATGGCTATGCACCACATAAGTGCCTGGTGTCTCCAGAAGCCATAAGAGGGCATCCAATCCCCTAGGATGGGAGATGGTTGTGAGCTGCCATGAACCCCGGGTCCTCTAGAAGAGCAGCCAGTGTTCTTAACTGGTGAGCCACCTCTCCAGCCCCATCACCTGTCTTTTAATTAAACGTTGCAAAGCAGAAGTTCAGACTATTCCTGGAGACCGGTAGGTTGGTCATTTGCTTGTTTTGTTTTAGTGAAGGCTCTACAGTGAGGACCAGCATTTCTGCCTTGACTTTTGAATTCCTTTATCCCACCAAGTGTTGACTCTTTTCATGCCTGAGTATAAAGCTTAGAGATTCCTGCCACCGCCCCCCACCCAGCTTCTTCCCATCTACTCCCACCCATCCCCCTCCACCCCTACCAGACTCCTGTTGTGTGGTTCTATCATCCAGATTTACACAGAATATGTCTGGTCTAATTCTCATAAAAAAAAACTGGTTTGGAGGTTTTGTTTTGGGGAGGAAATTGAGTAATAGAAGAGGGTCCAATAACAGTCCCTAGAGAAGGGATGGCTTAAAGCCCGAGAAGCCAGAAGGTGAAATAGCTCCACTCAAGCTAGGAAAGAAAGGTCTCCACATTGGCTACAAGTTCTCCCCAGAGGAGAGCAGCTGAGGGGGTCGAACGCATTTCAAAGGCTTTCCAAATGACTCAGGGAAATGTTGTAAGCGCGGTATTGCAGAAAACGGAAGCCTGTCTTCAAATTCAGCCACGCACACGGTACTACACATGTCAGTCACTGAGTGTGTCTCTGCTCATTCAGATTAACCGGTAGATGTAGGTGATGGTGCAGGAGGAAGGGGGACAGACCCCAGAGAACGGAGTCAGGGGCTCCACTCAGCCGGCCAGGCCTTTGGAAGCAGCTGGTGGCACCCATCGCAGCACGCTGTGCATGGAGCAAGCTTTGTGGTGGCAGCTGACTACCAGCGGAGGCGCGGAGCTCGCTGCCTTTCAAGGATGAGATCTGCAATTGTGAAACGTGGTCTCGCAGAAATCACTTTCCTAAGAACAAGAGATGACACATCTACTCTGCGATACAGCTCAGACCAAGAAGGTGGAAAGCTTATCTAAACAGTTCTGTGAAGTTCTGCCCAGGGTGCTTTACTGGAAAGAGATACTGCTGCCAAGCAGAGGCCTGGATTCCAGAATGTTCTGCAATCCAGTCTCACCTAGGGGACCGCTTCATGTCACTGAGGGTCTGTCCTGTCATCAGGCCCTGCAGAAGTAAGAACAGGCACTGCAGCAGGAATGAACCTTCTGCTCCAGTCCCTGACAAGGTACAGTAGGGAGACTGTAGGCCTGGGCTTTACAGAGAAGCTACACCAGGTGGGAGCCTCCCCAGTTCACACCCTTTACGCGGCCTCTGTTCCGTGGCACACCAGCGGATTCAGAGACAAAGCTCTCTTCTGTAAGTTGTTTCAGTGAGTGTTGAAGGCGAGTGCTCTGGTAAATGCTCTTAGAAGCCAGGAAGCCAGGTGCTTGACCACACTTCTGGGCTTCTGAGAAGTTTCCAGTTTCATAGGCTCTGAGCAACTCTGCAGAAGCGCTCCGGGTTCAGCAGCTGTTGCCCCCGTCACACAGACCTGGGGACATGAGCTGCCGACTATCACACACGCTGCACCCACACACACTCAGGATCCAGCTGGAACAATTCCTCACGCCACCATCACACACAATCAGGAGCATCAGCTGCAGACGATGCTACAGTCACGCACACTAGATGACATCTTGCCAGGTGGGATTGAAAATCAGGCTCTCTGTCCATCACCAAAGGATGCGGGCAACAAGGCCCAGTGGTGGGTGCAGAGATGGAAACCCCTGCCTCCATTTCAACTCCCCTCACCCGACTTACCAGTACTATGGTGGGGGCAGGCTGCTTTCCTCCATGGCCCTCTACCTCAGTTCCCTTTTTTGGTAATACTTATGATAATAATATTTATCACAACATATTTTGAGAATAAAATTGCTGCAACCACGATTTCCTAAGCTGCAAGCTTAGGAAACGGCTTGAAACATAGACTGATGTGGGTTAGGGATTCCTACCCTTAGCACAATCAAAACTCAATCTGGGGCTGGGGGTGCACTTACTTAGTTGGGAGAATGCTTGCCTACAAGCATTGTTTTGACCCCCAGCACTGAAATAGACTGTTCTGGTGGCTTTCACCTATAACCCCAGTCCTCAGGAGGTAGAGGCAAGAGGATCTAGAATTGAAGGTCGTTCTTTGCTAGACAGGGAATTCCAGGTCACATTGTGTGTGTGTGTGTGTATGTGTGTGTGTGTGTGTGTGTGTGCGTGCACGCGCGCGCGCAGACTAGCTAGAAACAAGCAATGAATTTCCTTACACTGCCATGTCCTCCTTCAATTCAACTGTACAAGTGAGTATCCATGACTACTACACAACATCCTGGGAATAAATAGGGGTGTCAAGTCACTAATTAATCCATTTATTGATCACCTGCTAGGTGTCAGGCACTCCTGATACCTGCTATAGACAAAGACTGAGGGTGAGGAGGAGGCAGGGCAGATCCTGTCCCCGGAGACCAGAGGTAGCCGAATGGACAAGTCAGATAGGAAAGACAGCTGCTTTGGGGGCACACGAGTTACATTTGCTGTTTCACTTGTCATATGTCACATACTCTATGGTGGCCTTGAACTTCTGATTCCCGTTTCCACTTCCCGTGTGCTGGGATTTCAGTTGTGTGCCATGTCGCCTGGCTTAGGCCATGACGAGGAAAACCCAGGGCTACATGTGTGCTAGATAAGATAAGCACTTTATCGACTGAGCTTCATTTTATTTTAAAGCATTGTGTGTGTGTGTGTATACATGCATGTGTGTGCATGTATGTGAATGTGTGTGTGTGTTCATGCACACATCCAACCACATGCTATACCATCCATGTAGAGGTTCCAGGACAACTTGTGGATGTTGACTCTTTTCCTCCCGTGTGTGGGTCCTGGGGCTCAAACTCATATCACCAGTGTTAGCAGCAAGCACCTTTACCTACTGAACCATCTCAGTGGTCCCCAACTGAGCTTTTAATGACGAATGTCACATGCACAGTAAGAATCAGTTTAGCGGCTCTGAGGTTGGGGCTTAGCGTTAGAGTTCTTGTCTAGAATGCATAAAGCCCTGGCTTCCAGCTCCAGCACCAGAGAGTAAATAAAAGAAAGACCGTAGGGACTTAGCTGGGACTCTGTGTGAAATCCCGAGGCCTCAGTTTCCTCTTCTGAAAAGCCATGGAGTAGAGCAGCACACGCTGTGTCTGTGCTTTAGCTCTGTCTGTACAGGAGCGGCCGTGAGAAACGGCCCAGGCAGCTTCAGCGAGCTCACACCCTGTCAGGACATCCCATATGATAAGGACCCCACCCTTTGCTGCTGCACAGAGAGGCAGTGGGTGTCTGGAGGAAGCAGACTCCACCCTGGGGATTGTGCATTGCTAGAGTGGGTCCCCTGCACCCTTCCCAGGGAAGCCACTTAGCTGGAGACAGAGAGGTGTGGCCCAGGATACAGCGGCGCAGCATCTGAACATGCAGCGTCCTCACAGGCTCCTGGATTTGAACCCTTTGACATCAGCTAGTGGCGGTGTTTTGGAAAGTTGTGGAACCTTTAAGAAGGGGAGCCTCGCCGGAGGAAGTGGGTTGCTGTGCGTGGGATGTGAGGTTTTATAGCTCAGGCCAACTTCCTTTCCACTCTCTCTGCTTCCTGACTGCAGAGCAGCTATGACCGCGGCCTCGGCCCCCGCCACCATGCCTTCCCGCCATGGTGAGCTGTATTCTCTAAAACCAAGTCAAAAGAAACATTTCTTTCTTTAAATTGCATATTGCCAGGCATTTTTTCATAGTAACAAGAAAAGGAACGAATACAAGTTTGGCCACAGTTGAGACCACGTGAACCTCCAGATCAATCACTAATTAAGAAAATGCCCTACAGCCAGATCTTACGGAGGCGTTTTCTCAATTGAGGTCCCCTCTTTTCAGATGATTCTGGCCTGTGTCAAGTTGACCTAAAACTAGCCAGGACACTTGGGTTGTGTTTAGGTCCAACATAACACTCCCAGAACCACTTAGGTTTGGCAGTGTCAGGCCCTAGCACCTGCCCTCTGGAGCAACCATCTTAACGGCTCAATGTCTCGCCTCAATGTCCCCGCCAGCAAGTCTGACTCCAGCTGGTTCATCTGGGCTTTTCTGCTTTAGCAATCTGGATTTTATAGACCCCAGAGCAGACAGGGTGCATCCTATCACCTGGGAACTTACACCAGGACAAGGGACTAGATGTCTGTTTTCCTCAGGGACCACAGGGCATCCATCACAAGGCAGATTGTGAGCAATGAGCAGCACCACGGCGTTTGACAGCACAGAGGGAGACCCCAGTTCTGTGTCCTGGGAAGGTCTAGTCACCAAGCACCGAGTCCCCTGGTCCTAGTGTTTTCTTCCACTATGCCTCCTTTCCCTCCACCTCTTTCCCACTTCCTGGCAGTTCTGGGACCAGCCCTCCCTGGAAACCCTTACGACTTCAGCTCCCGTTTCTGGGAAACCCAGGACCAACCAAGTTCCTTCACTCCTCCTGAAAACACAGATGTCAAACTCAGCTCTGTTCTTGAAGCTAAGTTTTCTGAAAAGGAGCCGTTCACTAAAACAGCAAACAGAGCGAGGTCGTTCAGTGTCTCAGGGAGACACTGCCAGTGTTGGGGATCGCCTTCCCGACCTACAAAAACCTACATATCCACTAACGCTGCCTACCTTCTTGTTGGCGCTGAACTCTGCCGTCACAAGGCAGCAAGCGTTTTTAACCTTTGAGCCCTCTCCTCCACTCCTCAGGCAGTGTTTCATAAATGATAACTTTTGTTGTGGTGTAAGATAGGCTTGAATGTTTTAAATATAATCAGGGAAGTGTGGTATTTGTAAAACAAAACTATCAAAATGAGTGATACATCAAACGGAAAAGTAAAATTGATCTACACAAATGAATGATTAAAGGGGCCAGAGGGAGGTGCTGGTGGCACAAGCTATGCAGCTGGATTTTCCTCAAACCCAGGTTTGATCCCAGGGACCGCCCTGAAGATGGGAGGAAAGAATGACGGGACAAAGCTGGCCTCTGCCCTCCACACACGCGCTGTGTCACACCCCCTACACACACATGATGCGCAGACTAGTAATCAAAAAAGAACTTTCAAGAAGCGATTAAACATTGAATAGTGACATACAAATGGAGCTCAAAATGAAGAAATTGAACATATTTCTGGATAAAAAGGACCAATATCCTAGAGACACTATTTGCATGCAAGTGCCAATGGGTGACTTCTCCCCAGCTCTTAGAGAGTTAAATGAATTAAAACAACACAATGTTGCAGAATGGGCTGATAATATAGCACAGTGGCAGGTATGTTCTAAACATGTGCTCAGTGGAGTTCAAGTCACCAAACTATCCCCGTTCTCCCCCCACCCACAGAGTAGGAAAGGGAGGGGAGATTAGCAAAACAGAATAGATATTCTAGAACTTGATTAGATAGGTTCATGTATACATATAAAATAACATATATGATGATAAATATAATTATTAAAGTCAGGGGCTGTAAAGATGGCTCAGTGGTTAGGAGAGTTGTTCACCACTTCTTTTTTTTTAATATTTATTTATTATGTATACAATATTCTGTCTGTGCGTATGCCTGCAGGCCAGAGGAGGTCACCAGACCTCATTACAGATGGTTGTGAGCCACCATGTGGCTGCCGGGAATTGAACTCAGGACCTTTGGAAGAGCAGGCAGTGCTCTTAACCACTGAGCCATCTCTCCAGCCCCCTGTTCACCACTTCTTGCACGGGACCTGCATTTGGTTCTGAACATACCCAAGGCAGCCCACAGCTTCCTGTAACACCCGCTCCATGGTGTCTGCTGCCCTCTCCTGGTCTCTGTGGGCTACTGCATGTGCACATGGAGCACATGAATGTATTCAGGCTCACACAGGCACTTAAATCGAAAACCAAATATTTGAAAAGTAATTATTGAGGGGCTGGAGAGATGGCTCAGTTGTTAAGAGCACTCACTTCTCTTCCAGAGGACCCAGGTTCAATCCCCCCCCCCCATGGCAGTTCACAACTGTCTGTGACTCTAAGTTCCAGGCGATCTAACACCCTCACACATACATGCGGGCAAAACACCAGTTCACACACACACAAAATAAAACTCAATCTAGAAAAAAAATAAAAGTAACTATTGAAATCAAAGAGCATATCAGCTGGGAACGCATGCAGGAAGCAGGTGTTAATGCAGGCACCTTGTGCAGAAGGTGATCTTTGTTGGGCTTAGTCACCGTCAACATGTATGACTGAGCTGGGTGACTGGCTGTCAGCCACTCTTCTGATGGTTCCACATATTGTTGTTGATGCTTCGAGGTAAATGGGAGACCGAGCCAATGCCTCTCCTGTTCAGGAATGTGAACCCCGAACCCAGAGCCATGGACTGGGATTTCGGCCCACAGGAGGGTTGCCCCTCACCCTGCTCCTTCATTTCTTCTGAGTACCCTCACCAGTATCACTGTTCAGGAGCCAGGGAGCAGGGGGAGGGGAAGGCTCACTCCTGCCTTTGTCCCAACTACAGCCACAGTCAGTTTCCCGGACCTCGGGCTCAGAGAAACCTGGAAGGGTATTTAGCATGCCAGTGTTCTCTGAGCAGCTGAGAAAACTGAGGCAGAGTATCAGCCAACACAGAGAAAAATGCGTCCTGTCTGGACCGTTTGGCTAGACTCTTACCTCATCCCAAATAGAAAAATACTCCCACAAGTTAAGGATGGAAGGGACCTAACCAAGGGTGGCCAGATGGGAACTCTGGGTGAGAAGTTACAGAAGAAAGATAAACATACTTGAGCAAGTACAATCAATCAGCTTTTGTCTGATTAAGTCGTTAAAAATTGTGGCTGGAAGGACGGATGGCTCAGCAGTTAAGAACGCTTGCTGCTCTTGTGGAGATCTACGGTCAACCAGCCCACTCCAGACCATAGGATCTGATGCCCCCTTCTGGCCGTCACAGGTACTGCTCCAATGTGCACATACACCCATAAATAAAAACTACAATAATTCTTGTTAAAATTAAAACTTGGGGGAAATGCTTAGAACTTTTTCTTCTAGACAGGAGGTCAACATCCTTGAGGCATAGAGTATAAAATATGTTAAATTTTTTGTGTGTGATATGTTGTACATCCACAAGAGCAAGAGGGCATCTAGCATCGAATTAGCTAGATGATACAAATTAATTAAGTTTGAAAAAGATCAAGTTTGAAGAACTTTGAAGGGTAGGAAGAGAGACCAACTTCATTAATAATGGAAGCATGGAATAAAACATGGTGTTTAAAAATATTTAAGTGTGTGTGTGTGTGTGTGTGTGTGTGTGTGTGTGTGTGTGCTCACAGAGGCCAGAAGAGGGAGCTGGACCTCTGGACATAGAGTTACAGGCAGTTGTGAGCTGCCTACTGTGCATGCTGGGAACTGAACTCAGGCCCTCTGAAAGAGCAGCAAGCTCTCTTAACCATTAAGCCCTGTCTGGAGCCCCAGGTGATTTTTATGTAAACAAGCAAGGGAGTGCGCTCAGGAGCGATGTCGCCCCCTGCTGGTGGCTTTGGCAGTACGCATCAGGTTTAAAGCTGGCCCTACATCTTCACCAACAGGGTCTACTTCAGTGGAGCTAGCCACTGTGGTTCAGACTCCGCCCCAGAAATAATCATCCAAGTGAGCAAAGACGTACCCGCGACTGCCTCTGCAGTGTTGTCCGTGAGAGGGAAGATGGGAAGCGACTCTCCCTGCCACCAGTGACCTCCTAGGTGGATGATGGAGGCTCCACTCAGAGGAATCAGCTGTCGATGCAATCGGTGCCGACATAGAGTAAACTGGGAGCGAAGCCGCGTGCCCACTTGTAAAGGCAAAAACCACTTTATTTATATTTATAATCCGATAGGACATACAGCCACTGGCTCTTGGTAGCATCTTCTGGGTCCCCGGCAGAGAGGGCCTGTCACTTAAAATTTTTCTGTAAAGTTGATATGACTTGACAGCTGACTTGGGATGCACTCCCTAATCCCAACCTCAAGAAGTGGAGGCAGGAGGCTAGTAGGTTCAAGGTCAGCCTGAGCTATAAGGCAAAATCTATCTCAGGAGACACTTTGTGGAAACTTAAAACACACTCATGCCAGGCATGGGGCACACACCTTTAATCCCAGCACTTGGGAGGCAATGGCAGAGGGACAGCTGAGTTTGAGGCCAGCCTGGTCTATAGAATGGATTCCAGGCCCAGTGCTACACAGTGAAACATTTTCTCAAATTAAATAATTGATAACACATATACACACACATAAACACACTGTCTCTATCTCACACACAGTCTCTCTCTCTCTCTCTCTCTCTCTCTCTCTCTCTCTCTCTCTCTCTCTCTCTCACACACACACACACACACACACACACACACACAAAGTCCAGGGACAAAACCAGTGGTAGAATAGAACACATGCCCAGTACTGAAGAGGCCCGGGGTTGCATCCCTAGTATCATATATACAGGCGCACACAAAGAGACAAAATCTATATCACACAATGCTTACATTAAGTTTTTTACATTTCAGGGTTTATTTTATGTGTGTAAGGGTTTTACATGCACATATGTATGCATACCGTGTGCATGCCTGTTGCCCACAGAGGCCAGAAGAGGAAGCTGGGTCCCTTGGAGCTGGAGTTACATGCAGTTTGTAAGCTGCTATGTGGATTCTGGGACCTGAACCCTGGATCCTCTGGAAGAGCTTCCATTGTTCTTAATCACTGAACCATTTTTAAAGCTCCCAACGCTTGCATTTTAAAAAAATATTTTACGTATTCTTAGAGAATTTCACACATGCATAGCAATGTCTTTTGATGGTATCCACAACCCCCTAACTCCTTCTGAACCCCACATTGCATCCTACTCCAAGTTTTTAGCCTCTTCTTGGGAATCAGACATGGTGGTGCATATCTGGGTGTCAGCTCTTTCGGAAGCAGGAGGATTGCTTGAACCTGAAAATTCAAGGCCATCCGGAGCAACATAACAGGACCCTCTGGTAACCTCTCCAGAAAGAATGCCTTCAGACTTTCCAATAACTGAACAAACAAAAAGCATAAACAAGCAAATCAGCATTTGAATCCCAATAGAGTACACACACACACACACAGACAATACACACAAACACACACTACAAATAAAGGCTGCATACTGTTTACATAAACAACACTGGTTTTCACGTGCCGATTTTGCTCTCTTAGCTTTGCTGAATTTATTTCCCAGTTCCAAGTGACAGCACAGGCCATCCAGACTGGCCACCACCGCAGCATGGCTCCTCAGACACCAACATGGCCCCAGGTGGCAGCTCAGCCCCTGGCATCAGCATGGCCTTGGAAGGTCTTATGAGCTATACTACAGATGGCAACACAGACCCTGGCTGTGGCAGGGTCACGGACTCAAACATGGCTCTTGGCAGCAGCCATGGTCTGACCATATCGTGGCTCCAGGTGATAGCCCTGGCCACTCAAATCAGCCTGGGACACCAATATGATGCCAATATGACCACAGGCTGCAGCCTTCAGCCCAGGCATCTATGTGGCCCTTGGTGGCAACATGGGCCAGGGACAGTGTCCTAAATGCCAAAGAGCCCAAGAAATCAAACTCCCACTTTATGACAACAGCAGGAACCTGGTGTCAAATGGGAAAAGGCAACAGAAATAGAAACCGGTAAGTCAGTCTACTCGCAGGTGAGGGTGGATAGAAACTGCTAGAATAGTCAATTACCTTATACAAAGAAGAGATGTTTTCTCTCTTCAGTGTATTTAACACAGCATCATAGTAAACATCAAAATGTATACTATTTTCAATTTGCTAAAGTTTGACACTTGTAATAAAAGAGTCAGCAAATCCTGAGACATGAATAACATCAGGAGACTGGCTAAGCCTATGGTATCCAAGAACACTGTGTGTGTGTGTGTGTGTGTGTGTGTGTGTGTGTGTGTGTGTGTGTACAGGTGTGTGCATGCTGTATGTATATGTACAGGTGTGTGCATGCTGTATGTATATGTACAGGTGTGTGCACGCTGTGTGTGTGTACAGGTGTGTATGTACAGGTGTGTGCATGCTGTGTGTATGTACAGGTGTGTGCATGCTGTGTGTGTACAGGTGTGTGCATGCTGTGTGTATGTACAGGTGTGTGCACGCTGTGTGTGTGTACAGGTGTGTGCATGTTGTGTGTGTATACAGGTGTGTGCATGCTGTGTGTGTATACAGGTGTGTGCACGCTGTGTGTATGTACAGGTGTGTGCACGCTGTGTGTGTATGTACAGGTGTGTGCATGCTGTGTGTGTGTACAGGTATGTGCACGCTGTGTGTGTGTCCAGGTGTGTGCACGCTGTGTGTATGTACAGGTGTGTGCACGCTGTGTGTATGTACAGGTGTGTGCATGCTGTGTGTGTGTACAGGTATGTGCACGCTGTGTGTGTGTCCAGGTGTGTGCACGCTGTGTGTATGTACAGGTGTGTGCACGCTGTGTGTATGTACAGGTGTGTGCACGCTGTGTGTATGTACAGGTGTGTGCATGCTGTGTGTGTGTACAGGTATGTGCACGCTGTGTGTATGTACAGGTGTGTGCACGCTGTGTGTGTGTACAGGTGTGTGCATGCTGTGTGTGTGTACAGGTGTGTGCATGCATATTTTCACACAGGCTGAAGGAGGGCATAGAGCATCCGCGCTATCACTGTCTGCCTGGCTCCCTTGAGATGGGGTCCCTCTCACTGAACCCAGAGCTAGGCTGGTCTCGGCACGCTCATTCACCAAACTATTTCCACCTCCTGCAGCACAGAAGTTACATTTTACCATTGATTCAGAAGATTCGAACCCAGATTCTCCTGCTTGTGCAGCAACGGCACTCACCCACTGAGCCATTTCCCCAGCGGCCCCCATAACATTCTATAACAGGAATGAGAGGCATTCTGATTCAGGTCAGAAACAGAACAGTGCATCGTATAATATCCTGGTAGGAAGGCAGGGAAAAGCGTGGTGTAACATGAGCATCAGTGGCATTCCCGAGACTGAGGAGCATACGTGAAGGTGGGCCTGTGAGATGACAGTGGAGCCGATACAGCCATGGGAAAGTCAGTATCTAACTACCCCTCTCATGTGTATGTGTGTGTGTGTGTGTGTGTGTGTATTTATGTATATCTGTGTGTCCATGTGTGTGTCTCTTTGTGCAAACATTTGTATGCATATGTCTATATGTGTATATGCGTCAATGTATGTATGTGCATGTATATGTCTCTGTGTGTATGTATGTTCGTGTATGAATGTCTATGTGTGCTTATGTGCATGTATGTATCTGTATGTGTATATGTGTGTATGTTGATGATAATTCCAAATCCCTAACTGTGCCTCCAACCAGGAGCACAAACATACAGCAGTGTACAGGGCACAGCACTTGTTGATGTTGTCAGGCAACGATTGCTTGCTTCTTGTTGTTGTTGTTCTTTTTTCTTTTTTCAGACAGGGTCTCATGTATGTAGTCCAGGCTAGTCTCAGACTTACTATGCAGCCAAAGAGAACATTGACCTCCCGCTCCTTCTGTCCTCACTTCCCGAGTGCTGGGATTACAGGTGTACATTGCATGCCTGGTTTATACAGGGGTGGGACTAGACCGTTGGGGCTTTGTGATGCTAAGCAGGCTTTCTAGCAACCGCTCCCCGGTCCCAGCTGCTGTCTGATGCCTTTGCTCCCCTCTCAGCCTTGATTTTACTGGCCTCCCCCTAAAGGCACAACTTCTTGCAAACTGGGCCTCAGCAGCTGGCAGCAGCATTAACACTCGGGGCTTCTGCAGCTCTTGACTGCACTGAGAGGTGACATCCAGTGCCTGCCCCAGCCCTCCGCGCTGTGAAAGCACCCTGAAGTTGGTACAGAGACGATACTGTCTCAGAACACACCCCCATTGTTCAGCGGCTCTTGACTGTATTGTTGAGAACAGAGCTTTGTCGACAAACCTGGCAAACATCACTGAATGAGTTAGAGAAAAATCTTAACAAATAGGAAGCCAAGTCATTTTATTCTTAGCCTTAATGTGACATCCAAGGACTGACAATCAGGCACTCAGCTAGCTTCCCTATGGACACTGATAAATAAACATGAGTATCCTGTTTTAAAAGATTGGACTTCTAAGCTGTTACTTGAAGGGTTTGTTACTAGAGAAGTTTCTCTCACTGTGTAGAGCACCCAAGACCATGAGAATGAGATGTAGCTTTCCCTCCTGAGCATGAAGCCGGCTCTAGGCGCTGCTTTTCTGTGACTGTCTCCTGTCGCTGGTGACCGTTCTTCTCTCCCTCTAGGAGAGCGAGAGGAAAGGAACACAGTCTGAGCAGACAGAAAAACAAGTTCATCATGACATGCCTTGTTCATCACCCAGCATTCATTCGCCCACCTAACTGCTAACACTCCTGAAGCTTTTGGGGTGCTGACATCCTCAACTTTTCATGTTATTTCTCTCTTCAGAGAGGTCCCCAAATGTGGCTCTTTCTACTCAGATTTAAGCAAAGACTCTTCAAGGAAACTTCCTGACAAACAGGCTACATTCAGATTAGGGATCACTTTTTTCCTTTGCCCTGCCCCTTCATCCTGTCTGCAAAAAATGTCTAGGTACCCACTGGCCTTCAGGCAATCACGACCTCCAAAGCCACAGGTGAACAGTGGGCAAGAGGCCCTGTCTGGCACTTGTCCTGCCTGAGTTGCCAGGTCTGACTAGCACCTGTGGATTTGGTCACAGAAGGGCAATTTGTTTTACTTGCCTGGGACACTCTTATGAGGATTTGGGGACATGCAGCCAATCACAGTCTGAAATGGTCATAGCTATTGTTGTATGAAGACAGGATGATACTGGCACAGCCAACAACCTGACCTGTGGAACCATAGTCTTAAACCAGCTTCATGGCAGTAAGAGGGTGCACATAAGGCAATGACAACTGGATGTCACATCCATGAGGAAAGAATGGGTAAGTGAGCTCTAATTGTCTATCCATTTGAGAAAAGACATTTAGTTATTTACTTCAAGCAAATGGGACAGACGATTCTTAGCAGGGTTCATCTCCAGTAAGAGGTTATATGTCCGTGCTTCAAGCAGATCGGAGTGGGATACTCACTTTCCCAAACATGGACGAGTGAGAGCAGGAGGAAAAAGTATAAAAGAGAGTGGAATGGAGGGGGAAAAAAACCAAACTCTCAGACTCCAGTGGAGGGGTGTGGTAAGAGGAGGTAAGGCTGGTGGGTGGCGCTGACCCAACAGCCGGGGTCAGCTGTGAGCCCAGATCCTGGGGGAGAGCCAGGGAGCCTGCCCCCTGCTGAGTGTGACTCACCCCAGGCAGTTTTCTCTGTGACTCCAGGGACTAGTAATTCCACACCAGGCCCCAGTAGGATCACATCTCCTCCCAAGGTATCAAGGGAGATGGAGAAAGCCGCTGCTGTCCAGGGCTCGATTAAGGAATTCTTAGAACTGTGGCAGTGCTTGTGCCAAAATACAGCGGTCTGTTTGAAGTTTTGAAGCAAAACTTCTCACATGGATACAGTGTCTTCCTCACCCACCGTTCTCATAACCTCTCATTGCCTGACTGATGGAGGAAGGTCATTGGTTAAAATAAAAGAAACTGCTTGGCTCTCATTGGTTAGGAGATAGGTGGGAGGAGTAAACCGAACAAAACGCTGGGAGGAAGAGGAAGTGAGGTCAGACTCGACAGCTCTCCTCTCCCGAGCAGATGCATCAGAGAGACGCCATGCCCTGCTCCCGGGCAGACACACGCGATGAAGCTCCGACCTAGAATCTTCCCGGTAAGACCGGTGCTCACAGATTGTTAGAGATGGGTTGATTGGGATATCAGAATTAGCCAGTAAGGGCTAGAGCTAAGGGCCAAGCAGTGATTAAAAGAATACAGTGTCTGTGTAATTATTTCGGGGCATAAGCTAGCCGAGCAGGTGGCTGGGGTGTTGGGGACGCAGCCCCGCTGCCCATATTACTACACCTGACCACTTCCTCAAGTGTCTTGACGGCTTTCTGCAGGGAAACCCTCCCACAACCAACAGGATGCAGGACGGCTTTCCAAGAGCCCAATAAAATCCCAAAGCACGGGTTTTTGCAATACAGGAATAAGCAAACCTTTCTCATTGGCAAGGGTGTACTGACTGTATAATTACTATTTTGATGAATAAAGACTTGGGTCTACTACAGTGATTTAAAGCTCCTTTTGCGTCCAGTTAAAATTTAACACCATCTTTTCTGCTTTCAATTTCTTTTTGGAATGGTTACTTTGGTTATGCTTTCAGTGCTTTGAGAAGAGAGTCAGTGATTGGACAGCTTTGTCTTGCCCCTGTACCGGAAGGAACGCTTTTAACTTTCCATAACTGAGTAGGGTCTTGCCTATGGGCTTGTCTTCTACAGACTTTATTATGCTGAAGTACTTTTCTTCCATACTTAATCGCTCAAGAAGTTTTATCCCAAAAGTGTGTTTATCTTGGCAAATGTGTTTTCTGCTTCTGATGAGAGAGGAACATGGAATGTGCTCTTCATTCTCTTAATCTTGCGGAGCACTTTGGTGCTTTGCAGCAATTGAACTGTCCTTGCGTTCCAGAGACACGCAGCATTTAATCGTGAACAATGGTTCTTCCAAAGCGCTGTGGAACTCTGCCTTACTAGCATTGGGTTAGGAATTTTTGCACTATTGGGGACATTAGCTTGCAGTATTTTTGGTTTACTTGTTTTTGTTTTGTCAGTCTTCCCCACCATGGTATCATTTTCTGGTTTTGCTATGAGGGTAATGCTAGCCTTGGCAAAGAAATGTCTCAGCATTGCTACCACTGAAGATGGGACCAAGCAAGGTGTCTAGGCTCTCCAGTATACCACGATGGAAGTCTTGCCCCCAGCAATCTGTTTTTTCCCAAGCTAGTCTTTTCTTTTCTTCTTCTTTTTTTTTTTGATGTGCATGAAGCTTGGGAAGTAGTAACAGGAATGGAGCAACCCTGCTTTAACCTAAGACAATTTTTTCTGTCATGTAGAAGGCCCCATCTTGCTCCATACTCTAGAGCGTGGGTCTTTGTTCTTCTCTGACATGGCTGCCCAGAGGGCAGGCCACAGACTTTCTTGATTTCCAGGAGCATCCACACATTCATTCCTCACCTCGCCACCCCTTTTCAAGTCTGTTTGAATGTCATTTTCACTATTCCTTTCCTTTGCTACTTTATGTACAATCGCAATTCTTATTTTAAATGCTTATTGTTTTTGCTTGTTTATTCCTACTTGAATATACACTTCAATGGGTAGGAAGAGTTCTTTGTCCATTTTGTTTACTGTCGTACACTGATTCTGGAGCATGAGTGATGGGTGTACTAACTGTAAGCATACCTTGAAGGGAAACATTAGTGTGCTGGGTGGACATGCCAGGCACCAAAGCAATTGCTTTACAGGTCTGAGGACCTGGGTTCAATTCCCAGAAGTCATGTAAGAGAAACTGTGTGTCATAGCAAGTACTGTGACCCCAGCACTTGGCAAACAGAGGCAGGCAGATACCCTTGGCTCACCAACCAGCCAATTTAGCTGTTTGATGTGTTTCAGGTTGTTTAGAGAACTTGTCTCAAAAAGAAAAGAAAAAACAAGACCAAGAGGAACTGCACCTGAGGAATGACACTCATGTTGCCCTCTGACCTCTGTACAAGCATGCATACATGTGCTTACACACACACACACACACACACACACACACACACACACACATGGATGTGCATACCCATACTCACACGTGCACATACACAAAGAAACACTGAGGTCCTTTACAGAATGTGGTGCCTAGGATTCAACCACTGGACAAAGGGCTGGAGAGGAAGCTCAGCAGGTAAGAGCACTCAGGGCTCTGCAAACCTGACTTTGGTTCTTAGCCCCCATCTGGGGCAGCTCACAACTATCTGTAGCTCCAACTCAGCACCAGGGGAATCGAGCGCCCTCTTCTGGATTTTATGGGCACTGCACTATGTGTCGTATACTCTCGCACAAACACATAAACAAAAAAGAAATAAATCTTTTCAAAAACCCAAGTGGTCACAAGGTATCACTTCCCGGTGAGTCCTGGCATTGTTGGGGAATACAAGAAAAGGGTGCCATTCTTTGTAGATATAACATATTTCTTCCATGCTTGACAGCTTCATCGTTGGTTTTATTGTATTTTGGGAGACTGGTAATACCGGTTTCTTCTGTTTTCCAGTTGATATCTCACTATGGAAGGAAGGCCATCTCTCCATGGAGACTCTGTGTGATCAGACCGCCAGGCCTTTTCTCCTGTCACTTCCAGGAGAGACTCTGTCATCTCAGAAAGGCTGGGTCAGGTTGGGGTGGGACTGGCTTTGTTCTATTGTCTTAGATGCAAAATGTGAAAACTGACCTCAGTGCAGGAAGGACAGAGTGATCCTCTTGTGTTCCCTTCACTGGCAATGGTCATTACAGCCCCAACTTCCTGTCTACCTTATGTTACAGCTTCTGGAAAATGGGATCTTCAATCTCTCCGTGGTCCCTAAGGTGCTGATGCTTCTGATGCTTCCTCCCTTAGAAGCAAATAGATCATTTCACTTTCCACTTGTTCAACTCAACACGAGGCTTGGGGTAGGGTGGAGGCAGAAGACAGACCAGATGCAAGGTCTGTGTAACTTCCTAAAAGTCTGAAATAAACATTGGCTCATAAGAAGCCACACAAACAGCGAGGGAAAGTACTGTGCTCAGCTCCCAGCATCTCCGGGTGGTAACAACCGGTATGACGGAGAACAGGATCACATCCGGGAAAATGGCACTGGTACAAGGTCACAGGCCAGCTTTGTACGCCCATATGCCCCAAAGAAATATTGTCTGTCTGTCTGTCTGTCTGTCTGTCTGTCTGTCTGTCTATCTATCTATCTATCTATCTATCTATCTATCTACCTATCTATCTACCTATCTATCTATCTATCTATCTCTTTCCCTTCCTCTCTCCATTCCTCTCTCACTCTTTCCTTTTCTTCCTCCAATTTCCATTTTTTTAATTCCTTAACAGGGTCTCATTTATCCCAGTTTGGCCTTGTACTCACTAGCAGAGGATGAGCCCCTGCCTCCACCTCCCAAGTTCTGTGATTATAGGTGTGTACCACCAAGCCTGATTTATGTGATTCTGGGGTAGAGTCACCAGCTTTGTGCGTGCTAGGCAAAGGCTCTACCAACTGAGACACATCCCCCAGCACCTAGAGGAAAAAAGTAAAGGAAAATAAAAAGAGCAAATTCTAAACACCTGTTTCAGTTTATCTTTTAATTTTTTTAAATGTCCATAATTAATGTTAGTAATGGGAGAGCCACCATGTTTGTATAAGTTTGTTAGTTCCCTGTTGCCACCACAGCAAATTCCTGCACATACGAAGGATGAAGCCGAGGGACTGAGCCAGGGGTAGCTGCTGTGCTGTAATCAAGACTTGGGAGAGGCAGGGGCAAGAGCAAGAGTTCCAGGTCAGTCTGGGCTATGAAGTTGGTGAAGTTAGATTCTATCTAAAAACAAAACACACACAAACAAACCCTTTCAACCAAACCAAACAAAACAACAAAAAGAAAGGAAGGGAGGGAGGGAGGGAGGGAGGGAGGGAGGGAGGGAGGGAGGGAGAATGAGGATGAGGCCAGAAAAGCACAGTGGCTTTGTTCTCGTAGGTTCCTCCTTTTGCACATTATTCCTTAGCTTCTGGGCTCCACCTGCGTGTGGCCGTTCTGACGTCATTCATGTGCCGACACTTGTGATAGCTTTAAGTCCCACCTAGATAGCTCAGGATTACCATCTCCTCACAGTAAGCCCCCTCCCCTCACTGCAGCCACAAAAGCCCCCTTTCTGTGTAAGTAACATTTATTGGACGACTGGGGAGGCTGATAGTCAGCTTGCCTGCAGGCAGCATCAGGATGACCGAGGGGCGGCTCTGTCCTTCCCCCAGCTATAGCTTTGCCCTATCGTGGTCTCACCTCAGCTTGAACAGCAGGTTGTTGGCTTCGTTGGACTGTACTCATCGTGACACTTCAAAATCCAGAAGTGGGTAAGACTTTCCACACTTGGACTTCAACCTTTCTGCCACAGTTTCCTCATTTTCAGGGGGTCACTTTGATAGTGAGAACCTGAAACAGCTGGGGGGGGGGAATCTGAGGCAGCACTGACCGCCTGAGGATCCAGAGAAGAAGGTGGCGGAGGGTCCGTTGGGCTGCTCTCCTCTGTCCACAGGTGAGTCATCACAGATCAACTCCAAGTCTGAGACAGGCAATTGCTTCCTACTGAGAAATGTCCTCGTGAGATGACATCTGGCAAGGCCTCGATGTTGGGTAACAATGAGAGCGGGAGAGAGCAAGACAAAGATTGCTTTTGTAGCCAGCTGCAACCCGGGCCACGGCACAAGCTCCTTCTGCTTGCAACACAATGACCTCATTCCTGACCTCACCCCTGGGGGAGCCCAGCCTTGCTCTAACTTGCTTCTCTGCAGACGACGTGACCGTTGCTTGAAGACAACTTGCTTATGCCGTGTGGGGCTCAGTTAGCATCGCCTTTCCTGCCTGTGATCTTGTGTCTCTGAAGAATTTCCAAACTGATCTTTTTCATTTTCCAATCTGACTTTCTAATTCATGATTTAAAAACAAAGCAAAACCAAAAAACCTCTGTGTCCTCAGGTATTAAGTGTCTTTATTTCTTCATGCTCTTAAGTGTGTAAGTAACTTTCTTTTATATTGTGTCAATTGAGCTCACTATGTAGCTCCAACTTACCTACAGCTGACTAGGTAGACCAAGCTGGACTCTACCTCACAGAAATCCTCCTGCCTCTGCCTCTGGAGTGCTGAATTAAAGGTGTGTGCTCCCATGCCTGGTCCTGGGTTGACATTTTCTTAATAATTAAAATATTATAGAACCACAACTATATGGCTGAAGCGTTAAAATAAATTGGAACTTCAAAAATGAGTATGTGGGACACAGTAGTGCACCCCTTTAATCCCAGCTCTTGGGGGACAGAGGCAGACAGATCTCTGTGAGTTTGAGCCCAGCTTAGGGAGTTCCTGGCCAGCCAGGGCTACATGGAGAGACCCCATCTCAAAACAAACAAAACCACCGAGGAGCCCAGACTAAGTCAGAGAAAATAAAACCCCCAAGCCTAAAATGAGTATATGTATGTAAATATTTTATAAAAACACTTCAGGATTCTAAATTCATTAATTTCCCTAGCAGCCAATTAAAAATGACCCAAAGAACAAGTAATAGCTGAGAAAAAGCAATAGCTGACTTTCTTTTCTGCTGTTTTCACGCTATGTCAAAGAGGACGGCTGCCAAACAATTCATTTCTGCTTAGACACTATCACTTCAGCCTCAGGTTCTTAGGAATTTTAAATAAAAGGGAATAAAGGGTCTGCAGATGCCGTGCAGTTGATCAAGCGCTGCCTCACCTGCAGGAAGCCCTGGGCTCCATTCCCAGCACCCGAATAAACGGAAGATGGAGGCTTGTAGTTCCCAACACACGAATGTAGAGGCAGGAAGATCAGGAACAAAAGGTCAGCCTTGGCTACAAGGCCAGCCTGAGCTTCTTGAGACTCTGCCTCAAAACAAAGGACAGCGACAAAACGGTAGCAAGGCTTTCTGGGATCCAATCAAAGGTCCTGGCCTGGAGTGTCCACGTCTGACATCGCAGGGAACCAGGCTGTGAGTAAAGAGGAAGATTCTTGTTTCCATGCAAGCATACTGACCGCCCCCAGGCAACCTCATGCCCATTGCTTTTGATTACCTTCCCATCCCAGCTGTCTGCAGACCTGCACTGCTGACCACATGGGCCTGCACCCACCGACAGGATCGCAGAGGCCGTGGCCAAGTCCTTCTAGACACAGTCCTGGGTTAAAGCCACTGCTGCCCTCTACAACCTGCCCTTTCTCGATGGCTTCTTAGCAAGTCACCAGTCCACAAGGGGCTGTCCTCGTTAGCATAGCACTCCCCCAGAAAGGGGACAGGAACAACAAGAAAAAATGCATCCAAAAGACAGAAAATAAGAAGCACCATTTCTCCGCGAACTGCAGGAAATCAAATCACGCTGACCTAAGAACTCAGAGGACACAAAGCATGTCAAAGAAGAGGCTGAAAGATGTGGAAAGTTAGCAGGAGGGCTGGGCAGGCAGCTGACTGGGTAGAGTGGCTATCCACCATATGTCAAGCTCCCTGGGCTTGATCCCCTGCACTAAACAGAATAGGCTTGGTGATTCACACTTGTAATCTCAACACACAGCAGGTGCAGAAAAATCAGAAGTTCAAGGTCATGCTTAGCTACCTACTGAGTTCAAGGCTAGCCTGAACTACTTGAGACCCTGTCTTAGCTAGGGCTTCTGTTTAACATCAGTACTTTGCTGCTGACCGCATAGCCCTGACCCAAAGCATCTTGGGCAGGAAAGGAATTATTTCATCTTAGAGCCTGTAGTCCATCATCCAGGGAAATCAGAGCAGGAACTCAAGGCAGGAACCTGGAGGCAGGAGCTGATTCAGAGGCCGTAGAGGAATGTTATTTATTGGCTTGCTCCTCCTGACTTACTCAGCTTTTTTGTTTGTTTTATACAACCCAGGATCACCAGTCCAGGAGTCACTTCAATCCCTAATGAAGAAAATGCCGCATGGACTTGCCTACAGGACAATTTTAAAATGCATTTTCTCCACTGTCGTTTCTTCTCAGATAACTCTAGCTTGTGTCAAGTTGACAACTTGATTATTACAAAGTCAGCACAGGCTTTGATAAGGATAAAAAGCACACTGATTTCTCATAATGGAGTCTTTCATCCTTGAGCTCACTGTAGGGATGAGCCTAACAGCCTGTTATTGTCAATACTCCCCAAAGCTGAAAGGGGCAGACACTTAAAGCTCGCACAAGGAGTGATAGTGACTGACTTCTTCCATCAGCCTGGGATTCATTTGGCCAGTGCTGCTTTTATTTTTATTTTTTCCCTCGGGACTATTTCTGTTCTCTCTCTCTCTCTCTCTCTCTCTCTCTCTCTTTCTCTCTCTCTCTCTCCCCTGAAATTTGAATAAGTTAGAAAAGTTTCTTTTGCCCAATACAAACCTCACAGAATTGTTGAAAGTGTGACAGGCTCTTTCTCAGCTCTGTGGCCGTACTTGTGGGCTTAGGGTGCCAGACACCCACGGTCACCGAAGGCTGACCTGGGACAGTGACTCTCCAGTTTGCCATCTGATGCTGACGATGAGTAAAAACGCGGGCAGTCCTGGGAGTAAGCAAAGGAGAAGCCAGCTTTATTAAGCAGAATTACAGAAAAGTGAGAAATTGAAGGAAGTGAGAGAAACTCCCAATTCCCAAGACAGAGAAAGCGTTGAGTTTCCTTGTTGAGGGGTTTGGAGTGCTACAGCAGCCACCGGACCACAGTTGAGGTCATTGCTTTGAGACTGGTTAATTCCCTAGGTGTATTGAAGATTGACACGCTTGGCACGACCGCTCTGGCCCACCTGAGGATGATCACACATTGTTGATGGGTTGCCCACCCAGCTTTGTTTACCCATGACCCTGGCTGGTTAGTTATGGACCTTGACTATCTGCCAGCTGGTTCTCACTCGCTGATGAGAACTTTGAAAAAAGAGCTCACTATGGGTCCTCTTCCCTTCCTGCTCACAGAGAGCTGGATCAAAAATATCAAAAACATCTGTATGCTTGGTGAAATATGTAAATGGTATAAAGCTTTTCAATTTTTTTTGTTTGTCTTTTTGAGACAGGTTTCTCTGTAGTTTTGGAACTAGCTCTTGTAGACCAGGCTGGCCTCAAACTCACAGAAATCCCCCTGCCTCTGCCTCCTGAGTGCTGGGATTAAAGGCGTGTGCCACCACTGCCCTGCAAGACTTTAATAATTTTTTAAATGTGTTGAATATGGTTTTATGTTTTGCCTGCATGTACATCTGCTCACCACATGTGTGTCTGGTGCCAGCAGAAGCCAGAAGAGGCAACAGGTCCCCTGGAACCAGAGTTACAGACAGTTGCGAGCTACCGTGAGGGTGCTGGGAACCGAACTCTAGAAGAGCAGTCCGTGCTCTTAACATCTGAGCCAGCTCTCCGGCCCTAGGTTTCTCATTGTCAGTTCTGATAACAGCTGAGCCTGAGAAAGACGGTGCAGAAAATGACGAAATGACTTCATTTTCTTGCTACTAGAACAGAAATCTGAGATACATATCATCAAGCCCAAGACTGTTATTTAATTAGAAAAGATTTGATTACATTTATCTATTTATGTATGTATGTGTATTCGTGTATGCCACAGCAGACTTGCAGAGATTAGAGGGCAGATTGTGGGAGCTGGTTCTCTCCTTCTACCGTGAAATTTAGCACACTCATTAAAAGTAAAATAAACCATTAGCAAGCAAGTTTATTCCAGGGTGGTTTAATCTTTGAAAATTTCTACAACAAAATTCATCATAGCACTTGTAAAATTATAAAAATTATAAAATATACAGACACCCGGAGACATTATGCAGAAACTTAAGCACAAGTTTAATAAATAATTAAGTATATGAATTAATGTATTCTTAGTATCAGTTGTTTCTCAGAAAGAGAGGGCCTGGGCCTGGGCCCGCAGGGTGAGTCGGCACATAAAGGTCCTTGCCAACAAGCCTAGTGACCTAAGAGTGAGCCCCAGGACCACACTGGGTGGGAGAAGAGAATGCACTTATTCTACATGTGCCATAGTGTGCTCAGGGTTTCACTTCGGCTTCTCTCTCACTGAGACTCGGTATCATTCATTCACAGAACTACTCGGTATCATTCATTCACTCCAAAGCCTGTAGCAACCATTCCCTTCCATTTCCCCAGACACTCTTATTGCTTAAGACACAGCTGAAGGCAAAATCAGAGTGAAGAGTAGCTTCCCCGAAGCGCCCACGCAGTCAGTTGGCCTGAAAATAATACTGAAGTGTTCAGACAGTGCACTGAACGTGGCGGCAAATGCCTGTGATCCCAGCACTTGAGAAGTGGAGGCAGAAAGATTTAAGTCCAAGGTCACCCTTGAGTACTTAGCAAGTGGGTGGCCAGCCTGTGCTACCCGTGTCCCAGAGAGTGAAAGACAAATGTTTGGTTATTATTGTCCTCCCATTTTAATTGTCTTTCAGGAATACTTTTTTAATGGGTAAACATGGGTTTAATGTATTAGCCTTATGATATTCATGTGTGTGCTACAGAAATGCTTTCCACAAACCACAGTACCTGTTTCAAATAAAGTCAAAACACCTCCTAATTATTGACCTTTGAGACGTCAAACTTAACAAAAGTAGAAAAAGCAAGTTCTTTCCAAGTTCCAAGAATATGGTTTTCCATTACGAAAAGTATGTTTACCACATTTTAGTCAATAAGAACATTGCCTCTTCTTTGGGGGATAAAAATGAACCTTTCTGACCTCCACAGAAGAGATTTTGAAACATTCTGTGTGTCCAGTTTTTTTTAAAGCCCCATAAAGTGAAATCCAAAACTGTAACTGAAAGCAGTTTGGAGGCAGATGACCAATTTTCTCAACTATTTTTGGATTTTTCCCTTCATCCTTTGCAGCTTCCAGAGAAAATTTCCCTGTTAAGTCTTCAGCTCCCTCAAACCCCCTTCTCCCCTGAGTGATAGGAAGTTGAAAGGTTACTAATGAAAAGAGTAAAAAAATGTCCCCACCCGACCCCTACCCCCACCCCCACCCCTGGGTGCTGCCTCCTATTCACTGGTAAGGAATGTGGCTAGGCTCACGCAACCAAGGTTAGTCTAAAGGAATGTGCATAAGCTAGCTTCTGCATGACATCAGAGCATCGTCCCCCAAAACTCATGGAGGCTTTCTGAAACAGCCAGCTCACCACTCCCAGGTTCTCTCTGTGTTTACACGCTCTGCAGGACCACACTGAAAGGGCCAGGGAGCAACGTGACGGGGATGGCAATGCATTGCCTACCATACACTGAAGCTGAGAAATACAGCCACAGAGAAAAACTGTCTGGGTCAGCCCCTGAAACCTTGGTAGGACTCGCTCCCTCGGCCCATTCATTTGAGCAAATGTTAGTGGACCCTGAAGGCTGAGCAAGGCATCCTGAGACCTAAATGTGGTTGTGTCTCAAGCTCTCAGGGACTCTTACAGTATCATGTCTGCCTGCCAGCCGTCCTGCTCCCCATCATGAAGGTCATGGACTCTGGACCCTCAGAAACTGTAAGTCCCCAAGCAAACTCTTTTTTCTATAAGTTGCCTTAGGCATGAATCTTATCACAACGATAGAAAAGTAATTAAGACACTATATATTCCTTGTGTCACCCCTTCCTGATTTATTAGAAGTCCTCCTAGTCCCTGCCTCAGGCATCACCATTCTGGGAGACCTTGGCTGAGTTAAAGGAACGTGAGTGCTCTGTCGTGCCCTGTTGATTACTACTGTGTCATTATTGCAATGTGGGGGTGGAACCCAGGGCCCTGCTCTTGCTAAGCTCTTCTACTGGGGTCTACCTCCAAGTCCATGTTATTATCATCATTTTCCTATGTTCCATTTTTGTCTGAATCGTGTGCCAGAAAGATTTATCCAGGGCTGGCAAGAAGGCTAAGTGGATAAAGGTGCTTGCCACCAAGCCTGATGATCCGAGTTCAATCCTCAGGACCCACTTGGTGGAAGGGGAGAATAGACTCCTACAAGTTGTCTATGCGTGTGCCATTGCACGCACCCCACAATATGCACAAATAAATACATAAGCATACATTTTTAAAAAGAAAGTTTCACCCTGAATCCCCTCTGTTCCTAAAAGTTTCAGTGTGGAATTCCTAAAATATAAGATTTTTAAAAACATAATGCAAGTATTAAAATCAGAAAGTTAGTACTGATATAAAGTTGTCTAATTTTCAGACCCTCCTTAAATGTCAACAAATATATTTCACCACAGAAGAAAAAAAAAGCTTCCGTTCTTGATTGAGGTCTCATGTTGTAGGTAGGTTTGTGTCCTTAGGAAGAACAGGCTCCTTGGCTTTCAAGAGAGGAGGAGGTTAATGCTCTTTGCTTTGTTATGTCCCTTGGTGTGGATTAAAGCAAGAACCAGGGGACCGTCTTTGGCAATGGTCAGGGAATGCTTGATTGTGTGGCTTTCAACGGATGCGAGAGTCAGCAGCTGAGGGCTGATGAGCAGCAGGAACAGCGGCACTTGCTCATCCTAGGCTTTGCTTTTGGTGGTGGAAGTTTCCAACGGTCAACAGTGATCCAAAAATAGTGGGGAAAACCCAGAGAAAAAGCTCCATACAAGTCTCAGAGCTGCTGAGATGAGCAGTCAGGTCCTCTCTGTAACCCAGAATCAAGCCCCCTTTGCCAGGTGTGGAAGTGTGGTTTTGCAGAGAGAGAGAGAGCTGTGGGAATCCCGGTAAAGGGCTGTTAGAAGTCACTGGAATTAATCTCTGTAACAAGTTCAGAGTGGAAACTTTCTCAAATGCATTGTCACGTTGAATTGAATGTGTGCTTGGCTCTGGTTGACAAAGGTTTTTCTTTGGGGACACCCCAGGGGAGCAGGATAATCCCATTTCACCTTGAAGATGCCTTGGCAAAAAGCTACGCTCTACCTTCAAAAGCACATGTTCTAGAACAATAGCTCTCACAGTCGCTGCTTGTGGCTCGACTGATGACTTCTGGCTGTCACATTGCCGTGGCCATGAAGTCTACTTTCTCTTTGTCTTCTGAAGCAGGCCTCTTCAGAGTCTTCAGTTCCCATGTATTTACCATGTGGCACTGTGAAGCTTGCAGCTGCTACGACTCACAATGTCATGAAGGACAAGCAACAAGCTGTCAGGCTTTGTCGTATACCTAAATTTCATTCCCACAGGGCAATGACAAAAGCTCTAGGCTAACTTGTTCATCTACCCAGAAGATGGCTTCAACCTACAGAGGGACAGGTGAGTCCCCTTTGGATCTTTGGACCTCCAATCTTTTTGGGATGGCTCTTTTTGCTGTCCTATTTCATCAGAAAGCCATGGAATAGGGCTCTAGTCTGGATTTCTGTGGCTTTGGTCAAAGATGTTCACAGGGCCAGGCTGCATTCTTCAAGCAGCTCTTCTTCGTGGGTGGGAAAAGGCTCACCCAGGAGAGTTTTTTCTTGGCCTTTGCAGCCCTTTCCCACCCAGAGAGGACACAAAATCGAATATGTGCAAAGAAAACAGATGCACTGCCCATACACCAATAACTCTGCTATATTAATAGATGAGCACAGCCAACTGACTTCCTTAGGGACCTTGGGGTCTGTCCTTCTGAGCTATTTGTGCTTTGTCTGCCCTTTCCCTGGGCTTCTTGCTGGACCAGCTCGGTAGCTTGCACATAAGGTCATGGAGCTCTGATGACCCTGTAGGGGTGGGCTTGCCCCAGCAAGTGCCCTGTACCACTGAGCTTGGGAGTGTGGAACACATGCTCTAGAGACAAACTCATGTCCCGACCTCTCAGATGGGACAGCAGAAGACTATGCTTGTTGCTTTTCTTACTGCTGCCATGCAGCAAAATACCCGATGAAGGAACGTCATTTGTCTTTGGAGTCCTTCGGTGTCCGTCAGATGCTGTGTGTGTGTGTCTGTCTGTCTATTGGGATTCCCCTCTGTATACTGTGAATATGCTTTATTATCACTGGTTAATAAAGAAGCTAATTTGACCCATGGTTTAGCAGAGTAAAACCAGGCAGAAAATCCGAACAGAGATATATATAGAGAGAGTAGGTAGAGTCAATGAGATGGCATGTAGCTGCCGAAGAAGACAGATGCTGGAACCTTACCAGTAGGCCATAGCCTCATGGTGATACACAGATTAATAGAAATGGGTTAATTTCAGATGCAAGAGTTAGTTAATAAGAAGCCTAAGGCATCAGCCAAGCAGGGTTGTAATTAATATAGTTTCTGTGTGATTATTCAGGTCTGGGTGGCCAGGAATGAAAGAGCAGTCTCTGTCTACATGTGTCTGTGTGGTATGTGTGTCTATGTGTATGTGTTGTGTGGTGTGGTATGATGTGTGTATGTTATGGTGTGTGTATGTGTTATATGGTATGTATGTGGTGTGTCATGTGGTATGTGTTGCATACGTGGTGTGATGTGTGTATGTTGTAGTGTGTATATATTATGGTGTGTGTGGTGTGTGTGTATGTGATAGTGTGTTTGTATATGTGGCATATGGTATGGTGTGTGTGTTGTTGTGTGTGTTGTGGTGTGTAGTATGTGTGTATGTTTGTCCTTGAGGTCCTTTTAGTCTGTAGACACCCTGATTTTTGCAGAAAACAATGACTAAGTTTACAGGAAACTTGTCCTTGAGATGTCCAGGGGTTGCTTATGACATGCTGAAGTTTTATCCCCCAAAGGTAAGACTTCATTAACAAGTGAGTTCATGCCAAAACACTTGAGGAGAACCTTAGACTCAAGCACAAACTATAATCAGTTTATGTATGTTGGGACCAATGCTTTCAACAGGGTGCAAAAATAATCCATTAAAAATGCATGAACTCCATATGTAAGATAGCATACTCACCTCTAGCTTTTTTCATTTCTTAATTATTTCTTTTTATTTTTGAGATTATAATTACGTCACTTCCCCTTTCCCTTTCTCCCCTCCAAGCCCTCCCGGATAATCATCCTTGCCCTCTTTCTTGGCTTCTGTTGTAGTTCATTGTTGTTACATGCACATGTGTATGCACACATATGTGTATACACACATTCCTAAGCATAACCTGCTTGGTCTATAAAATGTTTCTTGGATGTATGTTTTAGGGGCTGACCACTTGGTATCAGACAACCAGCTGGTGGGCTCTTCCCTGGAGAAGACTCTTTTTCCCAGTCCATACTTTTCTTAGTCCCCTCGAGCTCTTTGTGTAAGCTTGAGGCCTCTTGGGCTTTCCGTGGTTCACTCTGGCATGTCTACTGTTGCCCTTGTTCAGCTCATGTTTGGACTGCCTTGTTAGTGAGACTTTGAGAGGATAGCTTCCGACATTAGTAGGAGACAGTCTCACACAGTCTCCCAGCAAACTCCCTGATCTTCTAGCCTTTACAATCTTCCTACTCTCTTGTCTGCAATGTTCCCTGAGGCCTAGTGAGGGTGTATTTTGTAGATGTACCTGTTGGGACTGGGCTCCGCAACTCTGCATTCTGATTGGCTATAGTTTTCTATAATGGTTTCTGTCTGTTGCAAAGAGAGTTACTTTGATGAGTGGTTAGGACTACATTTATCTCTGGGTATAAAGACAAATAACGGTTTCACTGTCCAGCAACTCTTTTCGCTGTGGTTGTGAGCCATTTACCAGCTGAGAGAATTGAGGCCCAGTTGTAATCTGCTCTCATAGGGAAGACCATCACCACAGCTCTCATAACCACCATAACCATCATCATCATTGTGATCATCTTCCCCACTATAGTCATCACCAGTGTAACCATCACCAGCACCACCATAACCACTGCAACCACTGTCATCGCTGTAGCCATCATCACCACTGTAATTATCAACACCACCATCATAACCACCATAGCCATCATCATCACTGTGATCACCACCACCATAACCACCATGACCATCATCATCAGTGTAACTATCATTATCACTGTAATCATCACCACTACCATAACCACTGTAACCATCATCACCACTATAGTCATCACCACTGTACTATCATCAACATTGTAACTATCAACATCTCTATAGTCATCACTACCATCATCATCACCATCACCGTAACCATTGTAACCACCATCATCACTGTAACCATCATCACCACTGTAACCATCATCATCACTGTAACCATCATCACCACTGTAACCATCATCACCACCATCATCACTGTAACCATCATCACCACTGTAACCATCATCACCACTGTAACCATCATCACCACTGTAACCATCATCACCACCATCATCACCACTATAACCATCATCACTGTAACCATCATCACTGTAACCACCATCATCACTGTAACCATCATCACCACTGTAACCATCATCACCATCACCGTAACCATTGTAACCACCATCATCACTGTAACCATCATCACCACTGTAACCATCATCACCACTGTAACCATCATCACCACTGTAACCATCATCATCACTGTAACCATCATCACCACCATCATCACCACTATAACCATCATCACTGTAACCATCATCACTGTAACCACCATCATCACTGTAACCATCATCACCACTGTAACCATCATCACCACTGTAACCATCATCACCACTGTAACCATCATAACCACTGTAACCATCATCACCACTGTAACCATCATCACCACTGTAACCATCATCACCACTGTAACCATCATCACCACTGTAACCATCATCACCACTGTAACCATCATCACCACTGTAACCATCATCACCACTGTAACCATCATCACCACTGTAACCATCATCACCACTGTAACCATCATCACCAATGTAACCATCATAACCACTGTAACCATCATCACCACTGTAACCATCATCACCACTGTAACCATCACCACTGTAACCATCATCACCACTGTAACCATCATCACCACCATCATCACTGTAACCATCATAACCTCTGTAACCATCATCACCACTGTAACCATCATCACCACTGTAACCATCATCACCACTGTAACCATCATCACCACTGTAACCATCATCACCACTGTAACCATCATCACCACTGTAACCATCATCACCACTGTAACCATCATCACCACTGTAACCATCATAACCAATGTAACCATCATAACCACTGTAACCATCATCACCACTGTAACCATCATCACCACCATCATAACCACTATAACCATCATCACCACTGTAACCATCATAACCACTGTAACCATCATCACCACTGTAACCATCATCACCACTGTAACCATCATCACCACTGTAACCATCATCACCACTGTAACCATCATCACCACTGTAACCATCATAATCACTGTAACCATCATCACCACTATAACCATCATCACCACTGTAACCATCATCACCACTGTAACCATCATCACCACTGTAACCATCATCACCACTGTAACCATCATCACCACTGTAACCATCATCACCACTGTAACCATCATCACCACTGTAACCATCATCACCACTGTAACCATCATCACCACTGTAACCATCATCACCACTGTAACCATCATCACCACTGTAACCATCATCACCACTGTAACCATCATCACGACTGTAACCATCATAACCATTGCAACTATCATAACCACTGTAACTATCATAACCACTGTAACTATTATAACCACTGTAACTATCATAACCACTGTAACTATCATAACCACTGTAACCATCATCACCACTGTAACCATCATCACTGTAACCATCATCACCACTGTAATCATCATCACCACTGTAACCATCATCACCACTGTAACCATCATCACCACTGTAACCATCATCACCACTGTAACCATCATCGCCACTGTAACCATCATCGCCACTGCAACCATTGTCCTCACTGTAACCATCATCACCACCATCATCACCACTGTAACCACCACCACCATCATCACCACTGTAACCATAATCATAACAACCAACCCTACTATAGCCACCATATTGCCACCACCACATTATCTGCCTTTCACACTCTGCGACCACACCCAAAGCTAACCAGCCCACACCTTCCACCATGCTCCTGTGACCAGAGGCCAACATTCAGCTACATTTTTTATGAAATCAGTCTTTGTTTTGCAAAGCCTGATTCATGTCCCTGTGGAGAGCTGTGCATACAGCCCACAGTCTTTTGCCTGCCAGAAGTGTTGCAGTAGGCACCCTCAAAGTTGGGTGCTCTTATTTTTAGAGGCTAGCTTCCGAGAAGAGAGCTCACTAGGCCAAAGGGTACATGCATTTTGACTGTTAGTAGTGACTGCCAGATTGCTTTCCAAAACACTGCAGTTTTTCCTTTTCCCACGAGCAACATACACAAAGGCCCTCTCTCTCAAACCCTCGCTGTCACTGGGGTGTCATTTTCTTCCCCTCATTTTAAAACAGAACTTTTCATGAATTTCTTCTGGCTGATAAGGTAAGCATATTCTCACATGTTTATTGATCATTAGTATTCATTTCTGATCACTTAGCAGAGAGATTTTAAACTCATTTTCTAAATGAGCTTTAGAAACTTAAAAATGAAATTTTAAACCTTTTTGTATGTTACTAGTGTCAATTCTATGTTTGTCAAATCTATTTCCTGTTGATCACCTATCCTTAGACCTTCTGCACACAGATTTAATTTTTTATGTGTATAACTGTTTTGTCTGAATGTATATTTGTGCACTGCTTGCTTTCTTGGTAGCAAACAGAGGGTTTCAGATCCCCTGGAACTGGAGCTACAGATGGTTGTGAGCTGCCATGTGGGTGCTGGGAATTGAACCTGGGTCCTCTGGAAAAGCAGCCAGTGCTCTTAACTACTGAGCTGTCATTTTAGTCCCTCGACTTTTCTTCTCGCTGCAGAATTATTTTATAAAGCAAGCAAATAAAATAAAATAATACATAAAAATAAGTAGAAAGTACATATAATTCCATAAGCATAAACGATAAGAGACTTTATTCCAAACAACTATTCAATGTGCTCTTGCAAAAACAGTAGTACAAGACACGTGCTACTGTAAGACCTTATCTGTTACACAGAGACGCACACTTTTGAACCTCAATTCATCTAAACAAACTGATACTTATACCGTAATATTTTTTTGTGGCTGTGATTGTATATAATATCAAAATGAAACCGCACCCTAATATTAAATATGCAAGTCATTTCCTCTTCTCTTCAAGGAAAGGTATCATTTACATAGTCCAGGCTGGCAGCTCACAGCTAACTGCATGTAACTTCAGCCTTCTGGCCTCCTCTGGCCCCAGGCAAAAATGCCATATGCCTAAAAAAAGGAAAAGAAAAAGTAAATTATAATCACAAAGAAAATGTCCTGCCTCACAGAAATGCCCACAGGTCAATCTGGTTATGGCAATGCCTCACTGAGGGAGCCTCTTCCTGTGTGTGTCAGACTGACACCTGATGTGATTCATCCACACTAAAATAAGTAAGACCATGACTGCTCTAAGGTGTGGTTCAAGAGAAGATTTTTACTGTAGGTGTGAGGGAGAGTACAGCCAGAAACATCTGGAAGAGTCCAGAGCTAGGAGAGAAAGTAGCAAATTCAACATGGCCAGTAGACTGAACCAGGGCATGTAAGGAGGGGGGGGGGGACAGGAGAAGAAGAGAAGAGAGAGCAAAGAGAAAAGAGGAGAGAGGGCCAAGAAAGGGGACCAAGAGCCAAGAGAACCTAGAGAGAGAGCAAGGAGCCAAAAGAGGGCACAGCTGAATAGCTTCCATAGGAATGAGGAGCTGGAGGGAAGGAAGTCCATGAACTGGAGAAATTTAGGGTTCAGAGAAGGGTGAGAATAGCTGAGAGGTGCCAGGATGCCCACATTGACTCTGTAACAGGTACTTGAGATGCTGAGAGATCCTGGAGGCTAGCGTGCATTTTGGCGTGCTAACAGGCACTACAGTTACTTAGCCATTTGTCCCCAGGTTCCTCTGGATCTGATACTAGAATGCCCCAAGTTCTTCTGGATCTGATATATACAATGTCATCCCCCTCACCACACACACCCTCAGGTATATAAAGAAGCCAACTTACTGAACTACTAAAGTCTTAGGGGAATTTTCATGTGTATTGCAAAGTGAATAGATCCAGGGTGCAGAGGGTGCCTGCCAATTAGATGGTATTCTGGAGAAGAGAGGACCATGGGACAGTAAAAATATCAGAGATTGCTGGGAGTTGAGGGGCAGCAGGAAGCATCAGTGGGAAAAGGACCTGGGATATTCAGGGCAGTAAAACTCCTGTTTTTTTGTTTTTTTGCTTTGTTTTGTTTTTTGATGAGGACACATTTCTTCCTGCATCTATCAGAATCCAGACTGATGCCTCTAGGAGCTGCAGAAGATGCTTCCATATGATTCAGGGATAGTAACAGTTGGAACACATTAATGTAAGATGTTCGCAGTAGAAGATGAGGGTTAAGAGTGGTTGCCGACTAGCGGGAATTGTTTGTTTTTCTGTTCTGATGTATGCTGCAGCTTGGGGCTTGTGTAAAACACTGGTCCTGTGCTCAGGGCAAGCCGACAGTACCCTGCGGTCAGCACAAACAGGAAGGAGCTTAGTACAGACAAGGAACCCAGTGGTCAGTATTCAAGCCGCCTTCTTCACGGTGGGACTCTCCAATGCCTGGTGCAGTTGTGAGTGAGTGAATGCTTATTAACACACCCTTCAGTGACTTCCTGCCCACACTTTCCTGCTTCCTCTCTTTGCTCCCTAAAGTCAACTTCCTAGTTTGTGATGTGTGACTTACTTTTCCTGGTACTGATGACAGACCAAAGAAACAATTGCATCGCAGTCAACTTGGTGAACCAGTGAGTTTATGGGACTTACTGAAGTATGATAAAGGGTCAGCTATATCATCCAGATGCCCACATCACATAGGTCAGGAGTGACTTCTTGACTGACATGCAGGCAGCTCAGCTCATGGGGGGGGTCTCTTCTCTTCAGCGTTTGTTAGCGTTCATATAACCTCAGAGTCTTGTGGACCTTGTAAGTTCCAGGAGCTTTCTGGGATTCACTGGGACTCTCTACCAAGAGGATGCTTCAATTCTGAAGAAGGAACCGCAAAGCTTGGCTTTAGGAACCACGTACAGGGGCACAGAGATTTTTGCACTCGCAGACGTGTACTAGGGAACCTAAGATGTTAGATATGCAGGGAGCTGTTTCTTCAAGGGAAGGAATGCAAAACCTGTTATCCACCCAGAAGGCTGGAACTAGCCTGGTGACTTTTGTGCTGTCCCTGTGGCCAGAGACTTTTCCGGCAACAGGCATTTTTTTCCAGACCCTTATGGTAAATTTTTCTCAGTCAATCTATAAAGCCCATCGTTATGGACTTTACGAAGAGCTTCAATGTAGTCCCAGCTGATCTGTATTAGCTTGTTTGTTCCTCAAACAAGATTTATGGAAGCTTTGCTGTGGAAGCTTAGCCATCACCAGAATAATTCTCACCAAACTGGGCTGTGCGTAAATACTCCTAAAATAAACCACTCGGAGCCAGCCTCCTAAAATCTGAACCAGCATTGGCTACTGAGTGGTGTTGAGCTGAACTACCTTCCTGTCTCCCCCATGCTCGCCTCTGAGGCCTGTTTGTAAAGGTCACATCCAAATCAGGACAGGGTCAGAATCAAGAAAGATGCTGGAACTCCATAAAACCTCAAGATGCCCTGAATGCATTTCCGCGGGCTGAACCTTAGGGATAATTGTCCATTTCTCTTTTCATTTTTATAGTTTCCAGGTCTGAATAGCCAGCATGGTTGTGGTTTTATTCTCTACACTTTTGCCCTACCATTGTGTGTTTTGATACACAACGGGTTGAAAACAGGCTCACGGGCTAGCCTGAAACATTGCTCTTTGAACTGTTTCTATAGGAAAAGGAACCGGCCCCCTGAAACTAGGAACAAACCTGGAATGTTCTGGAGCATTCAAATTGAGTTTTGCTTTTGTGCTGAAAACAGTTTATAGGGCTATAGAAAAGGGGTTGTCCCAGCACGGCTGGTGACAAGGCCCACCAGTTGTAAGGTTTTTAGGGTATTGATGCTTCCTTCTGTTTTTTGCTGATTATTTGGTAACAGGCACACTTAGACGCTCCCTGTCAATCTCCCTGCATCTACTAGCAGCTGGCATCATTCCATTTTGCTTGGATAATTCAGTCCCATTGCCTCCTATGGCAATAGCTGCTCCTGGCAAAAGAAATGATCATTTACTCAAAACATTTGCACAGTTCTGCTCAGTTAGAGACCAAACGCGGGCTGATCATCTTCACACGACGACAAGTCAAATCAAGAAAATCCCTAAACCATGAAATGAAATTTAATTAAATATTGCAAAGGCAAACATTTTACCGGGAATAAATATTCCGAAAGGATGGCTGGAGGATACACAAAGCACTGTTTTACTCCTAGAAAGTGTCTGGGGAAACTTTGTAAATGTCAATGTTTCCCCAAATGAGACACGTTGTCATTGCCCAGTCGTCACATCAGGCGGGATAGCAGTTCTGAGGTGCTGTAAACCAGTCCTCTTGGATGTTGAGGACTGAATGTCCTCCAAAATGGTAGGACATGAGCAGGCTGCCAGAGTGGGTAGGAGTATCTTGCTGCAATCAAGTCTTTCACTCCTGTGTTGTGCACAGCGAGCCCATCTCCTACATAGTTCATGTACACCAGAGTGATACGCTCCTCTGAAAAATACCTCACTAGATCGATGCTCCACAGAGACAAACACTGCCCCCTCTGCCGAGGTTCTGCTGTCAATCTCTCTCCTCAGGGTACAGGCTCTCCAGACCCAGGAGACCTCGAAGAGCATCCTGGGGACTCTAACCCCAATAGCAAGGAGGTGTTCAGAGATGCCAATGTCTCTTGACACCATGGACACTGGAGAAGGACTATGACATGTAGGCCAAGCTGAAATGGAAAGCTTTTATTGTCTCAGGAGGCTGGATGTTTAGGAGATATCTAATAAGGACGGTGAAGGGTTTCAGACCCAGAGCAGTGAACTAGAGGATGTTGCTCACATTCTGGGACTCCCCAATTTTTTTTAACATTGTTATCATTCAGATACAAGCATGTGTGTGTGTATATATATGTATATACATAATTCATATATATTATGTAATTAATAATCTACTCATTTTGTGTGTCACTCAAATGCTTTTTTAACCTGTTGACAGGGCTGTGCAAAACCAGCACCAAACTTGAATCTTATAAAGACATTTTCATCTTTTTCTTCAAGTAAAACTCCACAGCCATTAGCAGTCAGTGTCCATAAGCCTCCTATGCAGCCCCTTCCATAAGCAGCCCCTAAAATACTTCCTGTCTGTATAAATAGGTGTGCCTTGGGCATCTTCTAGACACAGCATCACCAAGTATGCAGGCTGTGACTACTAGGACAGAGCTGGCTTGATGGCTCAACAGTTAAGACCCTTGCTGCTTTTCCAGAAGACCTGAGTTCAAATCCCACCACACCACCCAAGCCAGGCAGCTCACAACTGCCTCAAACTCTAGTTCTGATGATGTCCCCTTCTAGCCTTCTAGGGCACACACATACACACACAGAGAGGGGGGGCGGTATTTAAGATTCATTGTGTCTTAGTATGTTTTTGTAATCACAGAAAGAACTGCTCTAAATAGAAACGTGCTACATCAGCTTCTGTTAAAATGTGTTTAGCTTCAGAGACAATCTCCTTGGGGGCGGGATGATAAAATCACCCTAGGATGGCCATGTAGACATGATAAGACAGCGCCTGCCCTGCACAGACTGTTGCCCTTCCCAGGCTATAGAACCTCCCTATGCAAGAACTAGAAGCTTCAGGAGTGTTCACAAGGGCTTTTCCTTTTCTCTCCAAGTGCTGCTGAATGTGTCGTTGAAGAAAGGTGAGCCTCTTAACATTCTGGTGCTTCCTTCCTCATGGCTGAGATCACTCCATTCACAAGGATACCACATTTTGCTACCCACTTGCCAGCTGATGAACAGAACAGTGCTTTTCTACTTTTAACTCTTACAGAGTTGCTATAACCATCCTGGCACACTTTTTCTGTATATATAATCTTCAGTTCTCTTGGAGCACTCCGGATCTTAAACTGCACAGCACAGCAACTCAAACTCCAGGCTTCTACCCATCCCAGCCTCATTTCTGTTGCTGTGATAAAATGCCATGACCAAAAGCAACTTTAGGAAAGGAAACGTTTACTTGGATTGAAATTCCAGGCTGCACCCCATCATTACAGGGAAGCCAAGGCAAGAACTTACAACACCATACACATACAAGTTGTGTAAACACACGAACATGTGCACACACAGAGAAATGAACAGATGTTGCTTGTTAAACTGCCCTGGCTCTCTGTTGACTAGACATGTAAGGGCTTGTTATGAACTCTGTATTCTACTCCCCTGGCCTGTGTGTTCACCTTGCGCCAGCTGAAGTCTTGACTGTTGTATATCTGCAGTATTTTTCAGTGGACAGGTGTGAATCCTCCAACTTTGCTCTGTTTCAGTCAACAAGTGTGAATCCTCCAACTTTGCTCTGTTTAAAAATTCCTCAGGCCCTTCCATTTCTATGCGGTGTAGGAAGTCCTTCTGTCTATGTGTTGCTTTCATTGGTTAATGAACGAAGCTGTCTAGGCCAGTGACTTAGCAGAACAGAGCAAGGTGGGAATTCCAAGCAGATAGAGGAGGAAAGAAGGCAAAGGCAGGGAGATGCCATGTAGCCACCACCGAAGGAGACAGACGCCCAGGAACTCTACTGGTAAACCACAAGTCCTGTGTTAAAATATAAAATAACAGAAATGGGATCATTTAAGATGTAAGAGCTAGCTAGAAATATGCATAAGCTAATAGGCCGAGCAGTGTTTAATTAATACTTTCTGTGTGGTTATTTCGGGTCTGGGTGAGGGAAAACGAACAAGCAGTCTCCACCAACATCTATGTATGCTTTATTTTTATTTAAAAATTGCTTGTTAATTAATTTGTGTACATGTTTGAGTACCCATGCCACAGCATGGGTGTGGAGGTCAGAGGACAGCTTGTGTGAGTCCATTTTCTTCTGATGTGTGGGTGCTGGGAATCAAACTCAGGTCATCAGGTTTGGTGGCAAGCACATTTACCCACTGAGAAATTTCATTGATCCTCTGTATGTATTTTAAAACAGCTTATTTTTTTTTTTGAAAAAAAAAGCCTACCTGGAACTTTGATAAAAAGTGTGCTGATTCTTTTAACTGTGGTTATAATCAAGCTGATTTGTACTATTATTATTATTATTATTATTATTTGGTTTTCCAGACAGGATTCTTCTGTGTAGCCCTGGCTGTCCTGAAATTTGCTCTATAGACCAGGATGGCCTCAAACTTACAGAGACCCTTCTGCTTCTGCCTCCTAAGTGCTGGGATTAAAGGTGTGTGCTGCCTCTTTTATTTTTTTACCAGATTGGAATTTTCATATAGTGGATTATATCATCTGTAAGAAAAAATTTACTTCTTCCTTTCCAGTCTGGGTACTTCCTTTCCCTGACTTCCTGTTTCTCTGCCTCCCTGCTTTCTTCCCTCTCCTCTTCCTACCCTCTTCCTTGCATATGTTCCTCATTCCTCCAAGTGCCCCCATCTGTGTGGACTAGCAGCAAGGACAGACACCCTTCTCCCCGCCAAAGTTCCTTCACTCCCAAGCACACTGGCCACTGACTTGTGTAGATTCCCATTAGGGGTAGGGGTCCCTAGTCTTGGCTTGTTGAGCAGCTTACTGAGAAGAACACTTACTTCTTGTCTTTTGTCCTCTGTCTTGTTCATACATGATGTGAGCTTTCCTAAGAATGTCATGTTCCTATTTGTTCCCGTGTCTCATGAATTGTAGGAAATCTTTCATGACAGTGTGTATTGTGAATGGGTGGGGCAAAGGTGTAAGGGGGTGAGAGTGTAGGGGTGGGGAGAGGGTATAAGGGGGTGAGGGTGTAAGGGGCGAGGGTGTAAGGGGGTGAGGGGTAAGGGGTGAGGGTGTAAGGGGTGAGGGTGTAAGGGGCGAGGGTGTAAGGGGGTGAGGGGTAAAGGGTGAGGGTGTAAGGGGTGAGGGTGTAAAGGGGTGAGGGGTAAGGGGTGAGGGTGTAAGGGGTGAGGGTGTAAGGGGAGAGGGTGTAAAAGGTGAGGATGTAAGGGGGTGAGGGGTAAGGGGGTGAGGGTGTAAGGGGTGAGGGGTAAAGGGTGAGGGTGTAAGGGGTGAGGGTGTAAGGGGAGAGGGTGTAAGGGGTGAGGGTGTAAGGGGTGAGGGTGTAAGGGGAGAGGGTGTAAAAGGTGAGGATGTAAGGGGGTGAGGGGTAAAGGGTGAGGGTATAAGGGGTGAGGGTGTAAGGGGGTGAGGGGTAAGGGGTGAGGGTGTAAGGGGTGAGGGTGTAAGGGGTGAGGGTGTAAGGGGCGAGGGTGTAAGGGGGTGAGGGGTAAAGGGTGAGGGTGTAAGGGGTGAGGTTGTAAGGCACCAGAGGAAGAGATTTAAAAAGGCTGAACCGTATTTTAAGAATGTGTTTTTCAGAAGAGGAGGATGAAGCAAATAACCTGATGGTGAGACCCCCTCCACTAATGACGAGGGGAAGGCATTCCCTTTGCAGTAAGGAACCAGTACAGCCCTCCAAGGAACAGGCAGAGCTCATTTGAATGACAGGGCCCCTGCAGTCTGCTGTTTAGTAAACAAGGTCATCACTGAAAGCAAACTTCCAGCTCAGCTCCAGTTCCTGGCTGGGATGGCAAGTCCAGCGTCAGCCCGGGCTTCCTAGCAAGACCTTGTAGCAAAATCAGAGAATCACAAAATTACGCTCAACGTATTATCAGTAATAGTAATAGTTACTCAAAACACACCAGTTCTTATTTGATAGTCTATCGTTTAATGTTATGTCCTAACACCATCTATGCCCACCCTGTTCTCTAGTGGGCTTACTCTATTGCTATGGTACTAGGTATCTCTTTTCGGCTCAGAGTTCTGTGTTGTCCGGTTTTTATATCACTATACTGTGCTGTGAGCATGTATACTATGAAAATTGACAAATTCAAAATAATGGAACACCTGCCTTGGAACAGCCAGCAGTTGAGCATTCAGTAGCAATTCTCAAATTATCCCACTTTGCCTAAGAAAACCAAGGAAAAGGCAGGTTAGTGGCCGAGGAAACCACGTGATCATCCTAGGCAGGGATGCCAAAGACATATGGAACTCTATCTGGCTGTTTTACTCCTTGGAGGGATTAAGAGCAAAATCAATTCAATTCTGGAAGCATTTACAGAAAGCAACAGCAGTGCCAAACATCCCCAGCACGGACGCTGAGAATTACATACGCGGAGGCCGCCTCTGTGTAAAAGGGATGAGATGCTGACAGGTGAGCCCTCCCTTTCAGAGAATCGATTCTCCCGTGAAGAAATGCTCAGCTCCAGGACAGTGGCAGCCGCGATCGGTTTTCTTCAGGATGATGGATCCAGAAGGGAAGTGGTCTCTTCTGTTTATAATCAAAGAGCTGACCTATGTGGAGCCCTCCTGAGACGTGAGATGGGCCTCACTGAGGTTTGATGCAGCTCTCCATTAAAAACTACTCATGAAAGCCAGAGAGAAGGCTCAGTCAGTAAAGTGCTTGCTTTGCGAGCATGAGGATTTGAGCTTGAGCCTAGAAGCCACAAGAAGCGCCAGGTGTGGTGGCAAGTGGTGGCACTTACAAGCCCAGCGCTGGGGTAGAGACGGGGGGGGGGGCTTCCTGGGGCTCCCCGCCAGTCAGCCTAGCCTTCTAGAGGAGCTCCAGGCCAATGAGAGACCTACAAAATAAGGTAGATAAGGTAGATGGCACTCCTGCACAATGACACTTGAGGTTGTCCTCTGGCCTGTCCATGCACACAGGTGTACAGCCCCAGCCATACGAACACACACACATGGAAAACAATTACTCAGAGAATTTAAATACATCAACCTGGGATAACCCTTTTCAAGGTCTGTGGAAATCTTTGAGGGTGTCAGATCTCCCAGGGCTGGAGTTCGAGGCAGTCATAAGCCTCCCAATATGCGTGCTGTGGACTGAATTCTGATTCTCTGTAAGAACAGCTCATACTCTTCACTGCTCAGCCGCCTCTCCAGCTCCAGTCCCAGCAGACTGCATTTAGTCGTTGGGTTGGCTTGCATGTAGTCATTTATAATGGACTCAGAATTTGTAGTGGAATAATCTTTTTTTTTGTATACACTGTGAAGATTTGTCACTTGGGTTGGTTAAATAAAAAGCTAAATGGCCAATAGCTAGGCAGGATTTGCAGGGCAGAGAGGATGCTGGGAAGATGGGCGGAGACGCAGAGACTCCCCCGCCAGAGATGGAGAAAGTAAAGAAGCAGCACTCTGGTAGCCTCTGGAATGCAACACACCTGGCTGTTGCCCAGAGCCAACAAGAACACGCACCCTGCTTGTCTTCTGAATGGGAGTTCTTAATAGTGTCTGTGGTGGACACACTGCCATTTGAGCAAGTCTCTGCAGAGCGTGAAGTGGAGACTCGGGCAGCAGGGAGCTTCACAGAGAGCTTTGATGTGGGCAGCCTCCACCAGAGATGCCCAGTAGATGCTCCCACAGACTGTCAGCCGCTTGATCTGTGCGTAGAGCCCAGCCCAGCTCCTCACTCCGCACAAACCCATCCCATCTCATCATCTTCACCTCTGCTGGCATCACGGCCCACAGAACTCTCTGGAAATGAGGCCAAAGAGTGATGAAAGACATTCATTTGGTTATTAAAACTCAACAGAAGGGTTTCCCTGTTAGCAAAGAACAATTTCAGACAAGAAATGAATGCATCCGAAGTCCGCTCTTAGGACTGGGCGTGTAGTTCAATAGTAGGGCTTGCCTTGGTGCCCAAGGCCCTGGTGTGAACCTAATCCTGAAAAAAAAATAGGTTCCATAAACTGCTTCTGAATGTACCCCACATTATGGTGCATCTTAGAGAAGACCCGGTTCTATCCGGAGTCAACTGGAAGCGAGAACGTAACTGCTCTGCTTACTCCAGGGACAGGTTCCTTGGGTGTGATTTTCCCAGTCAACCCCAGTACTGGGGCTGAAAAGGCACAGCTCACTCCACCAAGCGTCCCCTGGGCACACAGTGCTGCCTTCATTCCCCAGTCCCTTGCTCACTGTGGAGTATTTCCTGGAACGTCCTCACAGGTGTGTGTGGGAAAACAAACCTGCAGAGCATTCGGGAGCAACTGCGGTATCAGCCACCCACCAGGGTGCTCAGAACACAGCTTCTACAGGAACAAGTATCCCCACGTGCAAGTCTCACAGGTCAAAGCTGGGCCACTTAAGGACGACCCGGGCGTGAAGTGGTAGAGGCCAGCCTCAGGACAGCTCTGGCGGGCATGTAGTTTACTAAAATATATCCTTACTCTCTTTATAGATAAACCTTTCCTGCACGCTTTCACCAAAACCACCATCCATGCACTTATAGAATGCCTTATTTACCATCATGGCATTCTACATAGCACTGCTCTTGACCAAGGGACCCACTTTTCAGCCAGAGAAATGGACAGTTGGTCCATGTTCATGGGATCTGCTAACCTTAACCATGTTTCCCCACCACCCCAAAGCATCTAGCCTGATAGAATTCCCCTAATGGCTCACTAGGGGTGATAGCAAGTGGAACCGGTCCCGTTTCCACCTCCTGATTCCGGGATCTGTGAACCCCAGCTATGGGAGAATCCACACCATATATTTATTTTTCAAAGAACATTCCACCTTCTGGACCCTGAGTCAAAGCATACACCACCTTCTGGAGAAACCTGCCCCAGCCCTCCAGGCTGGTGCCTCTTAATTGGTACTGTAACTGTGTCTTCAACATGTCATGCCACCATTTTATCAATATTTTCATTTTTACTTATGTGTATGTGTGTTTGTCTCTGCGTATATGTTGTGTTTGGATGTGTGTGTGCTCATAAAGACCAGAAGAGGGAGTCAGATTTCCCGGGAACTGGAGTTGTAGGCAGTTGTGAACCATCCAGCGTTGGTACTGGGAACTAAACTAGGGCCCTTTGGAAGAATAGCAAGCGTTCTTAACTGCTAAGTCATCTCCCCAGGCCCTGCCAGAACCTTTTGCATTAGACTTTCCTCATCACTAATAAAAATACTGTCTTAAAGAGGAGACCTCGTCTCAAGGTTTCAGAGCTTTCAACCCAGCATAAGAAGAGAGTGTGGTGGAGAAGAACAGCTCACGTACAAGCCTACACCAGGGCTCCCCCCCCCCTTACTGTCATCCATGTCTCCAGCCTGTGGGAAGAAGCCACCCACACGCAGGGTGAGTCTCCCCTTCTGTGAAACCACCTAAGACACATCTCCTAAGCATGTCTCAATCCAATCAGAACTAAACACCACACCCTGCCACGCAGTGTCTTAGGGTTTTTATTGTTGTAAAGAGACACCATGACCATGGCAACTCTTATGAAGGAAAACATTTCATTGGGGTGGCTTACAGTTCAGAGGCTCAGTCCATTATCATCATGGCATTCCTGCATGCAGACAGGCATGGTGCTGGAGAAGGAGCTGAGGGTTCTTACATCTTGAGCCACAGGCAACAGGAAGTGGCATGAGACACTGAGCATAAATGAGATTTCAAAGCCCACCTTCCCAGTGACAGTCTACCTCCAACAAGGCCACAGGTACTCAGCAAAGTCACACCTCCTAATAGGGCCACCCCCTAGGAGCTTATGGGGGTCAGTTACATTCAAACCACCATATACACAGAAAATAAAAATAGGTAAAAACTGAAATTTTGACAGGCTAAAAAAGAAAGCATTTTCCTCACCCCAAGTAAATAGTTTTTGCGCTGTTGCAGTGGGTCAGGCCTAGGGCTGAGCACACACCCTAGCCCCACTGCGCTGCAACCCAGAGACACAGCTAAATTTCACTGTGTTGCCTTATTCCAAGGTCTGCAAACCCCTGGCATTCCATGGAAGGGAGGCTTCTAGTTTGGGGTGGTGGTGTTGAGGCAGTGGTGGGGAGACTAAGCACACCAAGTTAGCACCCACTCGTGGTTATCAGCACTCCCAGTTGAAGGCCACCATTGTCATTGTCTCTGGTGCCAGAGCTATGGAGTCTGGGGGGAAGGGAAAACTTCAGGAGTATTCTCTTTGGAGGCTTGGGTCCATGTGATCCTTTCAGGAGGGTATTGTGGTCCAGTATGTACTTAGAATGCGTGGGGTCCTTTGTCATTTCAAAATGACAAAGAAAAACAAGAAATATGGACAAAGTCAAATATCTCAAATTTTATTAATATCCACTCATACATGAACTACAGTTCAAAGACCTTATTTATATCCTTGGGAGATATCCTTAACATTTTGTTTTTATACTTAATAGGACAGACGGATTAAAAGAATAGATTATGTCATTTTTATCAACTTTGGGATCAATGATGATACTTAAATCAAGGGAAAATATCCACATGGGTTAATATGTAGCATAAATATATGTGGAAAATGAAAAGATTGAACATATGAAGGAATGAAGGCATGCCTATAACACCTAGGTACAGTGACAGGTGTCTGTGGTCCCAGCTGCCCAGGAGGATGAGACAGGATTGCTTGTCAGGAGTGTGGGAGCATCTTGAGGAGCAGATCTCTGCACCTCAGAACAGGCTTCTGGTGAGGCTGAAGTTCAGTAGCAGAACACGCGTGTCCTGCTCAGTGCATGCGGGGCCTTATGTATGATCACCAGCTCTGAAGAGAAGGCGACAAGCCAGACCTTTAGTGAGTGACCTCTCACCCTCCACAGGACACCTTCCCCTGAGAGTGGTCAGCCACTCCTCCCTCACCCCAGCACACACCTCTTAACTTCCTGTGCTGAGCTTTCCTCGCTGCGCTCCCCACTTTTCTCAGCTGTGAAGACACTGTGAACACGGTCCCCTCAGCCTGATCCCTGTTTTCTGTGCTGAGTGCAGCCCTGCTCCAGACTGAGGGGACAAGTCACATCATCCAAGAACTCCAGACTCTGCACAGCAGCTTTCTCAGAAGAGGCTCCTAGGACCCTTGGTCTCGCCTTCAAAGCCCACAGATTTCTCTGTACATGCCTCTTTGCTGTATCTCCTGTGCACATGTGTATGGACACATGTGTATACGGCTGCTTGGGACTGAGCTGGGGCTACATCCTCAGCATGTGCTCCACTGCTGAGCTCAGTTCTTACATTTTCTAGTTCTTGTCTCCCAGGTGTTAGCTCTGAGGGCGGGATGGTGTCTTGGTTACTATGGGATGGAGCAGTGTCTTGGCTTCTGTAGCAGGTCGAGGACCCCGCACTATGCCCGGAAGATGCTTCCTATTAACACAGGTCTACTGAAGGATCTGTGTCTGTCCCTGCACTGTAGGAAGTCACAAGAAAGGTTGACTGTTGTGGGAAGAACACAAAGAAGCAGAGGACATTGGGATGGACCATGGGGATAAGTGTCATCAAGAGGACTTGCAGCAGTTTATAGAGAGGGGAATCTGTGCCTCACAGAGTGACTGGAGGAGACAGAAGACACGTGTGTGTGTGTGTGTGTGTGTGTGTGTGTGTGTGTGTGCGCTCATGGCATGACTGGAGGAGACAAAAGACGTGTGTGTGCGTGTGTGTGTGTGTGTGATTCTAAATAAGTTTGGGGGATGAGTCATGACCCTCATTGATGAGAAACCCAGAGCTCAGCATTTATGTTACTAATCAATGCTACTACTGTTTTCCACTTGGTTCACAGATATCTATGCAGGAAGCTTGAAGCTGAACAGACAAAGCATATATCCACACAGGGTTTTCTACAATGGTAGAAAAAAAAAGCCTGGAGAATGTGCAGGACAGTTAGTACCACTGGGACACTACTATTATTCTTTGCAAGTACAGAGGCTCCATGTAGAGAAAGAAAACTGTTGAGATGAGACTCGGTGTGCCCCATCACAGTTTAGAGTGCTTGGACCATCACAGAGGAGGAGGCTTTGTCTGAGTCTTGTGGGCATGGCACTCACAAACCTCCTGCAACTCCAGTTCCAGAGGATCGGATGCCCTCTTCTGGCCTTTCTGGGCACAGGCACACATGTGGTGCACATACATACATACAGAGAAAACTCTCATACACATTAAAAAATAAATCTTTTTTAAAAATTAAATTGCAAAAGTAGTACAATGAGTTCCTGTATCTAGCCTTCACTAGTCTCTAATTAAAAATAAAGTATATGTCTCCAGGCCTTCTAATTCTTTTTTTCTATACTTTGCAGTTTTCTTTAGATTGATTGCTGTCTTTTTTACTTTTTTATTGCTTTTATTGAGCTATATATTTTTCTCCACTTTCCTCCCTTCCTCCCCCATCCCCTTCTACCCTCTCCCATGATCCCCAAGCTCCCAATTTACTCAGGAGATCTTGTCTTTTTCTACTTCCCATGTACATTAGATCCATGAATGTCTTTCTTAGGGTCCTCTTTGTTGTCTAGGTTCTCTGGGATTGTGAATTGCAGAATAGTTTTTCTTTGCTTAGCTTCGCACAGTGGCAGTATCTTAGCCAATGGGGTTTATCTAATTCTTAATATAAAACTTTTATTAATTCATTGGTATTTCATAAATGTATTTTGATCATATTCAACTTCCTCTCCTCCCTCTAACTCCTCCTAGATCCAACTGTATCTCCCCAATTCCCACAATCTACACCCCCAACGTCATGCTCTCTCTCACCCTCATTTTAAAAGAATAGCCTATTGAGTCTAATTGTAGCACTGACATACTTCTGGGTGTACAGAGCATGGTGAACCTGCCCACAACCACACCCTTAAAGGAAACTGACTCTCCCTCCCCAGAAGCCACCTCCCTCCCTCAGCTGCCCATAGTTTCTCAGTTAGAGCTGGGGCTGGTGAGCCTCCCCCTTCTTAACTATTTATTACTCTCTTAAAATTCAGAATACATTCTCAAAAGAAAATGCTCCCCATAAGACAAGAATACCGTGACATTTCACAATGTTTTCTGAATAATTTTTCTTTCTAAAGGAAACCATAAAGTGAGATTATTACAGTTTGATTTCCCCAAGGTATTCTGTCAATTTTTGTTTACAACATTTGAGAAAAACCCACCTATGAATTATTTATCCATCTATGTTAACACGTTCACATCCAAACAGCCCAGTGGACTTTCATCCTTCACATGGAGATCATGGGGTCACCCTCGGGATTCTGGGTCCTCAAGTGACCCATTAAATAGACTGAGTAAAAACATAATCTAACTAGAAAACCTTGCGGTAGCGGCCACTCCTGATTTACCTCAGTGTCAGGACAGAAAGCGAAGCCCCAGCATTTACCCCCTCACCATTGAAAATCAGCAATTCTAATTTAGAGAGGCTTGGTGAAGCCCCGAGGGCTCACTTGGCTGTGGGTTCTGCCTTCCTTTGCCTTACACCTGAGCTCTGCCTGCCTGTGAACAGCCCCGCAAGTCCCAGTTCAGAGTCCAGTCCCCACACTGAAAGAGGAGAGAGATGTGAACTGGCTTCTGGAAGGATCACTGGAAAGTGGATACATTTCCTGGTCAAGCCTCTGATTAGAAGCCACCCTGGTTGGTACCCAACAGCGCCCCACAGAGGAGCCACAGGGCAATGACCAACTCCTGACCGACCCACAAGCATTTTAAAACAACAGTTCTGAGTTGTTCTGAGCTGCTCAATTCAACCCACAACACTGGTTTGAGATGTTTTCTTAAGACTTATTTATTTCTATTTTATGCGTACAAATGTTTTGCCTAAACAGAGAAACACCCAAGGTAAATGACATCACAAATCAGATGGACCCGAAGACACCTACCGAATGTCCCAGTCAAACACTAAAGAATACGTATTTGCCTCAGCACCCCATAGAACTGTCTTCAAAACTGGCTGCATATTAGGACATGAAGCAAGTCTCAAAAAAATATAGGAGAATTGACACACACTGCATTCTATCAGAACACAGTGAAATAAAGCTAGATCTCAAGAGAAATAGAAACCTAAGAAGGCACACACACTCATGGAAACAAAACGGTGGGAATGTGATAGCTGGTCAAGAAGAAAAAACTGTAATTCCTATAATTTAATGGAAATAAAAATTCAGCATACCAAAATCTATGAGACACAAAGAAAGCGGTCCTCAGAGGAGCACTTATAGTGTTCAGAGCCTACATAAAGAATCAGGTTACAGTCCACAACCCCAGAGAAGCTAGGGAAAAAGGAGGACCCCAGGAGGGACATACATGGAGGGCCCCAGGAAGGGGAACTAGTTAAGATCTCCTGGGTAACCCGGGAGGGGGTAGAAGAGAGGGGATGGGGGATGGGAACATGAGGGATGGAGATAGCCCAGTGGGGGGAGGGACAGAGAGGGAGAGCGATTGAGAGCAATATTGCAATAAGGGGGGGGCACTATGGGGTTATGGAGAAATCTGGTAGTAGGAATATTCCCAAGAATCCACAAGGATGACCCCAGTTAAGATTCCTAGCAGTAGTGGAGAGAGTGCCCAAACTGGCCTTCCCCTATAATCAGATTAGGGACTATCCTAATTGTCACCTTAGGACCTATATCCAGGAACTGATGGAATCATATGCTGTGATCTACAGCCAGTATGGGGGCGGGGACAACAGAGACAGCTGACCCGAGCTAGTAGGAGCTCACAGACTTTGGACTGACAGCCAGGGAACCTGCATGGGACCGAACTAGCAAACTAGGCCCTCTGAATGTGAGTGACAGTTGTGTGGCTTGGACAGTTTGTGGGACCCCCTAGCAATGGGACTAGGACTTATCCCAGGTGCATGAACTGGCTTTTTGGAGCCCATTCCCTATGGTGGGATACTTTTTCAGCCTTGATACAGGAGGGAGGGGCTTAGTCCTGCCTCAATTTGATATGCCAGACTTTGTTGACTCCCTAAGGGAGTCTTTCTGCTCCTGAGATCAATACCCACAGGGGCATCCCCAGATCTGTATCTGGAAACCTACTGTGGTTTCCCTTTACTCTCTGATCCCATCAGGATCACAAAAACCTTCTCCTCCAACCTTCCTTCCCTCAAATCATCCCAGTATCCCAGCCTCCAACATCAGCAGCACTCACGTGAACACACATCTGAACAGGCCAGAAAAACAGGCAACACACGGCCACCAGACTCTGAAGCAAGGAACAAACTGGCAACCTACAGAATGGGGAAAGATTTTTACCAACTCCACCTCCAATACAAGACTAATATCTAAAATATATAAAGTTCTCAAGAAACTAGATATCAAAAAATCCCCAAGTAATCCAATTTTAAAAATTGGGAGCAGATCTAAACAGAGAATTCTCAATAGCGGAATCTCAGATGGTGGAGAAATACTTTAAAAAATGTCCAACATTCTTAGCCATCAGGGAAATGGAAATCAAAATGACTTTGAGATTGCATCTTACATCTATCAGATTGGCTACGATCACTAAAACAAGTGACCACTCATGCTGGAGAAGAAGATATGGAGCAAAGGGAGCACTTCTCCATTGCTGGTGGGAGCACAAACTTGTACAGCCACTATGGAAATCAATATGGTGGTTCCTCAGAAAGCTGGGAATTGATCTACCTCAAGATTCAGCTCTACCACTTTTGGGTATCTCCCCAAAGAACACTCCATCCTATCACAAGGACACCTGCTCAACCATGTTCATTGCAGATTTATTCATAATAGCCAAAAACTGGAAACGACCCAGAGGTCTCTCAACAGAAGAACGGATAAGGAAAATGTGGCACATCTATACATGGAATATTACTCAGCTGTTAAAAGAAAGACATTATGAAATTTGCAGGCAAATGGCTGAGACTAGAAAAAACTACCCTAAGTGAGGTATGTAAACACGGTATATACTCACTTATTAGTAGATATTAGCCATTATGTAAATGATAACCAAGCTACAATCCATAGCCCAGAGAGGTTAGGATTCAGAGAAAGGCTCTAAGGGAAATGCAAGAATCTCCCTGGAAGGGGAAATAGAATAGATTTTATGGGCAGATTGGGAGTAGGTGGGGATGGGAAGCAGTGAGGGGAGATGGGGAGGAGGAAGAGAGTGTGGACAGAGAGGGCTGGAATTGGGGGGATTTTGGAGGGTGATGTGGAAACCTACTCCAGTGGAAACTTCCTGGAATCTATAAAGGTGATCTTTATGAAGACTCCTAGTAATGGGGAGCACAGAGATTTATCTGGCCACCTCTTGTAGCCAGGCGAGGCTTGCAGTGTGGAACTAGGGTGCATTCAATTGAGTTATTGGCCAAGGGGTCCCACAGAAATCCCTAAACAACCCAGGCTGTTGCTAAGACAAATAGTTGCATCCTGCAAATTGACAGCAGGGCCCCACTGCCAAGGTCAACAGCCACACAACTCACTGAACATGGAGAAGTCGAACTGGTCCTTAAATGGAGTCCTCATCCCTGCATTCTAGTCTCTTTGATGTGGGAAGATATTGTATAGGCTATCCAAAAAGACACATGGATGCCAACCCAGCTATAAAACCTTGGACTTAACAATTCGTTCTGCCCACAAAATATGCTAAGGCAATGGTGCCATAGAACTTGAGGCCCATGCCTTGAGTGGAACATAACCCTGATACTGCTTGGGTAACTAAGAAGCAGAGACTGTAGAGCCCAGAGATCTAGGGTAGAACCAAACATTACTGGTCTTAAAAAAATCAATAAAATGATTCCCAATGATTTTCTGCTATACTTGTAGATCAGTGCCTTATCCGGCCATCATCAAAGAGGCTTCCTCCAGTACAGATGGAAACAGATGCAGAGACCCACAGCCAGACATATGTGGAGAGACAGTCTAAGTTGAAATCTCCATCAAATCCCTCCCCTCAAAGCTCGGAGAATCTCGTGGAAGAGAAGGTAGGAGGACCGTAAGAGCCAGAGGGAAAGGAGGACACCTGGAGAACAAAGGTCTTTGAATCAACTAAGCAAGGCATGTATGGGACTGAATCATCCATCCCAGGGCCCACAGGGGACTGTATCAGGCTCTCTGCATGTATTATAGTTGTTAGCTTCGTGCTTTATGAGACTCCTAACTGTGAGAGCAAGTGGGGTTCTGACCCTTGTGCCTGTTCTTGGGACTCCTTCCCTCCTGTTGGGTTGCCATGTGCAATTTTGTTATGATAGTGTCTGCTCCATTTTATTATATTTTATTTTGTCATGTTTGGTTGTTATCTCTTAGAAGCCTGTTCTTTTCTAATGAGAGACAGAAAGGGAATGAATGCATCAGGAGGTGAGGAGGTGTGGAGGTAGGAACTTGGAGGAGTAGAGGGAGGGAAAACTATACTTAGGATATATTTTATAAGAAAATAATCTATTTTCAATAAAAGAAAAAAGGGGGAAAGACAGAACCTAAGGACATTTAGAACTCTAAACATTTATACTCCACTAAACTGGAAAATCTAAAAGAAATGTATGAATTTCTAGAAACATATGATTTATCAAAGTTATATCGAGATGAAATAAATAAAATTAAAGGACACATAACAACCAGTGAGATAGAAACAGTAATTAAATTTTCCCAACTGAAAAAGCTCAAAGCCAGATGGATGCAGCATAGAATTCTATTGTGTCTCTGCACCGGCTTCATGATCCTCAATCTGTCCAGGAAATATTGAGGAAAGAACATCTCAAAATTCTTCTTATGGAGCCAGTATTGTCCTGATGTCAAAATCAGAAGAGAGAGAGAGAGAGAGAGAGAGAGAGAGAGAGAGAGAGAGAGAGATCAATCTCCCCAATGAACATAGACAAAAATTCTCAAGAAAATACTCACAAACTGAATTTAAAAACCCATCAAATATATTATCCACCATGATCAATTTAGCTTAATCCCAGAGATGCAGAGATGGTGTAACATATATAAATCAATAAATATAACCCACCACATAAGTAGACTCAAGGACAGAAATAACAGGACCATCTCATTAGACACAAAAAAGGCCTTGGACAAAATCCAATATCCCTTCATGATAAAAATCTTGGAGGCATTAGTGGTATAGGAGACATACCTCAAAAAAAATAAAGGTGACAAGCATCAATCCCACAGCCACTATTATACTAAATGGAGAAAAAGTCAAAGATGACTACTGAAATCAGGAACAAGACTAGTATGCCCACTCTGTCTGCTCCATTTAGTACAGGGCTTGAACTCTTATCTAGAGCAATAAGACAAGTAAAGAAGATAAGATGCATACAGACAGGAAAGGAAGAGTTCAAAGTATCTTTATTTGCAGGTGAGTTAATTCTATACATAAGAGACCTTAAAGATGCCACCAGGAATCTCTTACAACTGAGTAAATGCATTCAACAAAGTTGCAGAACACAAAAATCAGCAGCCCTCCTGCGTACTAGTGACAAACATCCAAGAAAGAAAGCAGGGAAACAATCCCATTCACCGTAGACATAAACAATCTCAGGATAAATATGATCAAGAAAGGAAAGGTCTTGTTCAATGAAGACTTGAAGACACTGGAGGAAGAAATGAAAGCAGACCCCAGACAATGGAAAGACTTCCCACAATTGTGGGTCAGCAGGATTAATGCTGGGAAATGCTCACTCTACCAAAAGCAATCTGTAGATACAGCACAATCATCCCCATCAAGATTCCAATGCAACTCTCCACAGAAATTGAAAAAATAATTTCAAAATTCATACAGAAATGGAAAAGATTTGCAATAGCCTGAACAATCCTGAACACTGTTGAAGGTGTCCCCACCCCTGTTTCCACAGAGTAATGAAAACAGCACTGTATTGGCATAAAACGAGACATTGGTCTTTGGGATAGAACTGAGGATCTAGACAGAAGCCTACACACCTATTGCTGTCTAATTTCTGACAAGGAAGCCAGTGACAGAGGGTTAGAATACACAAGAATACACAAAGAACTAAAATCTAAACATCAAGAAAATAAAAACCTTCAAGGCCAGCCTGGTCTACAGAGTGAGCTCCAGGCCAGGCCAGGATTGCCTAGCAAAACCTGTATCAAAACAAAAACGAACAAACAAACAAAAAGAACTAAGCATCCAGTTTTCCAACACACCCTTTTAGGGTTCCATACCCTTAGCTATCAGGGATGCAGAACTAAACCCACTTTAAGGTTTCATTTTACTACAGTCAGAACACTTCAGACCCTGAAAACAAACAGCCATAGTGCTGCTGTGGGGAGCGGGGAGGGGAGATCCTGCTGAGTGTGAGAACTGGTGCAGCCACGGTGGAAAGACGTCAGCGTGGAGGATCCTCAGAAAGCTAGAAACTGGTCCTCCGCATGACCCAGCTATATCCATCCAGGGCAAATTTCTAAGGACTCCATATCCTGCTACACAGGAGCCTTCTCATCTGTGTTCACTGATGCTCTCTTCATAATAGACAGGAAATGGAAACAGCTCAGATGTCCATCAGGGGATAAAAGGATGACGGGCATGTGCCACCCAGGTCACGTGGTATCAGAGACAGAATCCAAGGCTTCGTATGTGATAAGCCAACCCTCTACCAGCTGAATGAACCACAGCCCCAGACCACTCTAGATTTTTTTTTTTTATGGTTTGTCCTTCTGTACTTGAATAGGATCTTTTTCTCACTCTGTGTCATGAAGCAGAATGAGGGAGCATAGGAATCATTCAGTCCAGCTGCTATTGGTTCTTGACCATTAATGTTCTCTGCTGTGAAAAAAAATGGGTGCTTGCTCTTTTGAGAGCCGGCCTTTAGCTTTTTGTGGCCAAAGTTCAGAATTTTAAGCCAGGAGGCATTTATGGTGAGTGGTATCTTGACAAATTACCATAAGGTCTGGAGACTCGAACTCGGCTCTGGCTGTTCGAGTTAAGTATCCTTAGACTATCACAGTATGGACCCGCTGGTGAGAAGCCACAGTGGCTACACTGGACAATTAGAAGTTCAAGGTCGTCCTCTGCTACATAGCAAGAATGGTCAGCCTCAGATACGTAAGAAACTCTCAAAAAAAGAAATATAAAAAAGAACAAAACCAAAAAACTAGAATGTCTCAGCTTTTTGTAAGATCCACACGATTCTTATTAGATCAACTTTCCTGCAAATAAGGATGGGAATACAGGGCAGGTGTGCTACAAAACATAAAAATGATTCCTCATAAAGAGGAAGAAAAAATGAGGAAGATAGTGGTGAGGACCATGAGGATAAACAAACCAACCAACAAAAATGCCCTCCAACAAAATAATTTACTGTTTAGGAAGCTTATGAAACACAAAGACTATGGGGACAAATCACCTAGAGCAGAGGGGGGAGGGAGCAAGGGAGAGAACATGTGTACACATCTGTTATCAAGTGTAACAGCCTCTGGCCTCCTCATGGCTGAGGCCAGCACCCCAGCTAAGGCTGAGAGACAGATTTCTTGGATAGAAACTTGGAATTCAGCCAGGGAATCCTACTAAAGGAGACAGATCAAACTGAAGACCCTTTCCAGGGATATCAACCCCAGGGCCTCAAACATCATTTGTTAAGTCCAAGTATTAATAAAATCTAAAGGTCCTGGATGTGAGGAACCAGAAAAGGATGAGAGCACTGACTTTAAAGAAAGTCCCGGAGAAGCGCTTTAGTTCAGAGATCAGGAATAGGAAGCGCCAGACAGGAGCATGCGCAGTGAGGTGTACGTAAATTACAGTGTAAGAGGCCCAGGGACCCTGGAGGGTCCCCAGCAGCTGCGTGGGTAAATGCTGGAGGGAGAGGAAGAACTAAAGGATTGCTCCTGGGAGAGGAGATGTCGGTGGCCGAGGAGGTGTTCGGCATCCAGCATCCTCGCTGCAGTCAGCACCAGCACTCGGCCAGGAGAGCGGAGGGCTCTAAGGGGCTCACAGCAGCCTCCCCAGGAGCAAGGCGGGGTGTGGAGGCCCACAGACTGAGGACAAAGTCTCATTAGCGGGAAGAATGATTGGCCAGTTGTTCAAACCCTGGGTTTCTGCCACAGTAGGACTCGGCTGGAGCCCTGGAAAATTCACAAGTGATGGCGAGGCAGTTGGACTGTGGGTCGTGGAAGGGAGAACCTTGGCTAGCCAGGATGCCGGCGGAAATAATGGGTACATCTTGAGTCTAGGAATCTTACTGTCTCGCTTCAAACAGCAGTGTGTGTTTTCAGGAGAAATTGAAGATGAATGAAAATATTGCAGAAAACATATAGACAAGTAGAGCGTGTGCTACACATTCAATGATAAGCCAGAAAGGCTATAAATAGGTCCAGTGTCTCCTTGGGCAGCTCCTAGGCGGAGGGAATTCTGACCCCAATAAGCCTGGGGCTTGGAAGGCACAGAAGACAGCAGGCGTTCAATGGCTTCCTTCATTTAGGTGTACGGGATTAGCTGAAGTAATGACTGCCTGCCGAAAAGAAGATTCTCTCATTTGGTAAATCAATAATTACAGGCACACTGGGGAAATTAAGCAGAGAAAACTGCAACCCCCCAGCACTGCTACTAGGATCATTCATGCCTCCGAATAACAAATCGGGAACTCCCCAAGTGATTATAAATAAGCCACACACGCTGCGTGCCTACGAAGGGACGCAGAACACTGTCTCCTTGGCTGAACATGTGCGTAAGCTAATTGCAAACCAAGATGTTGGGACCAGTGACAGGAGATGCTCCTGCACAGTTTCTGCAGTGTGTGTTTGTGCGTGTGTACACCAACATATATGTATGCCTCTGTGCACTTTTGTGTATATGTTTGTTATGTATATGTGCATATGAATGTGTCTGTATTTGCTTGTGCATGCCTGTGTGTACACCTGTGTATATACATGTTGCATGCCTCTGTATGTGTATTAACGTGTGTGGCTCTGTGTGTGCATGTGTGCACATCAGGGGTCGTCCAATACAAGTGCTATCTTTCATTCCAGCTAAAAATTATTGTGGGAAGGAAAAAAAATGCAGCGAGCCATGTGACCACACAAGAACCATTTGCACGGCAGCATTAAGGTTCAGCTCGCATAGTTAGGCAGAAATGCTCTAGCCCACAGCCCCCATCTGTCATGGGGCCACTCCCTCCCCTCAGGGTCACTCTGGTCCGCCATTGCTTTTCTGCTAGGCAAGCATATACTCCAGTCTCCTTCCCTCACCCAAAGTCTTGAACTTTAGCAACCGTGTCACTGCCACTTTTGAAAGCCATCCCATCAGCCTGGGTACCGTGAGCCCTCACCCCCGTCATGTGTGTATGTGCACACACATGCAAAGTACACGTGTTCGAAAGGAAGTGACTTTCTCAGTCACTCCTCCACTTCACTTTCTAAGACTGGGTCCCTCTCTGAACCTGGACAAAGCTCGCTGACTAGCTCGGTCCCTGGGCACCAGGAACCCCCCACCCCCACCCAATCTCCAGCTCTGCATCACCAGGGTTGCAGAAGAACACCTCCATGCCTAGCTTTTTACGTGGGCACTCAGGATGGAACTCAGATTCTCACACTCGTGAGGCAAGCCCTTTACCCGATTGGGCCATCTCCCTCCAAGCCCAGAGCCCTTCATCTTGGCCAAAGTCCAGGCACGGTCCAGCTTCAGGAGATGAAAACTTGAGTTCTCTACACAGGGCTCACACATGGCCATGCAGTGAGGCTCCCAGCATCCGAGAGAAGCAGCAGCCCTGCTGGTCCTCTCAGTCAGTAACAGAGAAGGGATGTAGCCTGCAGCTTGGGTCCCAGCAAGCTCCGCACATCCACACAACGGCTGTCCTGGAGCCCCTCGTGTGGGGAGACGACCCTCTTCCTACATCACAGCGAGAGCTAACGAACTGAGGATAATTGGCAGATGACACAGTGCCCCGCAGGCATGACAGCGCAGCAATTGAGCTCCAGAGGATTTCCAAACACCAGTGACTTGAGGAGCCTTATGAATTAACTCAGGCTGTGCCAAAAACCATCTAAAGGGATGATGCCAGCACCTGCCGGGCAAGAGCAGGACTGAGCGATGGACGGCAGATCCCTATCTCTCCCAGCAAGAGCTGTGCTTCATCCAGAGGAGGGCTAATTAGCAATAGAGAAGCCTAGTGCAATTAAAGAATCCTTCCTCGACTGTATGTCATGCCTCCCGACTAATGAGGCAGCCACTTGCCCACCGTCAAACCACGCAGACACTTCATCCCTTTGCAGGCCTCAGACAGACTCATGAAGACTCCAAGGGACCATATTCCAGAGGGTGGCATCTGTTAGCAGTGAGTCTCAAACCATGATTCTGTGGCTATTGAAAGGAAATAAGAATGGGTTTAAAAATATAGTTACCTTCCCCCCACATTTCTATGGGGTTCACATTCATGGGGTCAGTCAGCCAATGATAGGGTGCAATTATTAGGATAAAAAGGGCATCTGTGCTGAATGTTTCTTTTTTTAAAAATTAAAGTTGTGTGTGTGTGTGTGTGAAAGAGAGAGAGAGAGAGAGAGAGAATGCTCCACAAGCACACAATTAAGTATTTGCATATCGCTGCCGTGCGTGTGTCTAGGTCAAAGGACTACTTGAGGGAGTTGGTTCTTGGCTCCCTCCTTGAGGCAAAGTCTCACTTGAAGTTTGTGCTGCTGCCTGGGGGATTCCAGGGTAACTTCACTCCCATCTTACAGTAGGAGCAATGGTTTGCAGATCACACCCCTGCATTTGGCTTTTCACTTGGGTTCCAGGGATCAAACCCAGGTCATCAGGCTTGCCAGGCTAGCAATTTTACCCACTGAGCCACCCGTCTCCCAGCCTCGTAGCGTTGCTTCTTGTCTTTATTCCATAAACAATAAAGCAAGTCACTATAAGACATTTGTATTATGTTAAGTTTTATAAGTAATGGAGCAGGTATGAAGAGTCAGTGTGTATGGAGATGGTGTTGGCTTTGTAAACACTAGAGGATCTGCAGATTTGGGTGTTCATAGGTAGAGCTGGGGACTCCTGGAACGACTCCCGTGTAGTTTTCAGGACCACCGGGTATCACCAGCTATAGTTCCTGGAGCGCTGACTAGGATGAGGCTAACGTGAGACAGATTATCAGTACCCATCCCCAGAAGCCCACATGGGCCTCCATTAGCTGCGACACTCCAGAGAGAGAGGCGTGTTGCAAAGGACACCAAGTGAGCCATCCTGAGGTCATGTGGACAAGCCTTCTCCTGTGTGTGTTCTTCTGCCAGGAAGGGCTGGGATGCTCAGAGACAGGTTTCCCAGCTGAAAGAGCCATAGGTTTCTCTGTTAATAGGCCGGATCTCCAAAGCACCAACTGTTGCCAGTCATCAACTTTCTATGCATTCAAGGCCTAAGGACAGCAGGGATAGGAAGAAAGGAAAAGATGAAGAGGGAAGACATTCCACGGAGTATCTAAGCAGTGACCAGGACCACAGGAAGTGTCATCGACTCTGGCAATGCTGCTGTGTTACGGCTGTAGACCGCTGGCCAGGCCCACCTCCACAGTTGGAACTCCCAGGTGATGAGTTTCACGCGGCCTCAGAGTTCACTGTCTTCTTCAGAAGACACTTTCTTCGTTGACATTTCAAAAAGCAGTGCCCGGTAGCGCCCAGTAGCTGTCCACGGAGCCACGGATGCCTTTGCTTTTCCTTCCCGTGCCCTCTGTGAATATTCATATTTACCAGATGAGAACTGTTTGGCTCCAGGAAGACTATGCAGTCATCTTTGTCAACAGACAGGAAGGTGTGCTGTTCCGCCAACGGTTTATGTATGTAGTCTTCATTAACGCCTGTAAACCAAAGTCCCACTTCAGCTGCGTGGGTCGGAGCCAGCAAGCTTTGTTGCGGTCAACAACTTGGGTGCACACTGAGGAGCCAACACCAAAGAAATGGCCCTGCTTTCTTATGCCACCTTGTGGAATAAACGGTGCATAATACCAGAGAACGGCTCTACCTGGGTATTTTGTGGCAACTTCTTGTCCAGAAAACAAAATACAGCAAACTGAGGGGGTCAGGGGAAGCACATGGTGAAAAAGTCTCCATACATCTGTTTACCACATTTTGATTTTTTATACCATTCTCCCCACCCCAAATTAGTTTTGGAATGTTCTAGACCCCAAAGCCATTTCTCTGTCTGGGCCCTGACATTCAAATCTTCTGACTTCCTGCCAGTGTTGTGTTCTCTGAGAGGTTCAGGGACGCAATCACTCAACCCCCGTTTGAACTGCAGTGCGTGGTGAGGCCCAGTCTTAAAGGGAGCCACATCTGCTAGTGATTTCTGAGGAAGACAAGACAGGCCTCCGCCAGGGCTATGCTTGCTAACTGCTGTATCGATCACTGTTTTTCCCAAAGAGTTTCTGTGCATTCTAACCCAACCCACCAGGCAGCGCTCAGATGTGACAAAATAACAAAGTCCACTTAGACAAGAAACACCCTGCTTCCAGAGGACAAACTTTAGCCAGGATAAGGTTCTCCATGAACAACCATCTCACATGTGATCATCTGTTTTGCATATACTGGCCGCAATGTAGAACATTACTGTGATGTATAGGTTTATGGTGCACGTGCTGTATTCAATGTTAGATATGTCATACAGTATATCGTCTATTGAGGAGCTCAGTACACTTGATCAGCACGAAGAGGCTTAACATTATTCCCTAAGGACATACTGCCCAGGCAGCAACTGCTTAAGCCTGCTGCTTGCTATAGCAAGGAAAGCCACAGGCAGCAGATAGGGGAGTGCGTGTGACTGTGCTAATAAAGCTTTCTTTATGAAAGAAGGTGAGCGCCTCTGATTTTTCACTTGTTAGCTAATATGCTTTGTTACAGTCTACATTCATAATCTACTACCACATGCTGAAGATTAGAAATGTGTCCATATGCACGCATACCTATACATACATACTCACATAATACACATATATACACGCACAGACATACATGGATACATGCATGTACACATACACGCATACACCATATGTACACATATCCATGCATACACACGTACATGCATATGTACACATGCATACACATACAAACACTCATGCATGCATACACACACATTTCAAATAAGAAACCTATAGCCTGTGGTGAGAAAAGAATGAGCAGAATGAGACATGTATTCTAGAGTACAGTCCCGTGGGGAGGCTGGTGTGCCTCTCAGCATGGGGAACTCTGGCAGAAACTAGAGAAAGCATTTAAGCCTAAGTCTTAACATTTCTCTCCATGGCTGCCAGGTCTTGGTCCAGTGACTTACATGGTCCTGACCTGCTGGGCATCTGGGTGACTGAGTAGTGCAAAGGAGCGTTTTATAAACCCCAAGACACTGCGGTGTAGCTGTGAACACAAGGCTAGGGAACTGTCCACAAGCCGAGCAATCCCTTCAGCTCCAGGGTTCTGACAGTGCAGAGTTGTCACCACCTCTCAGGCAGCGTTATCAGAGGGTTAAGACGTGGAGTCTAGGGCTGGGCATGCTGGCTTACACCTTTAACCCTAGCACTCAGGAGGCAGAGGCAGGAAGATCTCTGTGAGTTCCAAGCCAGCCAGCGCTACAGACAAGCAAACAAAAAGACACGGGTCTAGAGACTGCATGGTAACTTCCCAATGAAGAAGCCTGCCTGGGCAAGCGCAGTTGCTGCTAAAAGCATTCCCCGCACGGAGTAAAGAACTATCCACGCTCCCAGAACTGGATGAGGAGTGTTAAAGGATCTTCGCTGCTGGACTCCGCAGTGTGCACCTTTAATTTCACTCAGGAAGCAGAAGGAGATAGACCTTTGTGAATCTGAGGCTAGCCTGATCTACATAGGGAGTTCCAGGCCAGCATGGACAACAAAGTGAAACCCTGTCTCAAAACAAAACAAACACGAGACAACAAAACAGGCCCCTTGTTGTTCTGGGTCTGCACCATTAGCCCTACCGGGGATCGTAGGCTCACAAACCTGGGCCGGAATGCCACGTTATTTCCCTCTAATCCCTTTCCTTCCCACCCTACAGCCATGGAGGACTGGAATATTCTAGAAACCCTGACCACCAATGCCTTGATTTCCTTCTCTCCGAGGCAGTAAGCTTCTCCTCTTGGCCAACCCTACTCCTTGGGCTGCTAAGGTGACCACATGATTCCATGTAAGTCCAAACTTTCAGAACCGTGCGTTAAAGAGTTCTTACAATACTAAGCAAGGTCACCTGATCTCAGAAAAAAAATGGCTGCTCCCCCTCCTGTGCAGATCTTAGTCTGTAATATGCATGTTTCTATGTAAGCAGTGAAAGTGTAGGGTAGTGTAACATGGAAACCAAGGAAAAGTGACACGGGGAGGAGGAAGGGTGGAGTGCAGGCAAAGCACCCACGAGTCATGTAAGAGGAGGGAAAGTGAATCGCCTGTCCTCGTTTTCAATCTACCCTGGCTTTTCTCCCTTTTGTTGGGGCAGCAGAGGATGTGTGCAGAAAAACTGTAATTGACGGTGAAAGTGTGGGACCCTAGGCGAAGCTCCAAGGCTTCAGAATGGCCATTCCCACTGTCCTCAGTGAGTTCAGCGCGATGGGTGGGGCTTGGGAGTGGGCAAGCATCTGATTGGCTGCCTTAATCTAGCCGTGTGGGGTTTCCGTTTGTGACTCCGTTGAAACGAAGTGATTTTGTCCTGTAAGAAAAACATTTCTCATCACAAGTCCCAATCCCTGCCTGGAAACACGTGGCCAGCATCACCTTCTGAGTCCCCTTCTAAAACACCGTCACCCCATTTGTCGAGGAGGAAACAGAGACACAGCCATCAAACAGCAGCACCAGTTCTTTAACATGGCTCTACTTAGGTCCCAAACCTGGGCTCTTCCCATCCTTTTCTGACTGACTTAGCTTGGACAGAGGCAGGGGAGGACCTTGTGGGGAGGTGGAAGAACACCCTCGTGTATTAGCCAGCTTTCTGCTTTGTGCGCTAACAAATAAAGCTTGCCTGAAGATCAGAGTGCAGAGCTAAGCCACTAGTTAGCCACAGAGGCCTGGCAGTGGTGGCACGTCCCTTTAATCCCAGTACTCTGTGAGGACAAGGCCACCCTGGGCTACACGAGATTGACCCAGTTTAAAAGGTAAACAGCCAGGTGGTGGTGGCTCACACCTTTAACCCCAGTACTTGGGAGTCACATGCATTTAATCCCAGCACTACAGAAGAGGAGTCAAGAAAGGATATGGCTGGATGGAGAGATGAATATAAGGCAGGAGGAGACGGGAGTTCAAGGCATTCAGTCTGAGGATTCATGGAGACAGTATCTTGCCTCCTTCGGTCTGAGGATTCAGTAGAGGTGAAAGGCCTCTCTAGTGGCTGGCTCCTTTGCTTCTCTGATCTTTCAGCATTTACTCTGATAACTGACACTGGGTTTTTATTATTAAGACCAGGTCACCAGACTTGAGTGGCAAGCTGAGCCATCTTCACTGGCCCTTGACTTGACTTCTGGCATCCTCCCACTATTAACCCTGAGATTAAAAATGCCACTACTTCCTCAGAGGACCACAAGCTCGGGACCAAGCCTTTCACACTCATAAGCCTTCAGGGGACAGTTGTTCAGAACAAAGCACCTCAGACACAAAGCGCTTGAGTCTTGAGCAAACTCACCTAAAAAACTGGGCACCGGGGAAAGAGAAACATAGTATAGGATCTTCTACAAAAGACATGCACAGATGTGCACACACGCACAAGTGTACACGCACACACACAGAGAGAAATGCGTGTACATATGCACACACATATCACTTGGTGCTGAAGCCAGGCTGGTGTCAGCGCTGAGGCCTCCCTCTGACAGTTGGGAGATGTTGGAAGGATTTAATTACTCTGATGCGGATCTGCTGGAAGCGTTCCCAGAGACTCTCACACCCATCAGCATTCTGCAGCCAAATTAATCAACAGATTGTTATCAAGACACAAATCTGCTTGCAAAGATATTTTTGTGAAGTTTAATTCCACAAAGAGAAACATCGCTGCTTGTTAATGTAAAAGGAAGACATAAATACTAAGAGAAATCACGTGCTTGGCAGTTCCCAGAGCCATCAGGAAAGATTAGGAGTTCAGATGACAAGGGAACTCTGGAATTCGGGGAGTAGGATCTCTGAAGGGCTAGCAGGCTTCTTTTCCTAGCTTGCCAAGCACAGCATGGGGCTTACACAGCACAGGGTGTTCTCTCTGGGTCCATCTCATTGCTTCAGGGGTCAGTCCTTCTGAGTGTCAATATTCTCCAGTGTGTGTGTGTGTGTGTGTGTGTGTGTGTGTGTCTGTATGTGTGTGTGTGTGTAGGCTATATGTTGGCCTCTACTGTCAGGTAATCTAGGCCACTGACAGATTACCTGGGATCTTTCTACTTACTTCCTTGGTGTTGATGTCACAAGCACATACCACTACACTGTTTTTTGTTTGTTTGTTTATTTTTTCTCACATAGATTCTGGAGCTCAAACTCAGGCCCTTGTGCTTGCAAGGTAAGTACATTACAGACTGGGAACAAGGTGGAGGTTCCGGGCAGCCACAGGTCCTCGGGAAATTTTACGTCTATGATCCTCACCTAGCTACGTGCTCCCGATCCCACCCCAGGAAGAGACAGTGGTGACTACTACAGCCCAGACCATCCAAGAAGGCAGCTCTCCTTCCGAGGGTGCCTTGTCTGACCCCACCCCCATGTCACGTCACGAGTGCCAAGGCATGTCCGCTACATTGTCTCCTGCTGCTTCCCTGCTTCCTGGCTGTGTGGTCACAGCCACAGATGACACTCTATTGCTTTGGAAGTATCAGTGGGGGTCCACAGGTAGGTGTAAGAGCCACAGGCAAGGGGACAAAGGTGGGGTGTGGATCTAGCAGCTGTCTTGTTTACTTTCTCCCCTTTATTCCCCTGCTGCCTCAGCTGCTGCTCCAGTGAGCTTTCTTTTCAAGCTATTTTTATTCTTTTATCTTTGTAATAATATTTTTATAAAGTCTTCGAGGGTTTCATATAATGTATTTTCATCATATTCACCCATCCTCCAGCTCCTCCCGTCTCCACCCTCAACTCCTTGTCCACCCAACTTTGAGATCCCCACCCCACTGTGTTGCCCAACTACTCCTGGGCGTGGTGCCAGCCCTGGACCGTGATCAACCGACCAGGAGTCAAGTCATTAAAGCAAGTGGCCTCTCCTCCTCCCGGAGCTGTCAAATGCCAATGGATCCTCAGCTATGGCCTCCCCTTCTCCCCTCCACGCTGGGATTTTGTCTGGCTCGAGCTTGTGCAGGTCTTCTGAATGTTGTCACAATCGCTGGCAACACAAAGACCCTCAGCTGGTAATGTGCAGACACTAGAAGGCTGGGGAGTTCTCAGTCCTAAATGGGACATGCAGGTGACAAGCCTCCCTCTGCCTCCTGCCCAAGGCTCAGAGAGCTCTCCAGAAGAGGGGCCAGAAAGTTTGCAAAAAAACATAGGTGGAGAATGCTGTCAAATTCTTTTTTAATGGGAGACTTTGAAACCACAGGCCATGGAAGTGGGGAGAAACTGAATGCATATACATTGTGTATATGTGTGTATATGTGTGTTTCCATACTTGTCAGTGTGTGTGGCAGAAGCCTAAATAGCTTCCTCCTTCTTGAAATCCCAGCTTCATTTTAACTGTCCCTTCTATATTTTTATTTGTGATATGTGTAGTTTTGCCAAACTGATCTTTGGTCTGTATGGTATTCTAATGCATGACCACACCATATTGCATGTAACCACACCACTATTGATTGAAAGGTGGAAATGATTCTAACTCTGGACCTCAGACACAATGCTGCAGCCTCCATTCCTTGACCCAATAATTCCATGAGATGAATTTCTAGAGCTCAAATGGCTCCGAGGGCCACCATATTTAATTTTTATGGCTATTACTAAATTGGTATTCAAGGAATGACCTTGTTCATGACATTGTTGCAAGCACTCATTTGGCACACCCTTGAAAACGAGGTTCTGCTAAGTTTCTGAAATTCCCTTGGGAATGTTCTAGGACACAACAGTACCTTCTTCTGAGGTTCATGGATTATTTGTACAGAGCACAGGCTGCTTTCTGTGTATTGTTCCTGTTTTGATTTTCTTCCCTCTGTGTATTTCCTTGAACCGTTTTTGATTGCACGTTCTCCCCTTTCTTTCTTTCCTTCCTTCTTTCCTTCCTTCTTTCCTTCCTTCCTTCCTTCCTTCCTTCCTTCCTTCCTTCCTTCCTTCCTTTCTTTTTCCTTCCTTCCTTCCTTTTCTTTTTTAAACACAGGGTTTATCCATTTGCTCCAACTGTCCAGGGCCTCACTCTGTAGACCAGGCTGGCCTCCAACTCAGAGATCTGCCTGCCTCTGTCTCCCAAGTGCTGGGATTAAAGGCATGCACCACCACCACCTGGATGACTGCATGTGTAATGGGCCATGGAACAGAACCAGGATTGTAGATGGAAGTTTCTGTCCCTCCTGGTCCTGCAGTCATTCAGTCCCAAATAAACACACAGAGGTTTATATTAATTATAAACTGTTTGGCCTATTAGCTCAGGCTTATTAACTAGCTCTTACAACTTAAATTCACCCGTAATTCTTGTTTATGTTTAGCTATGTGGCTTGGTATCTTTTCTCAGCAAGGCGTTCTCTTCTTGCTTCCTCTGACTCTGGTGACTGCGTCTCTGCTTTTCCTCTTCCCAGAATTTTCCTGGTCTGGTCGCCCTGCCTGTACTTCCTGCCTTCCAATCAGCATTTTGTTAATCCAATACGAGTGACAAATCTTTACAGCACATAAAAACATTGTCCCACAGCACAGTATTGTTAAGTATCAACTTGATTGGTTTTTCTCTTTAAGCTTCTGCTGTTCACAGTCTGTTTGGAAAGCCCCTTCTACCTGGTATGAAGACAGCCTATTCTTTCTAGGGCCAAACATTGGGCTTTTAGTTCCTTTCCCTTCTGGCATGTGTGTGTAGCTCTGAAAACCTAAGTTGTTTTGCTTTGGACTGACAATCTTCTCAATTAAAAAAAAAGTCTATATTTTTCTATATTAACCTGAAAAATTATCATAAGCCACATGTCCATACTTAGACACTGTAATTTAATTATTGTAATTTTCTAATTATGTTATTTTTAAAACCTTTGAATGCAGAGAGACCATGAAAACTTCAGAGTGAGCAAAGAAAGGTCTCCAGTCCTTCCCAGCTTCTTCCTAGGACAACTTAAGAGTAAGGAACTTGACATTGAACGGTGAGTGTCACTTTGCCATGGGAGCATTTTTGCAGTTACCACTGTGGCTCAGAAACAAATGTATTCCCTCATTGTAATGAGCTCCCTCATGCTGTTCTTAGAGCCACACCGACCCACATTCTTTATCTCTGACAACCGCTCATCTCTTTCCCATCTCGGCAATTTTGTTATTTCAGGGTTGTGACGCAGATGAGATCATATACGTGTGTTCTCTTGGCATTGTCTGTGCTCTGTGTAATGCCCAGGCATTGAGTGCCAAAGCCATTTCCGCTCAATCCACAAGTGGAGCATCCTATGTGGCCCTAACCAGCCAACCTGCGAGGAGTGCTGTGGCTGGTACAAATGAGGATGCTATCCCCGGTTGTTCACAGGTTCTTCGTGAGCCCCACATAGCCCTGAGTGGAGTAAGAGGAAGCTCAGGGAAGGGTGCTGGGCTGTAACTGTGTGCTGCATGGTGTGTGTGTTTTGCCTTGCTGGTGACTAAATGAGACTGTCACACACCCTAGGTCGGTGCTCTGCTACTCAACAACTCCCAAAGGAAGTTTCTGTTTTTGAGAATCCGCTGAGCTACTTTGTACAAAGTGTCTGCACCGCCCCACAGCCTCACCCACACAGTACATGTTCTTCTGCCCCCGCAGCCACATTTAGGGTTACAACCACTATTCAAATCTAACATTAGATTGTCTAATGGAGTCTTAACATTCACTTTTTTCTTTTCTTTTCCTCTTTTCTTCCTTCCTTTCTTCCTCCCTCCCTTCCTTCTTTTCTTTTTCTTCCTTCTTTTCTTTTTTTCTGCAAAACAGGGTTTCTCCATGTGCCACCATTGCCCGGATGACTTTTTCTTAATAAGCGAACGATACTGAAAACCCTTACAATGACTATTTGCCATCTTTACATCCTCTTCATGCTTCCTGCCCACTTTCTAATGTTTCTTTCAATGTTGACTTTTGGATATTATTATTCTAGACATGAGTTCACATCAAATACATGGTTTGCAAATACTTAATTCTGGTCTGTAGCTTGCCCTTTCATGAACCCTGTACAGCCTTTGCAGAACAAAAGTTTTAATATTTTATCACATATTAAAATTTCTGTATATTTTGTGCTTGAAGTTCAGGGAGGGTGCTTGCCACACTGCCCATGTGCAGGTCAGAGGGCAATTTGTGGATGTTTGTCCTTTCCTTCTGCCTTGTGAGTCCTGGGGGTCAAGCTCAAGTCCCCAGGCTTAGTGGCAAGCACCCTTACCTGCTGAGCCATCTTGCTGACCCAGAATTGTCATTTTGTTATGAAATCCCGTCTCTCATCTTTTCCCTTCATGCAGCACACTTTGAATTTATGCTTTACTGGGCACTGGGCCCCAAAGACTTCCCTCTGTGCCCTTTCTACTTGTATAAACTTGACATTTTATTTTAAAATACGGTATATCAGTTAGGGTTCTCTAGAGTAACAACTTATAGAATAAATTCTCTCTATAAGTAGAAAGGGGGATTTATAGATTGACTAACAGACTGTGGTCCAGCTGATCCAATAATGGGTGGCTGTGAATGAACCCAGCAGTTGCTCAGTCTGTGAGGATGGATGTATCAGCTGGTCTTCAGTATATACTGGAGTCCCCAAAAAACAGGCTCTAATACCAGTGAAGGAATGGACTTGCTAGCATGCCGCTTTGCCCCATCATAGTGATTATGGACTGAACCTCTGAAACTGTAAGCAATCCACCCCAATTCAACATTTTATAACCCCGTCTTAAATCCCCTTGCCTACCCCCAAAAGAAAGAGTTGCTGTGGCCATACTGACTCTTCACAGCAGTAGAGACCATAACAAAGACACTACTTTTGGCCATTTTAGGATTAAACTAGAACTAAATAACAGAGGTAACGGTGCAGAGGTAATGGCTCAGAGTCCGATCTCTCTAGGGGTGTGTTCTCCATCCCTAGAAGGAAGGTGCGCCCTGCTGCTGGTTAACCCTGAAGGACACCACAGCGAATTCTTTTGTCTTTCCTATTTTTGAACCTAACTCTTTCTCTCTCATTTACTGAGAGGAGTGTCAAAGCCTCCAACTGTAAATGTGATAATCACCTATTTCTCTTCTCAGGTTTTTGTTTTTAAACACTGGAGTTTGGTTTAGTGAATGATGTTTGCATAAGAAAAAAGTCTTGGCAAGGCATCCTGAAATCACTGAGGAGAAAATTTTTTAACTGTACACATGATAGGTAGCAATATAAAATTGAAAACCATTTTCAAAAAGTACATAAGTTTCACATGATGAATTTTTAAATATGGTTTGTATTTGTAGTTTGGCACGGTTAAAACGTGCTTCAAATGTACTGCTGGGAAACTGATCTTTATAAGTGGTGACGGGATTGATGTACACGGTAGAAACTATCGGTGTGGAATTAGAAAGCTAACATTGTGACATTCAAACCTATGTGAACCAGTTTGCAACTCCCGCTCGGGTAGATATATTAATAATCTAAAAAAAAAACCCTATTCTGAAACCAACAAAAACCTTATTGAATTCAAGTTATGCTTGTTGGGGAATGGGTCTTGGAGGCCTGGATGTGAGTGGGCCAGGCCACTGCTAGTTGATGTCCTGTGCCATCTGGCGGAAGCCTTCCCTGTAGCTTTGCCTTTACAGCACACTGTCTGTAAACACTTCCCGAGGCTGGACGGTCGGCTGCTTCAGCAACTCACTGCCCTTTCCCATGTTTGACCACTTGCAGACTGAGGACGCAGTCTGAGCATGCAGTCTGAGGATTAGTAGAGACAGGCTCGCCCCTTCAGGCTGAGGACTCAGTAGAGGTAAACGGTCTCTCTAACGGCCGGCTGCATTGCTTCTCTGATCTCTCAGCTTTTACTTAATAAGACTAATTAGGATTGCACTACAGACCACGCAAGTCAAACATTTCTCACCGTGACCTCTTTCACTGACAGCTTCAGGTCTGTCGATTTTATTTCCAAGAATGAACATAAGCACACTGGCAATGGTTTCATTTGTCCCTAGTGATTCAAGTTCTTCTTTTGATTCTAACAGCCTTCCATGGTCTGCATAATCCACAAGAAGTAAAATGCAGTTGATAGCAGGAAGGTACTTTTTTCCATAATCTTTGGGCTTGGGCCTGCCCACTCAGATCAAAAGTTTGAAGTCACACAAGCAATAGTGAGTTCTTCTGAAGTGGGATGTCGTAGTGCCATTTCATTTGTATTTTAATAAATAAAACTTGCCTGAGGCTCAGAAAAGTAAAACAGCCACACTGGCCAGCCTTACAGACCAGGCAGCAATGACCCACACCTTTAATCCCAGTAGCCACACTAGCTTGCCATATAAACTGGGCGGTATTGCTCATGTACTTAATCCCAGAACTAGAGAAGATTATAAAACAGGAGGAGACAGCTCTTAGACAGTCTCATTCTGAGATTCTTGGAGGCAGGATCAACATTTTGGACTGAGGTAGAGGTAAGAGCCAGTGGCTGGCTGTTTTGTACGTATGTACACAGTTACTTATGGCAGATAAGGTTGAGTTTGTCACGAGTGCTCCCAAAGTTTCAAGAGAAAACGTATTTGCTCCTTCATCTTAACATTCTTTGGAAGTGACGCTCGGACAAAAGCATTTTACTTGAGTAGGATGCCATGGGTTAGATTGAGTCCTCTGGTCCCTGGCCCAACCCTGCCCAGCATTCATTTGCTGTAGTTGTATCCTTTAATGTAGTCTCAGAGGTAACTGTGTTAGCAGCTAAGGGGCCCTTCAAAGGTAATGGAGTAAAAACGAGGTCCCTAGAGAGGGTCCAGGGTTTGGGCAGACAAATCTAGAGGGTCCCAATCAAGGGAAGACACATCCACTAGCCACGGATTGGGCCTCTGACTGCCAACATCCAGAACTGGGGGAGAAGACCTATCTGTGGGTTCAGCCTCCAGTCTGGGATGTTTGCCAGAACACCCTGAACTGACTGTTGCAGGAAGTTCACTGTAGTGATGCAAATGCAGAAAAATGAGTTTTAAAAACAATTTACGTTTATATAGACAAAGAACAAAAGGGAAGCAAGTCATTTCTTGGATAAGGTAGCATCAGTTTGGAGACAGCTCAGTTATTAGGTGTCTACTGTGCAAGCACAAGGAGCCCAGTTCAGGTCTCTGGGACCCAAATAAAGGCTGGGTGTGGTGATACATGTCTGAGATCCAGTGTAGGAAGGCTGCGGGATCTCATGACATGTGTCTGAGATCCAACATAGGATTGTTGCGGGATTTCCATCCCTTTAGCCAATGGCTTTTGGGTATTATAAACCTAGGGTGATGTCTTTTGTCTGTGGAAGTGACATTTTTTACATATTTAAAATTAATTTTAGTAAAATGAATGTTTTTATTTTATTTAAAACAATCTTTTTTATTGTTTTTATTGAGCTATATATCTTTCTCCACTCCCCTCCCTTCCTCTCCCCTCCCTTTCTACCCTTTCCCATGGTACCCACACTCCAAATTTACTCAGGAGATCTTGCCTTTTTCTACTTCCCATGTAGATTAGATCTATGTAGGTCTCTCTTAGGGTCCTCATTGTTGTCCAGGTTCTCTGGGATTGTGAATTACAAGCTGGTTTTTCTTTGTTTTATGTCTAAAAGCCACTTATGAGTGAGTACATATTATATTTATCTTTCTGGGTCTGGGTTACCTCACTCAATATGATGTTTTCTAGATCCGTCCATTTATCTGCAAATTTTAAGATGCCGTTACTTTTTTATTTTGTGTAGGAATTATTTAAATGCACCACATTTTCCTTATCCCTTCAGTAGAGGGTCTTTTAGGTTGTTTCCAGGTTCTAGCTATGACAAATAATGCTGCTATGAACATAGTTGAGCACATGTCCTTGTAGTATGATTGAGCATCCTTTGGGTATATACCCAAAAGTGGTATTGCTGGATCTTGAGGTAGACTGTTTCCTAATTTTCTGAGAAATCACCACATTGATTTCCAAGTAGCTGTTCCAGCTTGTACTCCCACCAGCAATGGAGGAGTGCTCCCTGTTTTTTATATGGGTCATTTTTATAGGTGTAAGATGGACTCTCCCAAACAACTTATAAGCCAAGGGAGAGGCTCGCTCTCTTTCTTGCTCACACGCTCTGTTGGGTGGTCAGAGCGGAGCAGGCAGCTTGTTGGTGCTTTTTCAAGGCAGCTGGATCAGGGGTAGCATCTAACATCTGTGTCAGTGAGTGCTTATCCCTATTTTATACCTAAGTAAGTTCCTGAGAACCTTTATCAGACTCCTGTGGATTCACGCTACATAGGATGGGCACAAGGGCAGAGATATGCAAATCCCTGGAGTTCACTGGCCGACAAACTTAACTGAATTTATGCACTCCAACTTCAGTGAAGAGCCTTTAGGAAAATAAAGTGAAGAGCACCAGCTGAAGATATCCCACTTGACCTCTGGCTGTCACATGGACACACACACAGTGCACATGTACCTACCACTAAGTACATATACACTCACAGGAATATATAACATGTATATCCACCCATGGGAACACATCCATAACACAGCACTCACCACACACACACACACACACACACACACCATTTAATCAAACATCTCAAGCTAGCGTCTTCCTGGGGATTTTTATGCAGGACATAGTCTCTGTAAACTGCCTGGCACAGCTGTGACTTTTTTTGTTCCCTTTTTGGACAATGCTGATGCTTTACCATGAAGGACCTGGCACAAACCTAGACTTTTGTTCTCCTGATTGTTCCTGGCATCATGGTTACCTACCATTAGCAACTTTCCTACAGGACTCCAGGAAATCAGCTCCCATGTTTGGACACTGCATTCTCAGTGTTGAGTGTGGCTGCTTGGCTCATTAAAATATATGCACCTTCAAAATATTTGATGAGAGTTGGGTGCAGTTGGTAGAGTATAGAACACAGTGTATATAGAGCTGTAATCCCAGCACTTAGGAGGCTCAAAGACAAGGACATCCCTGACTATACAGTGAAGTCAGAGCCAGCCTGGAACACATGAGATCCTGTCTCCAAAAACTATTTCATAAGCTATAAAAATTAATTGATAAATAATGGAGCAATTACATGAAAGTCTCTGCATGCTCCTAGAAATGTTGAAAGAGTAAGAAATGTTGAACACATCTCTATTTGTATTCTCCCATGCTCAGTGAGTCTAAGGAGCCCAGAAAGACCTTGTGTGGCAGAGGCAGAAGGAAATGTGGTCCACATATCCTGCAGGTTACATCAGAGAGCTCATCTCAAATGCCAATCCACCAACATCTGTTAAATAAATACTTCCTAAATATGAAATGATGAGAGCCCCTCCCTTCAGTGTGCTAAAGGGGTGGGTGCGTCCAGCGAGACAAAGCATCTTGATGGTCCCAAGAGAAAGGAATGCCGGGCACGGAGTCTAGAAAAGTTGTGTCTAGAAGTCATCAGAGACAAACTCCATCCCTGGTAAGCCATTCAGCTAAACCAGAGCAAAACAGTGTTGGCATCATGTAGCCGATGTGGTAACTACGTTATAAATAACCCCTGGTCTCACTTGAGAGCTATTGCAAGTTGCAAGGCAGCATTGCAGCCCTGGATACTTGACAAAGATTCCATAGTCAGAGGTAATTAGCTTCAAGCCTAACAAATCAAACACAAAAATTTACCTCGATGCTTATTTCTTCATCATACAAATGACAACTTGTGATTTTGTTACAATCAAAATTAGTGTAATTCAATTCAGGGCACTTGTCTCACTCAGTTTTGACTCCTGTTGACTTCTGGCAAACACGTGAATTTAATGAAGATTCTCTGCTGGCCCCTAGTTATCTCTCAGTTTCCTACAAGGGACTAATTTAGGCTAAACGATGCCAATGGAGCGCATATCATCATTAGCCTTTCTAGAAGCTCAGGTTTCCTGGATCACATGATCAGGAAAGCGTCCTGCTGTCCCCTCAGCTTTACCAGAAACCATCTTGGGTTTTCCCTGACGAGTCCCCTTGCCACAGAATCCTACAGATATCAGAGTTGATAATCTCTCTGTGCTGGTCTCTATGTGAAATCCAACAGCTTGAATTTGAAATCTTGTTTACTTACCATGTTGGCCTAGATCTGGTTGGTGTTGAGTTGCCTTCCGTTGCCATGACAAGTTCTGGAGAGGCACCAGATGGCAGGAGGAAGGTTCGTGAGGCTTCGGCCATGGTTAGTTTAGTGAGGCTGACCAGCAGCATATCGGAGTGTGTGGTAGAACACTGCTGCTTACCACGAAGTAAGTGAGACAGGAACAAAATACCCCCCGCTAAGGAAGAGCGAGGCCCCAATTGCCTGCTGCTCCCACTGCGGTCCATCTCCTGTATTTAGACCACCTCTGCATAGTGCCTCTAAACTTCAGTTCCGTCTATGAGTTAACCTAGTCATGAAATCAGAGCCCTCAAGACCGAATCGCCTCCCAGAGTTCACCTCTGGACGCTACTGCAATGAGACTACAAGCCTCCAGCACATGAGCACTGGAGGATATTTTGGTCAGAGAATAATGCCGGTTCAACCTCTGGTTTTTGTTTCTTTGGTTGTTTTTGGCAGTGGCTCTTTAGGATGACAGACACAAGTAGCAGAAGGAACACCTTCTGAGGGCACCTTCCCCACACACTCTCAGAGGTGTGTCGCTACCCTCTCCCCACCATGCACCACCCCACCGTCAACCCTCCACAAAAGGAACCTGGCCACAGGCAGGGACATCCACACCTTTCTTCCTTAGGTCACAATATCCAAAGCGAGGTGCCAGAGCATGGCCACTGCTCTCGTTTGTTTGGCTTTTTTGGAAGACGAATGAGAGAGAAACATTAGCAACAAAGGATTCCATAGGGACTAATGTTTCCTCTGTCCTTTCAGGGCTTCCTGTGGGCTCTGGCGCTGTCCTGGGAGGTGGGGGTAGTTTCTGTCTCTATACCATTGGCTGCTTTTAGTCTTTGTCTTTTTTTTAACTTACCTCCTTAACCTTTTCATGTAAATATTGTATGTTGCGCATGTCCCTCCTTATTTTTTGTCCCTCCCAGTAGTCCCCTCTGCCGACCTAGATAGTTTCATATCTACCTGCTACTGTGACTAGCATGTCGGGGAACCCTGATATGCAGCTATCTCTGTGGTACCGTCTTCCTGTTTCTTTAGAAGAGAAATGGGGCTCTCTGGGCCCCATTTCCTCCTCTTTGTGAGAACACAATATTCCCTCTTGTATGAGGATGTTGTAGGATTCAGGAGGCAAAGCCAGTACTGTACAGTTAGTAGGTACACCACACTCCATTCTGACGCGACCCGGACTTTCTTGACCTTCACCCACCTAAATCAGGTTTGAGAATCGTTGGTCAGATTTTAGTTCCTTTCTGGTTCTTCTATTCACACTAAATGCAGAGATGAAGAATCTGCCGTAATGAAACCACCCACCTGGGTCAATCCTGAGAAAAGCTAAAGATGCTTGGGTATAAATACAGCAGGAGCATGGTGAGGACTCTAGCGCCACCTGCTGTCCACACAAGTACTTGCAGAGGACTAGAGAAGCTGGAAACACCAACTTCTGGCTCCATTGACCTGCAGAGAATAACCCTTTGAAGAGATCAGTATGGCTAGGAGAGAATATGCCCTCTTACTAAGTACATGTAAAATATATATTTGTGTATATATGTATGTATATGTACATATGCAGACCTTAGCAATAATATATATAGTTTACTATAAAACATGTGTCTAGGGGCTGGAGATGTGGCTTAGAGGTTAAGAGCACTGACTGCTCTTCCAGAGGTCCTGAGTTCAGTTCCCAGCAACCATATGGTGGCTCACAACCATCTGTAATGAGATCTGGTGCCCTCTACTGGCCTATGGGATATATGTAGGCAGAATACTGTATACATAACAAATAAATCTGTAAAAAAAATAAGTAAAACATGTGTTTTATAAGTGTGTGTGTGTACATATGTAGACCTTAGCAATAATATATATATAGTTTACTATAAAATGTGTTTATGCAAGTGTGTGTGTGTTTAAATGTGTTCCGTGTAGAAATGGTCTGCCTCTCCTTCCTGCCCATAAACTCTAAACTCTCAAAGCATGGCTCCTCTGACCTATCTACTAAAGCTGTTTTAACATTAAGGGAGAGGCATTCATAGACCTGCTCACCACAGCGCCTGAGCACATTAGCCAGCTCCCCATCACTATGAAAAGCGCCCAAGTTTTCAGCTGGGCTTCCACTTTTGGGGGCTCCTTGAATTTTCCCTCTCAATTCTGTGAGCTGTTTGTCTGTCCTAATAGCATCAGACATTTTTGTTCTTTCTCTCTCTATGGTTGGAGTGTCTCCCTTTCCTGCTCATCTGCCCCTGGTCGGGGCCTTCATGATCTCCACGACTTTCACTCTGGGGCTACTTTTGTGTCCCTCACCTCATCTCTGTCATCTCCTGCCAGTGGCCCTTCCCCTTCAGCTGTCACCTCACTTTCCAGTGTGAGCAGGTCTTCCAGGACATACAGTTCCATCTATGGACATCTTACGGATTGAGCTCAGAAGTACCCTTAGATGACCACACTTGCCCCAGGCCCCTGCGATAATTGGTCTCAGCCCAGCCTCAGCATCCTTGCCTCTATTGGGACAGAATCTGGGAGTCTGGCACTCGAGGAATGTGCAGGAGCAGGGAACCTGCTAATGTTCAGGTTCCATTAGGATCACTCAGATGGACAGGTGCATCCTCCTCCTGAGAGGGTGGTACCCAGGTGGATGGGATTGCTAGGTAGGATCAAAGGCAGGGCTAGGGCTGATATCTCAGTGGGTAAGGTGTCTATTTTACAGGTACCAGGACCTGAGTCTGGATCCTCAGCACCCACATAAAAGCCTGTTGAGACTTGCATGTCTATAACCCCAGAACTTCGGGGTTGGCAAGAGGGACAGATACCTGGATTCCTCTGCTGGTTACTGGCTCAGCATGCGCTGTGGAAGGTAGCAGGGGGAGGGGCTTGACCTGACATGAAGTGCCCAGACAGGAGGCCCAGGGGAGCATCTTCTTTGTGTGGGTCTGAGCAGGAGTGTTTGGGCCAAATGAAGCCGCATGTTTGGCCAATCACAGCTGTTCATTTTGAACTTATCAGTCCAAAGGTCTCAGGCTGTGGACCAATCACAGCCTTGCCACTGGTCACAGTAGTCCATTGGCCAGGGTGGGTTCCTCCCATTTGGATCTTTGGAATTTGTGATTACAAAGAGCCTGGTACAAACTGATCCAACAGCCCTGTGTCAAAAAAAAAAAAAAAAGTGGAGAGCAATGGTTCACTATTACTTTTTAAATTCAAAATAGCCCTACTGAACAGCATCCCCAAATTCCTCATTACTGTTACAGTATTCACCAGATTCAACACACTGGACTTTTAGCATATACATTTAGAACTTAATTACTCTAAAGAAAAATCAGCCGGAAGCTGTAGAATTCCTTCCCCAGTTGCCACTTTGCTACCTTTTCCCTCCCTCTCCCCTCCAGGAAAGGCAACTCCTCGTGGGTGGGGCCACTGGAAGGCTCCTTCTTTTGCTGTGTGAACGCATTCCTGGAACACGCTGTGAACGTGTTCCGGTATTTCACTTTGTCTAAGGCGCATGGCGTTTCACGCTGTCTGTAAATAGCTTTCTCTGTCAGCATTCACAGCGGTGATATTAATTCGTCTTAGTATTCTGGAATCCAGCTCACTTGCTTTAATGGCTGTGCTGTTGACACTGCCGCGATACGAATGAGCTACAAATTATCCACCTGTTATCGCTGGGGCTCTTGGGATCTTGCCAGTTGTTCATCCAGCATTCTGGAGCTCCATTTAGATGCCAAGGCAAGCCCTGACATCTTGTCAGGTAGATGCCCTGGCTGCAATGAAGTGTGGACATAATGGCAGCTCAACTGTGGATCAGGATGTTCAGCTCTCAGTTACTTCTTCAGCATCATGCCTGCCTGCCTGTCACCACGCTTCCTGCCATGATTATCAAGGACTAACCTTCTGAAACTGTAAGCCAGCCCCAATTAAATGCTTTCTTTTGTAAGTTGCCTTTTGTGCATCTCTTCACAACAATAGAAAAATAACTAGAGAACTAGACAGCTCTAGGAGGTGGAGCCTTACTAGAAGAAGGCAGTCACTATGGGGAGGCTTTGCAGGTTTACCATCTCCCCCCACCTCCTGTTTACAGCTGGAAAAGTGATGCTCAGCTTCAAGCTCCGGCTACCTACCCACTGCCCCGCCTCCCCTGCCATTATGAACTATCACTCTCGATCTGGAAACCCTAATCAATTTTTCCTTATGTGTTTACAAACATGTATTTGTTAAAGTGTGTGTGTGTGTTACCTTCAGAAGAGAGCATCTGATCCCTTGGAGCTGGAGTTATAGGTAGTTCTGAGGTTGTGAGCTGTCTGATGTGTGAGCTGGGAGTTGAATTCAGGTCCTCTGAAAGAGCAGCAAGCACTCTAAACCACCTACTCATCTCTCCAGCCCGCCTCGAAATTTTTTAAAGCAGCCGGTTTCCGCTCTGCATCCATAAAGACAGCTACACATGTTTCAAAGGTGACTGCAAATGCCAGCAAGGATGTGAAAAAACAAACCGCCCTTCCTTGCTATGGAAAGTTTGTAAGTTTCCTGTAAAGATCAATCCTTTATATATAACTCAGCAATTCCTGCACTAGGATGCCCACCTGAGAGACGTTTCTTATATAAAGCTTACAGGCATTTATCGGGCTGGCTTGGACTTCTCTGCGATGTTCAATGGACCCAGCTGAAACTGATTTGCTGCTAAAGCCCCTCATTCATCAAGAAGCCAGAACCCAGGGACTTAACTCGCATTGCTTCCATCTTCGTGCAGAAAGCGAGTCTGAAAGGAAGCAGTCCTTTTTCGTTCTATTTCTGAAGACTTCAATCTCTTTTCTGCCCAAGAAGCCAACTTCCTCTGTGTAGCGCATCAGGAAACTCTTCCTAATTTACACAATGAGTTGTTGCCTACACTGAAGTGAAATTTGAATATTTATAGTAAACTTGTCATAATTTTATCTTTTGACAGACAGAAACTTACGCCCATCCGTGAACACGCTCAAGTGTTCACAGCAGCATTGTTTTTAAAACATTTTGCTTATTTTTATGCGTAGGATTGTTTTGCCTGCAAGTATGTCTGTGTACCATGTACAGTGCCTGCAAAGGTCAGAGAGGGAGTTACATCCTCTGGAACTGAGCTAAGACGGTTGTGAGCTTCTGGGAACCAAACCTGGGTCCTCTGGAATAGCAGCCAGTGCTCTTAACCGCGGAGCCACGTCTTCAGCCCCAACTAGAGAAACACAGTCACCTAGGACGACTATACACAGAAAGGGCGGGGTGCTACCCAAACAACAGAGCACTTTGCAGCGATAAAAGGAACTTCTGATACCTGGACAGCGTGGGAGTTGAAAAACAAATTGCTAAGTGGAAGAACACAGAAGCGAAAACACCGCTTACCCAGGAATTCCATTGACAGGAAATGCTTAGCAGACAACCCCTCAGATTGGAGACAAGTAGACAGAAACGCTCTAAAATGGGATGGTGGCGAAGGCAACGCCCTTTGCACATTTACCTACTGCTAACGAGTTGTGCACTAGCAATGGGGGAGGCTCTGGAAGTAAACTTCAGCACAGCAAATCTGTTAAAAACGAAGAGTTCGTGATGGCTCCATCCACAGAGGATGGTGAGCCCTGAACACAAGATCCTATTCTGGGGCCCAGAAACACATCTTACTAAATGATGCTACCAGTATCCCTTGATTAGAGAAATGTATCCTTATTAGGACCTGACACTTTTCCATGAGTTTGAGTACCTGACTTCTCCCACCCTGTAAAGTCAGATGCTGGCTAACCCAGAGCCCCGATGAGTCTGCCTCTGCATTATTTATGGGAAGAGATTGGTCCAGCTCCAGATAGGAGCCAGGTAGCAAAGAAGGGATGGTAGGAGATATTGCAGGCAAACCATGTTGGTCTCTTGGCGTCTATAGCCTAATTTGAGTTAGTTTACCCCTCTGAAATGATGGATTTTTTCTTAACAAAATCTTATTGCTCTGCATTCCTAGTAGATTACGCTGGCTTTCTTCCAAAGAGGCAGCTCTGGTGTGGTTCATAGTGAAGACCCCACCATGCTAAGGAGAGAACAGTTTTTAAAACTTAGTAGAGGCAGGCATGGTCGTCCCCAATGCGATCCCAGCACTTGAGAAGCCGAGGCAGGAGGATTAAGTTATATAGCCTTCTGGCACAGTAATAAAGCACATAGAACAGCTCTCAAGACATGTACCAACCAAGCCTAGGAAGGAAAACCTACATTAAACACTGAAGCTTGTTCATGGCCCGCAGAGGTGAAGTGTCAAGAATGGAGGAGCTGCTGCTGGCAGTGGACAGTGGTGAACATAACCTGCAAGCGACGGGGAGAAGCTAAGACTATGCCATATGGAGAAGACACACAGGGGGCGGGGGGGGGGATACATGGGCAGCCAGAGCCTGTGGGGGAAGTGGATCGCTCTCCCTGTTCTGGATTCTCTCTATCAATGTGGGTGTCATTTCCTTTCCAGATGCTGTCCTTCCATCTAGACCCGTAGAGCATCACACAAGAAGGTGCCCCGTTGACCCTGACATACTTCAACTGAACAGACACAGGAAATAGACAGGCTTGGGCCATCCAGGGGAAGGGATGACTAAACGGTTGATATACTCTTACATTTCTTTTCTTTGGTAATTTCACCCATAAATTCTTTTCTTGCCCCCCGCGCTGGCACACTGAGCAGTGAGTCTTGCCATGGCCAGGAGCTCTGAACCCCTTAGGGGCTGGGGTTGAGATGAGGTGAGGCAGGCACAGGTTCTCCATAGCAACACAGATTAGGACAGTTACAGAGGGAAACCACCCAAGTGAGCAACTTATTGTTGTCTTCTGAGGTTTCAAAGAAATGATCATGTTTTCCCTGATCCTCTCTGGATTCTCCCAGATGTTGCTAGAGCCTTGCAATGCCCAAAGGCTGATTTTAAACTTGTTTAACAATTTTTTTTTTGGTGGGATTAAACTTCTCACCAAAACTCAGCCCATGGGAAGAGTAACAGAACAAAGGCAGCCTGCTTATTTGGCCTGACTTCCTATACTATGACATATACTCAGGCCGAGAGTACAGGCATCTCCAGGTACATTCACGCCCTCATACTTCTGGTTGGGGCACGTCTGTCTGCAGGCTGAGTCCCATCCCAAGTCGGGAGGATTAAATACTCTGGGTACTCACACAATACTGAATTGCCAGGCCCACAGACAGCGCCCACTTTTCACAAGTGAGGGCAATCCCAGGACTGTCCCCACAGCCTCAGACGTCTGCAGGAGGCAGGCACAGGCTCTTCATAGCAATACTGTTTATGACAGCCACAGAGGGAAGCCATCCAAGTAGGCAATGGGTTGAGCCAACCAAGAGTCACTTCAACCCCAGACCCTTGGCCATGGGGGAGACTCACTGCTCAGTGAAGAAAAACGCAGAAAAGAGTTTATGGGAAACATTACCACAGAAAAGAAATAAACATATGAATATACTAACGATTTACTTACTTGTGCCTAAAGAAACTCTGGGAAGACCCCACACAAGAGTTTTATGAAAAGGTGTGGAGGGAGGTCTGAGAAACTCAGTGCCCTGTCACATCTCTGGATACTGGAAACACATCTGTGAGTCAGTGACCAAGGGACAGTGCAGTGTCCTTCAGACTCTCCTGGCCTGAATGTTGATGTCTGGCGTCAACACTTGGTTTGGGTTGTTTATAGGCAGCATCAGAAAATGCTAAATGCAGACTTTTCTCCCGAGGTAAGCATTGCTCTTTGGCTTTCAGTGCCCCACAGAGGACTGATCCTCTAACTTCAGACACTCAAGTCTCAGGTGCCGTGGGGGATGATGAGGGGAGGGAGTGGTTGGGGGTGGAGGTGGCCCTCAGAAAGCACACAGAGCCAGGTTGGAAGTACAGGCACACCAACGGAGGTCACTGGCCTTGATGGCACCCCGACCTCCCACACACCCACTTAAAAACTCACCTGAACATTGGGTTTGTTGAGATGCCGGCCTCTTTACTTTGCCCAGGCTAGTCCTGAATGCCAGGGCTTCATTCAGATCATCCTTTTTCCTTAATCTCCTTGCCATTGTATCTGGCTTCAGAAAGACTTTAAATATTAAATGTGAGTTCTTATACACAGCCACAAGGGACTGATACTTTTCATAAGGTCTGTCTGAGGAACAGGTAAGCCTACAAACTGTCCCCAGGTGGCTACCAACACTGCAGTGTTTGGTGAGCTATTTTCAAAGTGAGGCAGAAGCAGGGTCTCATAGAGAACAAGATGGCTGCAGGTAGGTGACATTGTCGTGTACAGGAGTCACACACCTTAAACCAGTACAGAAAAATGTATCCAGTGCTTGGACAGACTGCTTCAGTAATGGCGGCTCATTCAGAAAGGTAAGGTGTGTAAAAAGTGCACATGGTTCTGTAAGGCTCACCTGGAATTCAGTTCTGTGCAGGTGTTGTTCTGTAGCTGCGAGAGCATCACTCTTGTGCAAACACAGGCAGAACAGTTACCCACCAGTGGTATCTCCTGAACTGAGCGACCTATCGCTATAGTTCCTGGTTCTAGAACATTCCAACTAAACCCACTCTTGCTCAGCCACAGGAACTTTCAAAGGTTGGTTGCCTTCCTCAAGTTTCACCCTGAGTTTATGATTAGAATGAGGGGAAATGAACATTTTATATTTAACCTTCGTGAAATCCCCAAACACACCTCTCTCGCTGTGACAGAAATACCTCCCAATGTTTCCACAGAACTTCTGCTTCCATGTCCCCAAGGCGCCGGCAGTGGAGACCGTTAGTACCTGGTGGCCAGTTACGGTCGGCTGAAGTGGCTTCCCTGCTTACCAAGAAACGCAAAAAGCCATTTCCCATTTTCACCCTCGGGTGTCCACAGAACAGTTAAACCACCAGGTGTACAAGTTAGAGACGAAGCTAAGTTCCTCTTTCAGGAGATGTCACTATCCTCCGAAAGGCAGCTTCAGACCCTTCGATACCCATTCCAGACAGCCTGGCCACACTGGCTGAGAGGGGCCCTGGAGCTGGCTCCTCATCCGTAGCCTAGTCCATTCTTTCTTTCCCCCAGGGAAGCATCCAGGCTGACATCGGGGCACATTACAGCTCACGGTGTCTGATGGACTTGAGCAGGGTTGTACTGGGAGAGCAGAGTGAGGGAGAAAACAGGACTTGTGTGTGTGTGTGGGGGGAGGGGTTGGGTAAGGACTTGACTATCCCCGCAAGGGCACCCTTGCCTCTTCTGCCTCCCCATGCCTGTCTCCCACGAAGGAGGAAAAACGCAATGAGAATTCATCTCTGTCATTTTTCCATACTCTTGCTTCATTCTCATGGAGTCGCTGGTCCTCGCAAAACTGCAAACCCATGAAAAGGCTCAGCCTAAACCCTACCCAAGCGCTCCCTCATCCAGCAGGTGCCTGCTTCAGCCCAATGTCCTTCCAGCCTGCAGAAGTGCCAAACAAACATTCATTTATTGGGTACAGCAGGCATGAGCCTACGAAAGGAACTGACACCATGCACCAGACAGGTGGCCCATGGCCCATGGGAACAGGAACTCTGAAGTGAAAGGACCTCACTCACGGGTAGCAGAATGAAGCCAGATACCATCCTAACGTGATGACATCCCAGAGATAATACGCACAGTTAAATTACTAAGCCATTATTTAGGATCAAAACACCTCCGTGAAAACTGCACACAGAAAACCATATAAATTACATTTAAGGTCTGCACATGGTTCTTTAAAAAAAATAATAACAATACTGTTTTCTGTACAATGTTGCTTCCCTTTGAACATTCTAAACCCAGGAAACATTTTCCCTTAAATTCCAGAAAAGTAGGCAAAATACATACGCAGTATAATTAAAACCCTTCACAAAAATACAAAATCGTGTCGGTTTCTGTAAAGGCACATTTTTCTTGAATACAAGGCACTCCCAACTGTTTTCAGAAGCTCCTTTATCCCTGGACCCCAGCAGGTGGCAGCATCCTGCTTCTGCTGGACTTTGGCTGTTAAAAAGAACATGCATGGCAGTGTGCAGGGCAGGAGAGAGGAAAATGCTCCCTCCACCCTCAGCCAGCAGGAGGCTTTCTGGGTATATTAGGCCCAAGGTGCCTCTCTGTTGCCCTCTGCAGCCCTGTTTCCCCAGGTTTCTGGATCCTCAGCCCCAAGAACAGGGTGTGAAGGCGTAGCCCATTTCTCTTTGCACAACATCCTTACCTCACCACCATCAGGATAAAGCAGACGGTGGGGGTCTCCCTGTCCTGTTTCTGAACATGGACCCCTGCCCATGTTAGACTGCTGTCTGAAATGCCCTCCAGCCACGCTGGGGCCACAGTGGCAATTTTAAGGGCATAGAGTGCAGGAGAAAGTGTAGGATTTCTCACAGTCTCAGGTAGGCAGGCTCAAACCAGCCTGTCAGTCCTGGGCCCTGGTGATGGGCCGCTGTTTGTAACTTCTCAGAGCCATTCTGAGGTCCCCATGTGGCCACATCAGGGACTTTTATCCTGGTGCTCCAGGCCCTGAATGCTCCTCAGGCTTCAAGCTGGACATGGGCCTCGTTCACCTGGAGAGTGTCGCTGTCTCCCAGGAGCTCAGTCTCTGGGACAGAGCCCTCCTCCTCCTCTGCTGCTTCCTGCACAGGACCCTGGACCGCATCTTCGGGGATGTTCTGAGCATCCTCACTGCCCTCTGCGAGCAGGGCTGCCCTGTCCGCCACAGATGTGTTGGATGGCGCTGTGGTGACGTAGCCTGTGCTGGTGGAGCCGCTGCCACTGTGGTGTGAGCTCGGCTTGGGGACCATCTGGGGGGGCACCTGCTGTGGGGCCATCTGCATGGGGATTTGGACTGGGTAGAAGTTGGGCAGGTAGGCCCCGTAGGCTGGTACTGGCTGGTAGCCATTGACTGGGATATAGAGCTGTGCTGGGGGCACCAAGGGTCTGATCTGACCCTTCATGGGAATGAACTGAGGCTGTGGGAAGGGCTGGGCCTTCTGCTTGGGTGCCATGTAGCGGGCATTACTCACATTGCTGACAGGGCTGGTACTCAGGGAGCTGGTCTGCGTGGTGTTGCTGGCTCCCGAAGTCTGTGCTGAGCTATTGTAGTTGGATAGGTTGCCCCAGGCCCGGAGCCGGCTGTGGATGTCCTTAAATCGGGGCCTCCGGCTGGGGAACTCATTCCAGCATTCAATCATGAGGGCATAGACCCAAGCGGGACAGTCATCTGGGCAGGGCAGTACCTGCCGGCTGCGGATCATATCCACCACGTCCTGGTTGGAGTACCCGCAGTAGGGCTGCAGGCCATAGCTGAAGACCTCCCAGAGAACCACACCATAGGACCAGATATCAGAGTCAACGGAGAACTTGCCGTACATGATGGCCTCCGGTGACATCCAGCGGATGGGCAGCAGCGAATTGCCCATGAGTTTGTAGTAATCAGCAGAGTACACCTCACGGAAGAGGCCCAAGTCTGAGATCCTCACGTTCAGCTTGTCATACACCAGCACGTTGCGGGTGGCCAGGTCTTTGTGGACCACATGGTGGCTGGACAGAAACTCCATCCCCGCTGCAATCTGTGCCACCACATGCACGAAGTCGGGGGGCTCCAGCGCCGACTTCACTGTGCGGTCATCGTCGGTGCTGCCCACGTCGGAGTGTGGTGAGCGCATGACCAGGAACTCGTGGAGGTCACCGTGTGAGCAGTAACTGAAGATCATGCTCAAGGGTTGGTCCTTGGTCACCACACCTAGCAGGCAGACGATGTTGGGATGCTGCAGCCGTGCCCGTAGCATGGCCTCCTGTCGGAACTCCTCCCGCAGGGGCCCCTCTGCCTTGTCTTTCAATGTCTTGATGGCCACGGCTTGGGTTGGCTCTCCTGGGGCGGGTCCAAACAGGTGGCCTTTGTAGACCTTCCCAAACCGGTCCTCACCGAGCTCCTCCATGAACCTCACTGTGGACAAACTGATCTCCTTGAGTTTGGCCTGCCAAGAAGAAAAGTCAAACATAACTGTCAATGCAATACCAAAGCAGAGCGGCTGGGATCACCATTGTTGAAATGGCCTTGCTGGTCCTGTCTGCCCCACAGCCCTTTAACACCTTAAGTACAGCTTCGATGCTATGAGGACACCTCCATCTGAAACCCTCCCAGGTCTTAACCCAGCTACAAGTTAGGTCTCTCCAATTGTGCCCCCACCAACACCTTGTGCACATATAAGTATACATCAGTTCACACTCAAAGCTGAGCCTGGAGACCACTTTTCCAGAGTCACCCAGGGACCCTAAAGAGGTGTTTGTCACACCTCTCCCAGCACGCCCACATCACAGAAAGATGCTGCTTCTCCCGTAGGCTCATGGAACCCTGCCATTAGCTTTGAGCCTATGGGGATTTGTTCAGTTCAGGGCCTGGCATGAAGCCCACCTCCACGTCAGTCTCAGGCTTTCCTATGCACTAGATGATATTCTTTGGGTAGAAGTGGCATACCCAGGGACACGGACCCTGCCTCTCTCTCCGCCCTGCCTACTCCTGGGTGAGCTACCTGCAGACTCGAGGCCTTGAGCAGCCACACTCCAGTTAAAGGCCCGTCTCTTCCTCAAATGTCAACCCCAAACCACGGCAAGAGACCAGGAATCCTTGACTGAAGGGATCAATGAGCCAGCTCTGTCCCCGGCACCTCAAGAACCCCTTCGAAGTCACCTGAGTGAGAACACTGCTCTCAATGTCAGTCATGAGTTAAGTACGCACACATGAGGCCTGGTGAGGCCATCGGCTGCCATATTTCAGCGTCTCCCTTCCCTGGCATCTACACCACTCAGAGTGGGGCCAGTCATTCAGGGGTGCCATCCCTCCTGATTAAAGGGCTGGCAATTTCCCCTGAAAAACAAAGCAAGAGAAAAGGATCCCCACTCTCAAAAATGCTGTGGTAATCCTCAAATGGTGGAGCAGTCTGAATTCTCCTTTTCAGCGTCACCCTGAGGGCAAAACTGGGGTAGCTCTCTGGGCTGGGAGGTCCTGGGGCAGGTGGAGGGGTAGGGCCACGGTGTGAGGTGCTGAATTCTATGGACCTGCACGTTCCCATCTAGTTCAGAGAAGCAGCTGCCGAAACTACAACCGCTTTTAACTCTAAACTACCCACCCCCAGGTAAAGGATTCAGGTACGGTTGGCTGTTCCTGGGTGCTGCTCTTTGATTTTCACCTAGGGCTCCTCAGCTCAGAGGAAATTCAGAGCCCAGCATTACAGGTACCCCCCCCCCCATCCCTGAGCTCGGACCAGGCCACACTGAAGGTGTGTATGTCGGTCAGCTAACACCCCATGCTTGTGCTGGGCCCTGTCGCAGCGAGCCTGGCTGGGCAAGAGCTGCTTCACTAGGATACTGGCCAGAGGACCTGTTTGTGCTGGTTGATGAGAGGCATCTCCATGTCCTGGCTGGGCGAGGCCATCAGCTGCCGGCGCTGTGGAGTGGAGGCCGAAGCCTTCTGTTTGTTGCGGCACATGCACACGAGGAAGAAGAGGCAAGCGATGACCAGGGGGATGGCAATGCTGGGCACCAGGATGTACAGGATCCCCATCTTGCTGCTGTCTCGGGGACCTGGGGACCACAGTGGGGAGGCTATCAGTTTTCAAAAGACACCACCTTTTCAGCTATAAGCTCCCCAACCCCATCCCTCCCACCACTAAGTAAAGTATTCAAATATGACTGGCTATTTCAATATTCTGCTTTCTTTCTTCTTTTCTTCTTCTTCTTCTTCTTTTTTTTTTTTTGTTTTTAGAGACATGATTTCTCTGTACCTTTGGAGCCTATCCTAGAACTGGCTCTTGCTTGTAGACCAGGCTGGCTTTGAACTCACAGAGATCTGCCTACCTCTGCCTCCCGAGTGCTGGGACTAAAGGGTATGTACCACCATTACCTGGCTTTCTCTTTCATTTTTACCCAGGGCTCCACAGTTCATTGTCCTTGATAACCTTTCCCCTACTTAACATCTGGATATATTTGAACAGTTCTGTATAATGATGACACTTGTAACCTAACAATTACAGATGTGGTTGTTGTAAAGAAGAGAACAAGGAAAAAGAGCAAAGAGTTGTCCTGAGACCTTGTCCTTGTTATAATACGCAACAGGGAAAAAGAATTCTAGACAGACAATCTGGGCCAATAAACAAGGAAGACCTTCTGATTTTTCCCTTCACTTTGCCCCAAGGGAGAGTTTCATCTTCTATATGAAGGACTTGTAGGAAGGTTCAGAGGGGCACACAGGGAGATAGACCGAAGGACAATAGCAAGAAGGGTTGGGTGGGGACTGACGAGCACTGGGCAAGGCATGGCAGAGGGTTGACTGTCCCCGGATGGCTTCCCGCGCCCTGTATCACTCTGACAAGCCATTGAATTTCAAGAGTAGCTGGTGTGATTTGAGAAATTAAGGCTGAGCCTGCCCCCCCCCCGCGCCACACACACACACATACAAGAGCATGAGTCCGGCTCCCCAGAGAGCCTAAGGAACCCCCTTGAGCCTGTAAATAATGACATCAGACTTGTGAGCTCTTTAGCCAGGAAGCAGTGAGCTCCTGTGTGGAAGCAAACAAACCCTTTCTAGGGATTGTGGTGTCTGAAAGAGAACACTCAGTCTCTGGTGCCACCTTGGGGAAGAACAAAAATCACTGTACCCCAAATTCAGTCTTGTCACCTGACTTTCTGAAACAACCGACATCCAATAAGACAAAAATCACAGACAACACCCCTCCCTGTGTATGCATAAGTATGCAGTAACTTCTCCAGAAAGGATCCCAGAATGTTCCACAAGTCCAGAGTTGGGGGAGGGGAGAGAAATCAGACTCCAATTCTGTTTTTATTCTTAACGTAGGTGTGATGATTTGTATCACCAGCCAGATACCTGGGCTGCAAGCCTCTAGAAACCCCTGTGAGACCATCCGGATTAAGGGGCTCTCTTGATTAAGAGAGTTGGTGTGGGAAGACCATTGCCTGGGCTGGGAATCCTGGACTGAATATGATGGAGATGATGAGCTGAGCCCTGGCATGTCCTCACTGATCCCTTCATGCTCCTGCTGCCTGTCATGTGCCTGGTGGCTTCAGATCCTGCTGCCCGACTTCCCTGCAATGATGGACTGACGTGGGATTAGAAGCCGGAAAAACCCAGTCTACCCTAAATTGCCTTTGCTAAAAGTATTTTACCACAGTGCCTGCACAGCGCCATGAAACAAAACTAAAGGCAGTGGAGGAGTTTCCACCCCCCTACCCCCAAGAGAAGAAACATGCATCCTGCCCACATAGCAATGGGCTCGTTTGTTTTATATTTGTTTAAAAATTACCAACACAACACATGCTCACTGGGGGGGGGGGGAGTATTAGAAAGATGGGAAGGTAGCCGGGTGATAGTGGAGCACACCTTTAATCCCAGCCCTCAGAGGCAGAGGCAGGTGGATCTTTGAGGTCAACCTGGTCTACAGAGTGAGTTCCAGGAGAGGCTCTAAAGCTACAGAGAAACCCTGTCTTAAAAGAAAAAGAAAAGAAAGGAAAAGAAAAAAAAAAGGAAGTCATTATTCATAGAGATGCTTGGCACAAAGGCTGCCTTGCTGCTGATGGATCGGTGCTCAAACTTCTGTGTGTGTGGCTCCAGCTGGAGCGTACAATGTAACTTATACTTAACTCTTCTGGCACACCCAAAGTGCGCTTTCCTAAGGTGGGCAGGGAAATGACTGTAAATAGAACCATGTTGTCTATACTCCCTGCTGGCTCTGGAGCACAGTAAGCTGTTTTGCTCTGTCAGAATAGATTCAGGCCCCTTTACCCGTATCCCGTTCCCAGCAAAGCCATCCGGGCCACCCTGGGGCCTCCCATGACACACTACCTGTACCTGGCTCTTATTAGCAATTCTTCGAGAGGCCCCTTGCGTTTCTATCCCAAGAATGCAGACCTTTCTGTAACCCAGGATTCCAGGTTCAATAACCTATATATTTTTCTTTAGTTTATTTTTAAATTACGAAATAATAGCTGCTTATCAAAATGTCTCCTACCTGAACACCCCCACAGATCTGAGGAAATCATCATCAAAAGCCTGACCTCCATCTTTCTAAAACTCAGCCCAGGACAACGGCTAGAGTTGGATGGCTGAGACCCTGCATACTCAAGTCCTACTAGTCAGGATTTTCCCCAGCAGGCCTTGTGAGCCCATTTCTCAGAGAAAAGGTTTTACGGAGCCATAGCGTTCCCTCAGAACTAGAATTTTCATTCTCAAGGAGTGTTCCTTCAAGTGAACATATGCTTAAGAGGTGTGGCTCAGTCCCCCCAGAGTGGTGATGAATAAAGGCGGTGGCTCCAGGCTCCTCAGACGGGTGGGGCACTCTTAGTTGACTATTGATTTTTAAAAAAATTTTTTTTGATGGTTCCTTTTTATTTTTTATGTGCATTGTTGTTTTGCCTACATGTGTGTCTGTGTGAGGTGTTGGCTCCCCTGGAAGCGGAGTTACAGACACTTGTGAGCTGCCATATGGGTGCTGGGAACAGAACCAGGGTCCTCCGGAAGAGCAGCCAGTGCTCTTAATCTCTGAGCCATTTCTCCAGCTCCATCAACTGATGTTTTAAACCAGGAAATGCATGTCCATCTCTCATTCACGGCATAACAGAGACAACTTGGGGGATGCTGAAACCTGAAATCTACTGTCTCCTTACTCTGTCGTATGTGTGGGAGCAGAGAAAATGGGACAAGGGGAACGGAGAATTACTTCTGCCAAGCTTAGAAAACCCTGGGCAGTCACACTGAAGAGAGAACCCAGGTGTCAAATTGAATGTCCCAGGACCACACACACACAGGGACCTGATGGGAAGAAGGTTCTAGAATGCACACAGCAGTTACCACTGGATGGTGAGATTAGGGCTGCCCAGCACAGTGTTCAGGCTTTTCATACCCTAAAACATCCTATGATGGTCTGGTATTTCAATTTTCTTTAAAACAAGTGATAGTGATGGTAAGAAGGGACAGTAGGGTCCCCGCTGTCCCCTGGCAATAAATACCCCAAACTCTTACTACAGGCAAACTCAACAGCCAACATTTTTTTAAAAAAAAATAGAGAGAATACATACTACACGGGGGTACGGCACACAGTTCCATGCGTACGTTTTTATTCTGCGTAAAGCACCACGGGCCTTCCATCTGGCCCCCGGGGTTCCGGCAGTAGGCGTGGCCTCCTCCCAGCTCTGGGAATTCCGTGCTGGACAGCTGATGACTGTGAGGGTGCTGCAGAGCCCAGGGCTGACACTGGTGGCCTGACTTGGTGGTGCTGGCCATGCCCCTGTAATCAGCACCGGAGCCATTGTAGCACTGGTGATCTGAGAGAAGCAGAGAGTTAGGGGCCTGAGCACCCAGGGGCGCTGGCAATCCCTGCTGCCCTCGGGAGTGGGAGTGTGGGGGTGGGGTTCCAGAAAGGAACGTCAAAGTTACTCTGCCTCCTTGCAGGAAATCCAAAAGACTTAGGGTTTGACACATGACCCGGAGAAGGAGCACTAGAAGCAGTGAAATGGAAGGTAAAAGAGGGACACATGCAGGAAGGACACCTACTGCAGCTGCTCCAGCCCTGAGACCCGCCAGGCACCCACACCCATGCCCAGGGCAGAATGCTGATACCAACAACAGCCTCATGCTCGCTTGTTCTAGAAGCAGAATGGACCCATATAAACAACTGGGCCAAGTCCCAGGCCTGGTCCTACAACCCCATCGGCCACCTCTGCTGCCCACTGAGAGTCTGGCTCATCTACATGTGAGAACACGCTAGAACCCGGGATGTGCAGGTTAAGCTTCACATGTATTTACTACAAATGCTCTCCTAAGACAAGTCTAATTCTTAACTCAGGCTCCATCCAACTTAGCGAGGTTAGTGATGTTATCACCGTCATAGGCACAGAGAGTATGTGAGTTTCAGTCTCTTGCTTGGGTCACAGCGTAAACCCAATGTCAAGGTGTGGATGTATGCCACGCTGGGTCAAGGACCTGACTGCCCTGGCAAGGAGTTGCCACTTTTGTACCACCCACGTGAACTACAGATATTAAATATCCCTGAGGTCCACAGGAAAGGAAGTCACAGGCCTGGGTCCCCCCATCTGTTTTGGAAGCACCGCTGAAGTCTTCAATGCTATTAGGAAATGGCTTTCCTCACTGATGCTGGCAGAGCTATGTTAGATCTACCCTGACTGGCCTCTGTCCCTCCTGCCAGGGATCATGGAGTTGACTAAACTTCCCCAGACTGGGGAAGGCGGGGAAACACAGGGTATGCTGTCATGGAGGAGAGATGGGGAGCATGCCGCTGCCCTGTGTGGGCCCAAAGAAAGGCCCCACCAGGTCAGATCTCAGAAGAATGGGACAGTCCCCTTCTTTGAGGTCAGACGGTCCAAGGACAGGCACCTAGGAAAGCTGGTCAGCCCCCATTCCCTTCTCTAGGGGTACATGGGCTGTCTAAGCTCTTGAAAGTTGTCCAAAGCAAGAAATCCTTGGGGCTAAGGAGACTAAGGGGTGCAGGAGCCTGGAGACCATTAAACAGGCTAGGAGGTTGGCCCTGCCACCCCAACGCTCTCAACATCGCTTGGAGTAGGAACCAAGATCACACTCAGGAAATTCCAGGTTCAAGAAGGACCCAGATGAGAGCCTGGGGCAGCTTAATTCCGAATCGCTAGTTCACAACCACTAGAGGGCGGTCCTGGGACTGTCTGCACTGTGGGCTCTGGCTGTGGTCCCGGCCCTGCTTTAGTAGGGCATAGGGGCCTTGGGGAAGCATAGAGGTGTTTGTTGTTGTTTTTGTTTTTGTCCTGGATCCTCAGCCGCGCACCCTCAGGACACTCACAGCGACCCAGCCTCTCGGCAGGAATCCCGATGCGCATGCAGTTCGCAGCATCAGGGCTCTCGGGCATGGGCAGCGCCTCACACTTGGGCAGCTGCAGCCGCATGAGGATGAGCGGGTTGGAGCGGGCGATGGTGTACTCCTGGCGGCACAGGTCATTCTCCAGGACCTCGCACTCATCCCGGCACAGCTCTCGCGGCTTGGGCACCCGAGAGCGAGCGTCGCACAGAGGGAAGACGAAGTGGCAGAAGGATGGGATGGCGAACTGTGAGCACTGGTCTGACAGGTGTGTAGAGGTGCCAATCATGGTGAAGGCAGCTGCGGGGAAAAGAGATTCCTGTGAGCGGTAGCACAGCCCCGCCCCTGCCCGAGGCCTTTTGATCAGCCATGCCACCTGGTCTCTGATCTGTCCCATCCCTAACACAAACCCTCAAGCCCCTACCCTTGGTTCTTGATCCTCTCCACCCTCTCAACTGCACCCCCCCATCCAAGATAGCCCCCACTCAGTCCCCACCTCTGGGTTCCCGGACACCTGCTTGACTTCTGCCTGGACTCCGCAACCCATCACGGAGCTGCAACCCCTAACCTGGGTGCCCATCTTGAAACACTGCTCCGCACCCCCATTATCCTATTCCAGACACATACACTTTCTGACAAACTCTGATGTACACCTGTGCCCTAACAGAATCATCACTCTAAATCAACCAATAGCCTTTAAGATACCGGCCCACTTTGGGCGTGGACTGAGGATCGCAACTCTTTCTTTGAGTTTATCCCCAAATAAATAAACCTTTGTTATACTCCATTCTGGGCTATTGTGGAACTCTTTTGTATGCCAACACCTCTAAGCTTTGCCCAAACCACAACCTTAGCACCCTCAGTGACCCGCTCTACAATCCTGAACCCCACCCCCCACCTCTCACTTCTTTGGCGACTCTGAGCACTGGACACCATGACCTTCACCTAACTCCAGCCCTGGAGCCTTGGCCTCACCCCACCTAACACCCAGCTCTAGGATTTATCTCCTGAGCATCTAGTATGGGTGTGGGCTACAGCGCAGGCTACGGAGCCTAGGGCTGTGGAACACAGCACAGGAAGGGGCAGGGCTCTAAGCAAGAGGTCTTCTGGGGTAAACCACGCTCACCACAGAGGCCCAGGCGGAGAGCATCAGAGGTGGGGATTAGGTATGCAGAAGAAGTGGGGAACTGAAGCAGCAGGGTTCCTCCACTGGGGCGCTCACGCCTCTAGTCCACATTTGTGTCTACTATCAGATATGGCCAGCAGGTGGCGCTGCTGCCGCTCCTTTATTCCCAGGATACAGGCCCAGGCCCCAGCTGCAGCTGGTGAGTCTGGTTCCAGCCCATTCTCATTTACTGTATTCAAGTGACATTTGGTCCCTCCATCCTTTGTGGACCTGTTTCTTTATTTGTAAGGTGATTAGGTGAAACCACACACATTAAACAAACTTCACACAGTACCTAAAAGATGGGTGGGATCCAGCTCTAGGCAGGGAGGGCGCTTCCACAGCCCCTGCCCTCATCTTTGCCCAGTCTGAATGCCATCCATTGGCCAAGCTCCACACAGAATACAGCCATGCAAATGTGGTTGGATAGTTTTACGTCAACTTGACACAGGCTAAAGCTATCTCAGAGGAGGGACCCCCGAGTAAGAAAACACCTCCATGAGATCAGGCTGTAGGCAAGCCTGTAGGACATTTTTTAAATTAGTGATTAATGGGGAGGGGCCTAGCCCATTGTGGGTGGTGCCATCCCGGGGCTGGTGACCTTGGTTCTAGAAGAAAGCAAGCTGCACAGGCCGTGGGGAGCAAGAAAGCAAGCAGCACCCTCCACGGCCTCTGCATCAGCTCCGCCTCCAGGCTCCTGCCCTGTGTGAGTTCCCGCCTCACAGTTTTGGATGATGAACAGTGCTGTGGAACCCTTTCCTCCACGAGTGGCTTTTGGAGTTTCATCACAGCAACAGTAACCATGACTAAGACATGTGGTCTACACCGTTGTGTCCTCGGAAGTCAGCCAATCTCGAGTGACTTCACAGTTCTGTGTGTCAGGCTTGGGGTAGCGCCAGCGTTAAAGAGCTTGTTCAGCAGAAGCCAGGCCCTTCAGATCATCAGAACAGCCAAAAGTCTGTCCCCCGATAAAAAGCCACACATTTAGAAACTCCTTATTCTACACCCTCCTCTGCCATCCAGAAAGGCTCCAGAGTTCGGCCTAGCCTCAGTCTCTTGATCTTCCTGCCTCAGCCTCCCAAGAGCTGAAAGCGCCGGCCTCCACCTCCAATGGCTCACTTGACCCCTTTTCAGAGCAGCTGTGAAGCCAGGCTGCGTGGCTATCCCAGTTTTCTGGTCCTCTCTCTGATCTTGTAAGCAAAGAGGAAGAGATAATGGCATGCAGGTCAGTCGTAGGCCTAGCTAGACTCAGCGTTTGCCAATTAGGAGAATGTCAAATTCATCGGGAGTCTAAGGGTATCGTTTTGAAAACTAACTCAAGGATGTCAGGGCACGTGGCTTCTCCCACGGGTAATTAAAGGTCTTTAATGAAACGAACCTGAGGAGGCAAATTCGAGTGTGCTGATCTATGAAGGTGAATGCTGCGTCCCCAAACCCACCAGCTCTGTGAAAGAGACTGGGAGTATTTTTGCTTAGGGACACACCCAGATTCTAAAACGTGTGCATATGCTTAGTGAGATCTCTGGTGGGGAAACCAGACTCAATACGGAATTTACTTGTTTCCCATTGGCCTCTTGCGCACCGTCTGAGGTGATTTTATATCACATTTTTAATAGATTTCTGCCTGAAAGAGCCCGTGCCTGCTGAACCAGCAAAGCCAGTGGGGAACAAGCTTGGCAGCGTCATGCTGGTTCTGGAGCTAATGATTCAAAGCCCACTGGAATCTGCGTCTGCGGAGCAGATGGGCCCTGCCTATGCGGAGTCATAGCATGAAGCAATCTGTCACCAAACCCCGAGGATTCACTGTTGCTTGAGATGCCATTCGAACATGTTTCTGGTAAGAGCGCCAACACTTCCTTCACAGAGTTTTCTCACCTACATGGCTTACACAGGTCATGCAGGCTCTGTGGGGACCATGGACTCAGCCTCTGAGTCAACGAGGGCGTTTTTCCACCTTAAGCTTCATGCCACCCTATGCTACTGCCAGGGCAGGGCTCTGCCGTCCTCTCTCCAAGCAACCTCGGCACCAGACCTCATCCCTGGATCTAACATGAAACCTGGTCAATAACTCCACAGAAAGCATCCAACTAAAGAGGGGAGCTGGGTACCTGTGCCCCTCCCCCACAGCTTTGTTCCCTCAGAGTCTGGGGAGGAAGAAGGCATCCTCCTTGGAGCATGGTGAAGAAAAGGGAGCAGGGCTGCGGGATTCCATCTGACTCATTTTCTTTCTAGAGCTTCTTCTGACCAAGATCCCACCAAGGGACCCAAGGGGGATGCAGAGATCGCACAGCAGTCAGTTGGCAAGGTCCTCAAGACACTGAGAAGCACAGCTTCGCTTCCTGTCTGACCTATTCCACCATACAGACCCAGAACCAGGTCTCCAGAATCCTGTCTTTGTTCTCTGGAGCTAAGGCCTGCGGCTTCGCTCGCTCACTGCCTCATCTCCTCTGCCCATCACTGTCTCCTTTCCCAAGTAGCTGGTACCAGACTGCGTACCTGTGGACCAGACATGGCACAGCTGCTGATGCAGGAATCCAGGAAAATCCAGAGCGACATTCAAGTAGATTGAAAGTGACCATGATGTCAGTGCCCCTGACACCCTTGGCCCGGTCGGGTTGTGAATGTGTGTGCATTCCAAACAATCTGTATCTGTTTACTGTGGTTTATGTTGTAATCAGCTGGCCTGGGCACCCTGCCCCTTTGAGAGACAAGCTCCACCTACTCCCAACCCCTCCCTTCAGCCAAGGCAAGAGGATCTCCCCCCTCCTCTGAAGTCCCCCCTCCTTCTCTCTCTCTCTGTCTCTCCTCTTATTCTGGAGAGGCAGCTTCTGCCTCTCTCTTCTCCTCCTCTCCCCTTCCCTTCTCCATCCATAACCCACTAAATAAACTCTCTACCCCAGCTCTCTCTACACGGCACATGTCTGTCTTTCTCCCCTGTAGGCCACTCAACAGGGGACCAACTGCAGCCCCTTGTGGGAGCCTCGGCTCCCACCACAATGGCTCCCACTGTGATGTGAAGAAGCCAGGGAACCTCAACAGGCTGGTGCCATGTAGCTTGGGATCTCAGTCTTGAAGCTGTGAACCAAAGAAGTGGCAGGAATTAATGCTGGCCTGCACCAGAGGGTTAGCTAGTCACCCTTGCTAGCCATGAACTCCTGCTGAATTATACCTGCCCTGGCTCCAGAGTTTTCACCCAGCCCCTAGGCCTTCCTTTGTGTTACAAATACCTTTTGTTGCCCTATGTGAATCTTGAGAGTTTCCCATGGATACAGAGTCCATGCTAAACTTGATTTAGGGGAAACCTGGAAAACCTAGCACCACCTGAATCAAGTCTTTGCACCTGGCATTGTATCCTTGGACGCTTCAGACAGTTTGTTTTGAGATGTGGAAATCTACTAGCTAAAGTGTAAATACAGGAAAAAATAAAGATGCCAAGAGCAGGGAAGGAAAGGCACTGCGCCCCTGCAGAGGCAGAGGGGTTCATTCTCAATGTGTCTGAGTCTTCATGTCACCAACCCGTGTGAACCCACATACCAGTGACGGGTTACACGTGACACAAAGAAACATTTCTTTATGAAGTGTTTAGTTCTGAGGGAAACGAGACTAACATGCTAACGTAAACACATGAGCTGGGGGTATTTTAGGGCAAAACCCGTTAGCAAGTGCAACCGTTTCTACGAAAGACCTTCTATTTCCTACTGCAAGAGACGTCATAAAACACGAGAGTGGCGACCAACTGTGCGCACGCACGGGTGCCTGCATAGGTGTTGGCCGTGTCCTGAGGAAACTGTGTGCTCCGTACCTGTGATTCGGTTTTCAATCTCCCCCTGCATCTGGAGAGAGTCCACGTAAATAGTCCGGTTCCCGATGAAACGCGCACAGGCGATCCCCCGGTAGGGCTGGCAGAAGCCATCTTCCTGATAGTCATCCCTGGGAAGAAACACACCTCTCTAAGTGACTGCAGAGGATGGATAGTCCACAAAGCGTTTTTAACTCAGAATTTTACAAGCCATTACTTTTTGCTTTATTTTGATTTGTCTGTTTCTTTCTATGACAGGGCCTTTCTGTTTAGTCCAGGCTAATTCTGAACTCACTCTTGTGGTCCACGCTGGCTATGAACTCTCAGGGGCTGTCCTGCCTCAGCATTCCAAGGGCTGGGATTACATAGTAGGTCAGCAATTTTTTACTTGGTCCAAATATTCCATCAGCATGAAAAACAGCACACAGTGGCCTGGTGCCCATTGCGTGGCTAACACGGGTGATGCTGACGCACACGAGGGGCTGAGGAGGGCAAATCTTTGTCCTCCACCTTTTTCAGAACTGGGTGTCTGCTGCTTGCTACTGTATACTCCAGGCTAGCTGACCTATCAGCTTCAGAGACTCTCCTAGCCCCTCCTTCCACCTCATAAAAACAATGGATTGCAGATGCACACACTACCACGTCCAGGTTTTGCATGGGTTCTGGGGATTTGAACTCAGGCTCTCATGGTTGCATAGCTAGCATTTTTATCCACAGGGCCATCTCCCTAGCCCATGAGTTATGCTTCCTATGATAGCAAGGCGCTGCATGTTGAAAATTGAGACCAGTGTCCCTCCTCCACGCTCCACGTGAGGCTGAGCTGAGCTTCTGAGGACTGCTGGTCTATGATCCTTTGCTGAGCATGCCCCTTACAATAAATCAGCCTGGCGTCTGAAGTCATCTGTAGCCACCGGCTTGTCAGTGCGACTTAAATTGTTTTTAAGCGTGTTATTTTTTTCCTGTAATTAGGATAAAGTCTGAACTAGACTTAAGAACATTCTCCTGAAAAAGCAGCAGGAGAACTGGGGTACAAGTCAATGGTGCTCGGCTTAGACACACTGGTGCACGTGACTGTGAGCCAGGTGCGGGGAGACAGACACTCATTATTCGACTGAGGTCCCAGGTCTGCAGACCACCGGGTAAGCTAGATTTGGGAATGAGGATTCTGGGGCCACAAGCACGCTGCTGGAGAAGAGGGGGGCAGTCTTGGATATGCTTAGTATCCAAATAAGTCAGGAAATAGTAGGGCTTAGGACATGGCTCCGAAGGTGACTTTCAAAGTACCGAGAACTAGCTTAGTTTACTTTTGAACCATTCAAAAGCATAAGGCACTTTCTTGAAGCAGTGTGACTCACACACCCATGCCCTTCAAGGTTGGCAGAGGACAACAGAATGAGGATGGGGCTTTAATGCTGAGGCTCCAGGAAGCCTCACTGCTGGCCACCCCTAATTGTTCGTGGTCTGGGGGTATATGGGCTGATTATAATGAACATGAGCCACCCTAAGTTAACACAGCGTAAACAAAACCAAGCCCACGTAGGAAATGTCAGGCATGCATGATCCCCTGGGCATCGTCCCAACTGTACCTGCGTGAGCCTACAGGAAAGGGAGGCGCCACCCTTTCTTAAGTTTTTGTTACCAACACACACCTTCCTCACCACCAACTGAAGGCACACAGAAGGGTGGCAAATCCCTCAACCACCTACGACACCCACCTGTCTTGTGCTGCACAGCCGCAGAAGCCGCAGGCTGCCAGTACCAACATATGCTCTGAGGACAGAAGGCAGGGCTCACCTTCCTGTGTAAGGGCCAACAACAGATCCCCCCCTCCCCATATCACCCTCTGGCAGGATGAACTCAGCCTCCCTTGTCAGTCACTGTCCTGCCTTCTACACCTACAGGACAGACCAACCGACCCGAGGGCAGCCAGGAAGGCTATGTGTCTGTCAAGGAAACAGACCCACAAAGGAGCCACTTAGCAGGACAGACTGGTCACTTCTAGAACACATAGAGAACCAAGGGATTATTTACTGTAAGTTCACCATTTTGCTTTTCATTTTGCTGAACTGCTGGAGAAATGGTTACAAAGGTTAGTATAAGACTGTCAAAATCAATAGGAAAGCTGGGCAGTGGTGTCGCACGCCTTTAATCCCCACACTTGGGAGGCAGAGGCAGGCAGATCTCTGTGTGTTCGAGGCCAGCCTGGTCTACGAGAGCTAGTTCCAGGACAGGCTCCAAAGCTACAGAGAAACCCTGTCTCGAAAAAACAAACAAACAAACAAACAAATCAATAGAAAGAATGAAGTCATGGCCACAGAAAGGGCCACCACCTCAGTGACAGGGATACAATCAAAGACAGTTCTCTGTCCACCTATGGCAGCCACCAGAGACTGGAGTTAACAACTTGAGGGAATGCTGATCATAGCATGAAAGATTTCAATTAGGCATGACAATAACCTAGACCAAGCAACCTATTTACAATATGGTGAGTATAGTTAAGAACAATGTATAATTAAGAATTACTAACAAACAGATTTTACTTGTTCGTGTCACACACACACACACACACACACACACACACACACACACACACCCCACACGGTAATTATGTGAGATAATGCATATACTAACTGGCCCGATTAGGCCATTCTACAACATGTAAATATATCAAGACATCATGCTGTAGTCTGTAAACACATGTAAGGTTTTGGTGCTGGGGTCTGACCCCAATGTGTTTTGTATGCTAAAACTTCTACTGTCAAGCTACACTCTTAAGACAAATTTTAGTGTTTATTCTATTTATTCATTATTTTGTGTGGTGTATCTGGAATCGAACCTAAGGCCTGAGAATGCTAGGCAAGGGCTCTGGTCGTTTTGTTTTGTTTTAAGTACAAAGTCTCACAAAATTGCCCAGGCTAGCCCTAAACTCCTTCTGAAACCCAGGCTAGCCTTGAACTCTCCTCCTGCCTCAGCTTCCCACATAGCATGTATTACAACCCTGTACCAAGAGGCCTGGCTGTACACGTTTTCATTTGGCAATTTAAAGAATGAATTAATTACATTCAAAGTCAGATTGACTCAGCACTAAGTAAAGAGAATAACTAGCTCACACTAATATTCTAAGTCTGTGACGTCATCCCACAACAGGAAATCTGTTCTGGAGCAGAATGTTGCCATTGTGAAAGCTACAGTCACCTTTGTATCTGTATTGCTAGATGTAAACACTATATAGGGTAAACACTGTAGGTATCCACACCAAAGTGTTTCGGGACAGGTGTGAAGCTATCTGCAACACACTATGAAGTAAGGAAGAAATCAGATGGATGGATGGATGGATGGATGAATGGATGGATGGATGGATGGATGGATGGATGGATGGATGGACAGATGGTGGTAGAAAGATACAATAAAGCCAGCAGATTTGTGAGGGCTTGGTTGTGGCTGGTGGTGCCTGCATGCTTGCTCTAAAACTCCCCCAACACTTCGTGTTTGACATATTTCATCATAAAACATTGGGGATACTTTAGAGCAAGGCAGGAGGGAGTGGTTCTGAAAGGAAAACTCACTCCTCACCCATTGCTCTGTGAATTCACTATTAGTGCAACCTAAACAGAGATTAATCAGAGTAGATCAAGGAAACTGGGATATTCCGTAAAAACACACAACACGAAAAGCCCAGGAATTCTTCATAAACAAGGAAAATATTTATTGCCACCTAGGGGTTGGCTAAATGGCTCAGTGAGTAGAGAGACCTGCCCAAGTCTCAGTTCTAATCCCTAGGACCCCTAGGATGGAAGAAGAGAACTAATTCCTCCAAGTCACACTGTGACCTCAACATGTTCATCACCTGGTGGGTCCCAAGGCCATGTGGAAATGGGAACCAGTGAACAAGTTCTGCTCAGAGATCTGAAGGGCCTTATCGGGAAGAATGATTGCCACTCAGGCAATGGAAAGAGTAACTCTCCAGGCAGAGAAAAACCTAGAAAGCCACAATGTAGAGGCATTCCCAAGTGGCTGGGCTGCGGAGGAGTGGTGTTTTACAGGGAAACGAAAGGCCCAAATTCAAGGTCAGAATCCATCAAGAACTCCCTAAAGACCCATGAGCCTCAGACTCCTCCTTAAGACGGATGTGAGAACCTGCTACAGAGGGGTCCTAAGGCTCAGGGCACACCTATAAACTGCAGGTGCACGGGGAGTGGGGGGTGGGGTGGCAGGGATACAGATCAACGGCAGAGCCTGTGCAAGACCCTGGGTTCAATCTTTAATCCCAGAAAAAAAAAACAGGAACTGCAGATTGTGGTGCTAGATTGCAAAATGAGAATGAATTCCACGTCCACAAACACCCCCGTGGGAATCTGGTGAGCAGGTTTAGAGATCCCATTCCGTTGCCCTGTGCAATCATGGTAGCTGAAAGCAATTCACATCTGTTTTTACGATACTGTAAGTTTCCCAACACCAATTAAACGCCCATTTATCTGAGTTCCGAGCCAGCTTCCAGCAAACTCAGGAGTATAGGCACGGCCATTGTAGGGTTCTCACCCTGGATTCTCATGTTAAGAGAAATGCTCAGGATGTCAGTCGAGTGTCCAGAGATGGATACTTACTGGAAATTGTGGTTCGGGCTGTGTGTCGGACCTAAAACGTCAAACAAAAAGACAAGTTATTCACATGGCCAGTGATAAACACGGGCAGCCCAGCAGCTCCTCTGTGGCCAGCTGTTCTGTGGCTTTGGACTCTCCTTCCACTCATGAGGACATGCCAGTGACATCAGACACCCTAGAAACAGAACTTTCTGTATATGAGCACAAGTGGGCAGTTTTCCTGTCCCTGCTCGTTCCTCATCTAAACTTTAACCACAAAAATCTGTTCCACTCCTTAGAGCTGGCTCTAATGTGAGCCCAGATGACAGGCCCAAGACATTCATTGCTGGATCAAAGAGGGATCATTTACTGCTGCCATTTTATCCTATTGCTCCATGTGTATATGTGCCCTATATTCCTGCCCAGGGGAGCCAGCTTTATCCATGTATGATGGGTGTGCACTTGGGAAAGAACCACAGAAAAAGCAGCAGGCGAGCCCTGGCCAGTGCAGTGGAGCCATTGTGGTCTTAGGCTCTGGCCTTTGCAGTCTGTGGCATTGTCACCAAAATCCTGCGGCCTGGTGTCCGGCCACGTGGTCTTGCTAAACTCATCCCTGCTCACCTTGTGTGTCTGGGGTGCTTTCCTGCGGCCTGTGTTTACACACTGCTCCATTTGTGATCATTCTCCTTTCCTACCGTAGACAGGCTCAGGAGCTCCTGAGCTCCACACGGGAGGCCCCTGGGGTGTTTTCCTGGATTTCTGCTGACCTGTGCATGCTCAGCTACAAAATTCAAACACATCCCGTGCTCCGCACTGAGGACGCTATCTGCTAGCATCCGCCTCTGCTGTCCCCACTCACCGAGCCGCACATACAGAACTCCGGTGGCTGTGATGGTCTTCAGCCCATTGGTAGCCACGCACTGGTAGTAGCCTGTGTCTGTCGTGTCCAGGTCTTGGATCCGCAGCCTCGAGCCATATTCTGTCTTCCGGATGATGACTCTGCGTGGCTCTTGTACAACCGGGGCATCGTTCTTCAGCCACCGCACGTTGGGGGGTGGGTTTCCCGCCACCTTGCAGTGCAAGATGGCCGTCTGGCCCTGGACAATGGTGATATTGTTGACTGGCTCCAGAAAATTCAGGAAGTAACCTGCAGGGGATGGGGTCACAGAGTGCAAACACAGTAAGGTCAGGAAGAAGGGCCTGGGCTCCTGCGAAAGATCGTTGAGGGGGACGGTGTCCGTTCTCATTTGCATACGGCACTTCCTTAAAATACTGCTTGGAACACTGAGTCAGTGAACTCAAGTGATGGCTTCTGGGACACACGGTCTGGTTTGAGGGCCGCTGGTCACACTTTGCCATCCTATTTGCGCATGGCAATCTTAGACGTGATCTGGCCTTCTGTATTTTGCTTATGACTGTTTCTCTGACAGGTCTCACTCTAGCCCAAGCTGGCCTGGAACTCATTATGTAGCTTAGGCTGGCCTCTAACTCACAGCAATCCTCCTGCCTCAGCCTCCCAAGTGCTGGCTGGAATACAGGTTTTGGCATGAATGGCAAGTGGTTCTGTTTTAGAAGACTTGATTGAATGCATATAACTGAGACATTTATGTTCATGTCCTGGCCACAGCCCTGAGACGCATGCCTGGACAAAGCCTCTCTGATACACACCTTCGCTCCGGAAGGCACACTGTAGCCCTTCCATACTGTCTAAGGTCTTTTGGGTTTTATTTTATTATCATTATTATTATTTTTTTGAGACAGGGTCTCATGTAGCCCAGGCTGGGCATGAACCTTCTGTCTCAAACTCCAGAGCACTGGGATTACAGCTGTTTGCTGCCATACCTGGCTGGGGACCCTTATAAGTGTGAAAATCACTGACAAAACCCACAGCATTAACTAGGCCCATGGTGTGGCTCCTCGGAAGGTGTTCCCTGACTGCTGTCTCTCTGTAAAAGAAGCTCTATCATGCCCCTCCACCTTCCTAGTGTCCATTACAACATCACGGCACATCTGTTAAGTCACAATGAGGCATGTACATGTTGACTTCAAGAGTGACAGCTGCTACTTTGGTGGCATTTTCTCTTAAATTAAATTCTGAACCACCTTATTACGTTCCTTGCAGACATCCGATCTCTGATGGAGAAAGGCCTGCGGTGTGGGTGCAGGTCGGGCTAAGTTCTGGAAGGCACTGAAGCAGTGCAGTCCAGTTCCTACTTTGGACCTCATCCGCAGAAGAGAGTTCTAACTTTCTTCACACAGACCTTCCTGTTTTACTTTTCAGGTCGATCACCAGCCACTCTGTAATTTTCCTTAGTGAAGTGCATCATTTTTATTCCGATCGTGTTTTGACCACATGGTGAAAGGTTTGTAAGAAAACAGCAATCTTCTTCGACATACACTGATTTCCTAGAACCACTCTTAACAGACGTCTAAAACATCACGGTATAAAACAGCACACGTTTGTTACTGCACACACAGGAGGGACACAAAGGCAAAACTAAGGGTCTTGGCGGGGCTGCTTCTGTCCTGAGGGTCTGAGTGTGAATCTGTTTGTGTTTGCTCCTCCCCGGGGACCACCCTTACTCCTTGGCTCAAGACTCCTTCTTTAACTTTGTCGTCATCGCACGCCTACTGTGGTCTCTTGTCCTTCTGCCTCCCTTTTGTAAGGGCTCTGGGTTACCCTGGGGTCACCTGTAAACCCAGGGTGATCTCCCCATCTACAAACCTTACTGACGCCTACTGAGGCCTTTGCTGTGCAAGCAGACACAGTGGCAGGACACAAACATTAGGGCATCATGAACTCCGAGGATGCCATTATTGTGCTGTCCTCTTGGTCACAGGAGCTTCGGAGCCGTTGTCTTGGATTTTTACATAGCTTCACTAACAATACAGCCTTTTGTTGTGAATTCCCACCCCTCTCCTGCCTTTTCGTCAATTGCTTGGTCCATTATTTGGGTAGATTAAAAGCCAATAAAAGTTGAAATACTACAGCACACAGAAATCAAGGCTAGACATATCTCCACAAACAACATAAAAAATTGACGGCTACCTTTTGCCATACTTGACCTAGAACATTTAAGGTTTCTGGGATACAATGGAAAGTCTCTGGACCCTTACTTGTCCCTCGAGGGAATGACCATCCATCATCCCGTTTGTATTATTTTATAGATTCAGGAACTTTCTCTCAACAGGCCACCTCCTCCAGTTGCCTGCTTTCACTCAAACTGGTTTATGTTGGTACCGTTCCTTAATTACTGTGTAATAGTCCACTATATAAACAAATCACAGCTTTGTTACTCATTTCCCCGCGGAGGGGCAGTGAGGCGTTTCCACATTTGGGTTTCGAAGGGTCTACTGACTGCGTGCACAGCTGGTCCTGTGTGTGTTCAAAAGTCCCTCAGAGGTACCTGCAGGAGGTGGAGGTCCAAGTCCTGGGAGCTATGGCGTCTCCAAGTCTCTGCAGATGGGTACCCTATGCATACCCGAGTTAAGGTGCCCCCCACCACGACTTTGACAGTACTGGTCTTGGGGGTCTTCGCGGTGCTTGTCATTCAGCTGCGTGTGATGAAGCACCACACTGCTGTGTGCAGGAATCAGTGTGTGTAGGAAGTGGTTTTAGAAGTCCTCGCAAGCACCAGGTCTTCCAGAATGTTTCTTGGACACTGAGTGTCTTTTTAGGAATGGTCTATTCGTCGTCTTCTGTTCTTATTTCCCGTTTTCTACAGTTAATTCCTTCCCTATTAACAACAAGGTGTCAAAGCTGAAATCACCCTTCAAGTCTCTCTCTAGCTCCATAGTAAATCACTTTAATCTTCCTATATTTGGTCAGACTCAAGTGGCTTGTAATTCACTTTAAGGCTTTTTATTTTAACCTATGAATTACTAAAGGTGTGCCTTTTCACATCTGCTAATTTATTTACATGCATGTGCGCATGTGAACACTGGCCACCACATGCATGTGGACGTTAGAGGAAGCAGACAGTTCTTTCTTCTTCCTCCATCTGGGTTCCAGGGAACAAATTAATAACTTCCGACTAGGCCATTTCACCAGCTCTAAAGGTTTTGTGGGCTTTTTTGTTGTTGTTGTTTTGTTTGTTTTTAAGAAAAACAAATTTTAGGGACCAGCAAGATGGCTCAGGGGATAAAGGTGCTTGCCACCAATCCTGATGATCTGAGTTTAATACCAAGGACACACACACCATGTACACACACACACTTCAAATAAGAGAGAGAGGGGATGGGGAAGAGAAAGAAAGTGAGTTGCAAAATTTTGAATGCTGGAGAATCCTGAGCACTGGCTGCTCTTCTAGAGGACCCAACTCCAATCCCCAGCATAAGCATGGCAGCTCACAACCATCTGTGATTCCGGTTCCAAGGCATTCAATGCCCTCTTCTAGCTTCCACGAGCACCAGGCGTACACGTACCAGACAGAGAGACATGAAGGCAAAACACCCACAAACATTAAAGGCAGAGGGGGGACGACAAAAACACCAAAGACAACATATGTTTTTCTTTGAAAAAAAAATCTTTTACATAATGATGATTCTTTGAGGCCAACAAGGTTCTCTAAAAGATTCAAGCTGGATTGGTTCTTGTAGACAGTTCACATATATTGGGCAGCGATGTGTTTCCTCGGCCTGACTGTCACAGAAGTCTGTAGGTGCCTGTTCAGTCAAGCTTTGCCTGCTTGCTGTTGACAATTTTTCTGGGTTTCAGTTGTTTCAATGAGGTATTTGCTCACTGATTCTCTGTCAAATAGCTGTCCACAATTCTCTTGATTTCCGCTTAACTACTAGAAACCTTGTGACTTGGGGCATCAAACTCCAGAGTTTACTGTATCATTTGGTCCTTAGGTCACCGCGGGAGGCATCGTCTAGAAGGACACTTTATGATTCATCAAAGGCAACTCAAGGTTCTTCTGGCTAAAGCTCTACTTTCATCTGCTTAATAGTCTACCATTTTTATGATAATGCATTGTTTATGAACCTTATAAATTATATATAATTTAACACTTGAACTTACTAATGTTTTAATATATGAATTTTAAATTTGTTTTGATGCTTTCATTTTGCCTCTTAAATCTCGGTTACTTTATTTTAAAATGAATCTTTAAAAAACTCTCCATTTTTCCTCTTAACTACTTTGACAGCTATAGTTTGTTAATTAGTTTAACTGATTTTAATCTGCATCAAGCCTCATCTGACAATGCTTCCCAAACACAAGAACCTTTAAATGCTGAAATACAAAGCTCCCACTTCTTGGGAGTGCCGCAGGACAGGAGCTTTGCTTGAGAGCCTTGCACACAATGCCTCAGGGCTGTGGACCCTGTGGGCTGGTTCATTTTAATGGCTTCGTAGTAAGACTCAAAACTCTTGACGAAGCCGGAGCAGTGTAACTGTCTCCATAGTTGGAAGATTTCTCAGGCCTGACATGGAAATTCCTTTATTTTATTTCAAGTTTTATTAAAAGTTCACTTGATTTTTAGCCTGACCCATCACGTCTCTTTGAAAGTAAACTTACAAGATCCAGATCCAAATGAATCAGAAACATTACTGCACTTATTCTCATCAGAATCTTCTAATCCTGTGTGCTCTTCCCCACCACCACAACATGTACCTGGAGCTCCTCCACCCCACAGCTTTGGCTCTGACACACATAGCTGCTCTTTGGCCAGGGCATCTATGTCTTATTGGCATCTGTTTTCTGAAGTCCATAGACAGGTCAAGTCTGCAGCACGGCCACAGGCTACCCCATTCTTCACCATGTGCCCAACCATGTGACATCATTAGAATCTAAATTCCTGTCACAGGTCACTTAAACTAGAGGGCCCAGGAAAACCAGGTTGTTCTCCAAGGCTGCAAATGTGGAGAGCTGCTTAGAGCTGGCAGACCTGGGCTCTTGCTTTTAATCCTCTCTCTTTCTGGTGCCTGGGCACAGCTCCATCTTGCTTGTACGTTTGCCAAAGCATTTACACCGTTTCCTAACATTTTACCAAGCACGTGTGTCGCTGACCTGAGTGTGCTGCCAAGTTAGCTTGGCCCACCAGTCTCCCCATCATCAATTCTCCTGAGGCCAGAAGTGAAAGCCAGAGAGCAGGCTCCCTGCAGACTGAGTACAATATCCCTTCCCCTCGGGCTTGAATTTGCAGCCGGCTAGCTAACCTCTCAGCTTCATTTCTCTGACAGCTAAAATACGAGGCTTGCACTAATCGTTTTCTAAGCCCTCCATCAGCTCGCAGACGTTTCTGTGAGCATCCCCAAACCTCTCTAGAGGACTGCTCAGGCTATGAGGAGCCAGGCAGCACTGACACAGAATTTCCCTGACATGGACCCGTCTAGCATAGACGGAATAGAACCCCCACCCACCCCTCTTCCGTTCATGCAGAAGAGTTTCCATTCTGTGCCGAGGCATCCTTAACTGCTATGCAAAGGGCCTCCTCTCTGCAGTGGCCTGGCCAGCCCTGTGCAGGGACAGAGACCAAGTGTTAGAAGACCCCAGAGGCTACAAGAGAATTACACCACTAGGCAGCCGCTCCCTTCTGCCCAGAGGCTACAGGAGAATTCCATCACTAGGTAGCCGCTCTCTTCTGCCCAATGCACACAGATCAATAATGGTTTTTATAACCCAACCAACTGCCCAGATAGTCACCAATGTTGTCAGATGTCTTAGGAGCCTGGGGATTGGCTTCCTGACCAGGACAATCTGGAGTAGGAAGGAAATAAAGAAAGCCCCCTGTGCCTGGGGTCACAAGGTCACAGGGCTTAGATTGGTGGCAAACAAAACAGACAATTACCTGGAGGGGCAAGTGAAAAGGAGACCCAGAAGGTCACAGGAGGGATGGAAAGCTGCCAACCCTGGAGGAAAATATTTACAGGTCAATAAACCAGCCAGAGGCCAGAGCAGGGGCCTGGGTTCAGGCTTCTCTGATTGAGTCATCCAGCCCAGACTCACTAATGGGGGAAACAGGAGGGAAGCAGAGGCACTGGGGAAAGTAAGAAAACAAAGGGTAGGTGGGGGAGGGGGCTTGAGAGAGCTCAGCCGGGGAAGTGCTGAAGGAAAGCCTGAGGCAAACCCCAAACCCCAAAATACCAGCTGTGGTGACATGTGCTTGTGACCCCAGCACTGGGGAGGTGGAAGCTGTGATTCCTGGGGCTCACTGCCCAGCCAGCCAGCCACGCCAGTGAGATCCAGGAGAAAGGGAGAGACTGTCCAAAAATCAAGGTAAACAAATGGAGTCCAGGGAACGAACACTAGGGTTTTCCTCTGGACTCTACATGTGCGCATACATGTAAACGTATAACCTCCTGGGCTTTGCACGCATATATATACATGGGCATATATAACCTCCCACAAGTGCACCTGCACACACACGAATGTGAAAACTCAAACACACACTGTGCGGGGAGGGGGAACCTCCTGAGAGATAAAAACAAATGATCATACTGTTTGAACTCTAAGGAGTGATCGATGTCCCTTAACGGTGTTTGCTGTTGTTATTCATTCATTCATTCATTGTGGGAGGCTGGGGGATGAGTCTCTATCAGGCTGATGGTGAATCATTTATGTAGCTAAAAATAACCTTGAATTTCTGCTCCTCTTGCTTCTTCCTTCCGAGTGCTGGGATTACAGGCATGGACCTCCCTGTCCAATCTATGCAATTCTGGAGGTCAAACCCAGGACTCAGTGCATGTTGGGAACCACTCTTCATCTGAGCCCACTCCCCAAATCTTATGTTAAGCTCTGACCCCAGGTAAGCGTGAGTGCAGTCGTATCTAGTTTGGGGGTCACTGGGGATACCCTCAATTTAAGACGAGCAGACTCTGAAGCAATGACCGGGTCCTGTTAAGCCATGGTGGAGCTGGACACAAACACAGAGCGAAGGAGTCAGAAGGTGGAACACCGCTTCCCCAAGAGGAGCAGTACCAAGGAATGCTGAAGGTCGCCTGCAACTCCGAAAGCTCAGAGAGACAAGGAACAGTGTCAGAGACTAACAATCAGGGCGCAAATTCTGTAACGTAAACTGGACCTTGGTACTGGGGAGATGCTCGGTTGGAAGGTATCTACTCGAAAAGCACAAGGGCCCGAGTCCTACCTCCCAGCACCCACATACAAAGTCGGGCACAGCAGCACACAGCTGTAACCCCCCAGCACCCATATACAAAGCCTGGCAGAGCAGCAGCACACAGCTGTAACTCCCGCTCTGGCCAGCCAGCCCAGCCCCATTTGCTGCCTCCAGGAACTGAGGGACACTGCTTCTCAAACATCAAGATGGACGGCCATGGAGGAGTGGAGGCTGCCCGCCCGCCTCCATGAACAACTGCACACAAAAGTTTGCACACACAGGTGGACACCATATACGGTACACTCACACACAGAAAGCACCTGGGGTCTGGACAGTCTCAGCAACCACTCGGGCAGTTCTGTAGGTGCAGTTCCCATGTCCTAACCACAGAGCTGAATGTGGAGTCTGTGTTCGCAGTGGTTACACACAGGCTGGAACCTGGAGTCTGTGTTCTCAGTGGCCACACACAAGCTGCCTCTGCTTGTAGTCAGAATCCCATTTTCTTTGTTACCTGATTAGAATTGGGGACCTAGGCTTCATGCAAAAACCCAACAATATATACACGGACCTGCACAAATCTCACAAGGCCCCAAAGCAATCCGAAACAGACTCAATACATTTGCACGTGGATCCACACGACCTACAAGAACCAGGAAAGAAAGGTTCGGCGAACAGAGAGCAGCGAGCATCGTCTCCATGGTAACCCATACATTCACGGCTAAAGTGTGATGGCAGCTACCCTCATGCTGGAACGCTTCCTCCATCTGAGCCTCTGTGGCTACAGAGGACAGACGGAGGACAGGCGGAGGACAGACGGAGGACAGGCGGAGGACAGGTGGCACCGCCTGTCCTGCCCGCTCTCCAGGCTTCTTTCTGGTGTTTCGGGACACGCTGTGTTAATAAACGTGCTGTCTGGCAGGTTCAAGCTTCTGCCTGGCTACTGGATGTGGACCAGATGGAAACCAGTATCAGCAGAAACACTAAGTACTACATTCCTTAAAAGGTCACAGCTCATCCCCCAAGCTACCAGTGAGACTTCTCGTGGGCTGAACAAAACTTTTCCCCGCTTGCCCAGTTATAAAACACTTAGTGCTAAAGAATGAAGAATCCCACATGGAAATGCAGAGCTTCCAGGTCTTCTCTGGGTCTCTACAAGTCATTCTGTGAGGCGTGGTGTCCCCTCTCTCTAAATCGCTGCCGCACTCACACTTGGTGACACCTATTCTCTCTTACCCATCCCAGTGTTCTCCACTGTTGTATTCTCTCCGTGTCCCCACATGGAACGGCTTCAGCTTGGGTCACGGAGCACATGGACCTTCTGTGATAGTTTGACTGTATCTGGTCCCCAAATGCTCCTAAGGAGTGGTCCTATTAGGAGGTGTGGCCTTGCTGGAGGAACTGTGATCTTGATGAGGGCTAAAAGACCTTGAGGCTAAAGGGCACACCTTTAATCTGGGCCACACCTTCGGTTGAAAGTGTGTCACTATGGGGGTGGGCTTTAAGCTCTTTTTCTCAAGCTTCACTCCCTGTGACAGTCAGTTGACTGTTGCTTGCAAGATGTAGGGCACTTGGTTATTTCTCCAGCACCATGCCTGCCTGCATGTCGCCATGCTCCGCGCCATGATGGGCTGAACCTCTGAACTGTAAATGTTTCCTATATTAGAGTTACTGTGGTCATGGTGTCTCTTTACAACAATAAAAACCTAACTAAGACCCCTTCCTGCCGGGCGGTGGTGGCGCACGCCTTTAATCCCAGCCTTTAATCCCAGCAGAGGCAAGGCGGATCTTTGGGAGTTCGAGGCCAGCCTGGTCTACAAGAGCTAGTTCCGGGACAGGCACCAAAAGCTACAGAGAAACCCTGTCTGGAAAAACCAAAAAAAAAAAAAAAAAAAAAGAGAGAGACCCCTTCCTTATGAAAATGAGAGGCATCAAAGGATTCAACAAAGCAGAATGGATGGGTAAGTGCGATGTGCCAGGTGGTGTCGGGGTCTGGTTAAGCTACAGTGACCAAGATGCTATCTTATTCAGAAACCAGACAAGGCTGAGGGTGCATTTTGGCAGTAAAGCACACACTAAACATGCATGGGGCTCTAACTCAGTTCTCTGAGCACACGTGGACATTAGTTAGGGTGTTCCTACGTGTGCTCATACGAGCACACACACACATACACACTGGGAGGCAGGCCTTCCCAGTGATGTCAGGGTGATTCTCAAGAGCCTTTAGCAAAAGGAGCTGTTGCAGAGTCTGGGACCAGCTCTTGCGAGAAATAACTTTGTTACTTGAACCTGGAGCAGGGTTGGACTCAGCACAGAAAAGAAGAATAGGGCTGAGTAGACACTGTTCATGATTCACAGAATCTTCAGAGCTGAGAAGAGTGCATGGCTACATCAGGAGAGAAAAACAGTGCGCGTGGGCGCGCGCGCACACACACACACACACACACACACACACGTATGCAGAGCCTGCAGAGCTGTGTGCTGGGGGTGGAGGGTGAGGAGCTGCACTGTCCTGTGAGGAAAGTCGAAGGAGGAGGGGTTAAGACTCATCATGTGATTGGTTTGTCTGGTGACCAAACACAAGACTGCACGTGCCACGCACACACTCTATCACTGAATCACACCCTCTCTGCAAGTTTTGTTTAAGGTTGTTTGGAAGCATGCTGCTTAGACTTGCCCCAAACTCCTGGCTCAAGCAATCCTTCCACCTCATCCTCCAAACTGAGACCACAGCCACATGCTGTTTCACCCACAAAAGTCCTCTTAGGGTTGCTTTTAAAATTTATACGTGTGGGTGTTCTGCAGTGCACACAGAGGCCAGAAGAGGGCGTTAGAACCCCCTGGAACCGGAGTCCTCAATAAGAGCAGCCAGTGGCTCTCAGCCACTAAGCCACCTCTCCAGCCACAACAACTCTTCTTTTAATAGAAATTTTATATCAGGCCTCATTCCTTGAAATGCTTAATCTTTTAATTTCCCCTACAGAATCGTCTTTTCTTTTATTAGTGCTGGTAATCAAACTCAGGCCTAACAGTCTAGACACATGCTTTACCACAAACCTATATGCCCAGCCTTAACCTTTCCTTCTTGGCACTCAGAACTATGAGCAAATGAATGTCTGGCATCGTGCCTGCCCTGGCTGTGGGATTCTGGCATGATAGCCACAGTGACAAAGACACAACGAATCCATGGTGAGAATACATCAATTAAAAAAGCCGTCATTCCCCCTCTTCTGACTTACCCTTCCAAGGGATAACTAACTTGAAGACTGTTTGGAGAAGGCATATGGAAACCTACTATTCTATAACATATATAAACATACTTTTTTCCATAAAGAAGAGCTTAATTGGATTATGCTCACCCCAGAAGCCACAGGTTGTTTGTCAAACAAAAAGGCCAGTGCAAGGTTTGGGACATCTCCCTTTAAGTTGTTGGTGAGAAATCCTAGAGATTCCCCCAAACAATACAAGTTTCTCCCCTTGCTCTTTGTTGCCCACCAGAACTTGATAGCAAGACCATCTTGCTTAAGACTCCACACACACCAGGCACACAGAGAACTTGAGAAATTAAGTGGACACTGTCCAGGAAGCTTCTTCCCTCCTGGCCATCTCTCTCAGTACCAAAAGGTGCTGTGCAGGCTGGTGAGGGGAAAGGGAGTCAGTCTTCAACCGACTTACCAGGCTGTGAACTCTGTGAACTGCAGTAACATCTGCACGGCAAGATATACCCATGGGAACAATAGCGGCACAAAGGTTATAGGTGCAGCCAACCGCTTTGCGCTTGGATTTAAGACCTGCTGCACAGGAGGAAACACATGCTTCGTACTGCAAGTCTGGCCAAGAACCCATGGCTGGGGGGCTCACGGGCCTCAGCAGGGAACCTACTACAATTTGCTGATTGGACATCGTATCAAACTGCCCTCTAAGTTCCTACCTCTGTACCCTGATTAGCGCAGCTCTCAGACCCCAGCAGAAGAAAGTCTCTGTGCAGTGGGTGGTGGTCAACAAAGGACTCACAGCTGGTCACAGTGCAGAGAACAGGTGACGTGGGACACAAATGAAACATCCATATCGCACCTGGATGACTATTCTTGGTTGTCAACTCGACTATGTCTAAAATGAACTACAATCCAAGTAGATGGGTAGGCCTGGAGGATTGCTCTTGAACTGAACCACTGAAGTAGGAAGACCCACTCTAAATCTGGATCTTTTGAGGTGGGAAGACCCACTTTTAATCTGGGCCCACTTTTCTCATGGCAGCCTATATAAAGGACATGGAAGAAGGAAACTCTTACTTATTATTAGAATTGTCAGACCATAAACAAATCAGTGTTGTTTCTCTGGGGAACCCCGACTAACACAACACTCCTCTATTAGGCTCAGGGACCATGGCAGAAGAGGGAGGTGGAAAGACTCTTAAGAACCAGGAGTCAGGGCGGCCAGAGTAAAGTTGTGCCTTCTGGATACAGCAGGGCTGCTGTGCTCATGGGCAGCTGTGGTGACCTGCACAGGAACGAGCTGGTCAACATCCCGGTACAGAGTGGGGAGGGTCTGTGAGCCTCAGCTCCTGAGGCTCCAGCTATGAGACAGCTGGAGGCTGCTGGGAGAGAGCCAGTTTTCTTGAAGGATGCGGCTCCTATTTGGTCAACCATGTTCCGCTGGTTAGCCCACATCCTAAGCGCACGGACGGCACACATTGGAGCTGACGGATTATTTAAGGAAAGAAAAGATATTACTTTTTCAAGAAGTAGACTATGCTGCTCTCCTTGCTCTTCCAATAAGACCATGGTGCCCACAGAAAACTTCCATGGAGGACGGAAGCCCCCACAAAGGAACACAGCATCCTCTTTCAGATGGCAGCACAGAAGAGTGCCACCCTCTGAGATGCCACCGCGTGGCTGTTTCACTGAGTAAAGTAAATGGGGAGGAGAGACGGTTGTTTGCAGCTACTTAACAAATGGTCAAGATGGGAGGCCAGCCTCTGAGTCCCTGCTCGGAACCTCTGAGCACCCTAAGGCCCCTTCCTCCCCAGTCAGCTATATTTCCTGCAGCTTCACCTGTGGGCTTCTACCAGCCTCATCAGCCCCCAAAGCCTTTCCTGGGGGTAAAAAAAGACTTCAGGTAGGGATCTCACCTGACCAGCAATGGAGCAGCCCCAGCAGGGGACACCACCTTCTGCTTAATCAGGCAGGTCTAGCCCCCAGTGACAAGGGCAAAGCAGACACCCCGTGATATTCTATAACCACAGCAAGGACAGCTAGCTGACTTTCTATCTTACCTTTCAGAGTGGGAAGTGGGCTGTCCAGTCCATCAAGTTGTCCCAAGGTGTCAATTGCATCTGAATCCTCCACTTCACCTGGGAGAAGAGCACACACACACACATGAGACGCGGCTTCCCACCAGGGCAGACACTGTGAGTGCCAGTCTGCCCAGCAGCAGCAAATGCAGGCAAAGAAACGCCATGGCACTTCCTATTGGCTTTCATATAATCATATTTCTTGCCATTATAGAAGTGGTTTTTATCGGGTGGTGGTGGTGCATGTCTTTAATCCCAGCACTAGGAAGGCAGAGGCAGGTAGATCTCTGTGAGTTCGAGGCCAGCCTGGTCTACAGAGAGAGTTCCAGGACAGCCAGGAATACACAGAGAAACCTTGTTTCAAAAACCAAAAAATAAAGAAAGAAAAAGTGGTTTTTAATTTAATCCCAACAACAACCACAGAGCAATAGGACTTGGAAGAAGCCTCTGTGCCACCAGGGGGAGAGAACAAGTAAGAAGACAAAGAAAGGCAGGGCTGGTTATTAAAATAAAGGATTCTGAATTAGTTTGCATGGACGGTCCAGGTAATTAAGACTAAGATTCAGAGCCTTCCCTTCTTTCTGTCATCCCGGGGCCTCAAACTCACTAGAAAGCCAAAGGCAGCCTGGAACTCTTGATTTTCCTGCCTCTAGGATGACAGGTGTGTGTGTGTGTGTGTGTGTGTGTGTGTGTGTGTGTGTGTGTGTGTGTCCCCACCCCCCAAGCCCTGAGAATTAAAATTTTTTGAGCAACTCATCCCTTCAACATCCCCGGACCAAGTGTGACGTTCTTAAAACTGTAAATGACAGGAACGTGTTTTTCTTTATAAGGGCGGCTGAACACCACCTCCGGCAGCACAACTATCCACCCCAGCAAGCTCAGAGCTTGTTGGCAGAGCTGCCAATACGCTTCAACACTAAGGGCAGTGTGGATTCAGTTTGTTTGGATTGACTTCTCATCTCCATATACAAACAGGAAGAGGCTCAGTGCTACTCAGCCAGGGGGAGGGGCAGGTGCACTACCAAACCAGGAAGTCACAAGAAGCTCTCAATAGCTCCCCAACTCCCAACTGCCCCACCAACCCATCGTGTTCACTTCCAGCCTTTACCCCGGATCCAGGACTCAACAGCGTCCTGGTGGCTCAGGGTAAGAAACGGTGAGGCTTGGGGTGACGAGCACTTTCTATTCAGACCTGGATTAAAAGCATCAAAGACTACAACAGATGGGCTGTGACCCAGGGTGTTGTAGGAGGACCTTTGAGGACACTGCTGTTAAGTTGGACAGGCCAGGCACAAAAGGAGGAATCCAGTGTGGTTACACTCATGTGAGCCCCTAGTCATGGAAGCCAGAAAAAACGGCAGATGCCAGGTTCTGGGATTACAGAAATGGGGAGCCAGTATTTCCCCAGAATGGGGAGCATGATTTCAGTTTAGGGAGAAGAAAATCATTCTGGAGAGAGATGGAGATGGCTGCATGACACCAGATATGGTGAACGCTACAATGGTTCCCATCACTTTATGTATACTGACCATAACTCAAGAGAGCCTCTCTGCCACGCTTTGAGCGAGCAGTCCCCCATAGGCTCAGCAGTGGAATGCTTGGTCTCCAGCAGGTGGTGCTATTTGGGAAAGTTATGGAAACTTGGGGGGGGGCAGCCTTGCTAAAGGAAAGAGAGTTTATAGCTTATTCCACTTCCAGTTTGCTTTATATGCTTCCCATTTGTGGTTAAAGTGATTGCACTGCTTCCTGCTCTAGCCACCTGCCATGCCTTCCTCCCCTCCCCCACCTCCTTGCCATTACAGACTCTCCTTCTGGAACCACGAGCCAAAATCAACTCTTTCTCCCACACAGCAATAAAAAGTAACTGTGTTGCAATGTCAAAGCTTATAATTTAGTGTTGGGTGACTGACTTCTGGTTAGCCAAGAACTGTATAAGTAACTTCACTTCCAAGACCTTGTAGGAGGAAGCTTTGCCTGGTGGAATAAAGGTCAGGCTGTGGTTGAGGCAGAGCCGAGGGACCAAGTTCTTCAGTTTGTTGTACCAAGGAGATGCTGGCTCACTTACTCTTGAATGCACAAGTCTCTAAGCTGCTTCTTTCATCTCTCCATTGGGATAATGGCTTTCGCAGCACAGGGCTTCCAAAATCCATGGCAAACTCTGGTGCCCGTGGCCTAGTCTCCTTCCCACCCGCATGGCAGACTGGTGTCTGACCAGCCTCACCTTAATCGTCTTCCCAGCATCCCTAGTTAAAGTCACCTACACCATTTTTCATAAAATATCTCCAGCCCACTGTTGGGAACCAATGTCTTTATTCTTTAAACCTGCCCCCGAAACGCTACACATCCCTTGGGGACAATCAGGCCTCCCTGGACCAACAGCAGGCACGCTGATCTCACAACAGCTAGAGCCCAGCGGCTGCTGAGATAGGGAGGAAGAACCTGTAGTGTTACCATTAAAACCAAGATGGGGCAGCTGGAGAGATGTACCCTTAATTGAGCTGAATTTGATCCCCAGAATCCACACTTAATACTTAAAAAAAAAATTCCCAGAAGCCCATGATCCATGTTTACTGCACCTATGTAACAAGTAATCGATATACTTATATAAAAAAAAAGGAAGAGAAAGAAAGAAAGAAAGAAAGAAAGAAAGAAAGAAAGAAAGAAAGAAAGAAAGAAAAGAGGCTTGGTAGAGCACTTGCAACCCCAGTGCCGGAGCAATGGAGACAGGCGGGTCCCTGGGGCTCGCTCTCCTGCTACCTTTGCTTATTTACTGAGTTCCAGGATAGTGAGAGAGCCTGTCACAAGCATCAAGGTCGGGGGCACCTGAGGAGCGAGTGATGGTCAAGGTTTGTTCACCAGCTTCTACACGCATGCACTCACACACGCGCACGCATTAACGCACACGTAATTCTTAAAAAAGGCAACCGTGGAAACTACATAGGGCTGTCAACAGACACCTCCTGAGAACTGCACTTCAGCTCCAAGGTTCAAAGTGGTGCATTCTGCGAGCCGTCACTCAGTACGGCTTAAAGGTCAAGAGACCGCACGAGATCAAACACGCTGACACTGTGCACACACACAACAAAAGAGGCAGCGAAGGTATCAGCTTCTTGGAAACCCACAAATGGTGTGAAACGGTCAAATGGATATCCACCCTGGCACAAAAATAAGAGCTGGCATCCATTCCACTGGTGGGGGGGGGGGCAGCCCGGCTTCACTTGGTCAGCTTTGGAAGGGGACACAGAGGTGAGCTCCTGAGTGGGTGCCACCTGCAAAGTCGTGGCATACAGTGCCAGTCACAGTGGATACTCAAGGCTGGCATCCCTGGGACTGTTTTGCCCTTCGCTTGTACACTGAGATTTGGCTCTTGTCCCTTCTGACCTCTCGTGCTATGCCAATGAGGACATCTAAGCAAATAAAAGTAGTACTCACATAATTAGAAAACTAGGTGCTGGATCTGGCATGATGAATATGGACACCCCTTCCCCGCAACACACACAGCTCTGGGACTCAGATGTGAGAGGATCCAGGGGTTCGGTTTCCTCTGTAAATTACGGGTAGCTATATTTCGGGGTGTTGAGACCCTAGAATCCTCATACCATCCATTTCAGCAGAAATGGACTCTTCTATTATTTTCTCTTTTTTTTGCTTCTTAATTTTCTTTTTTTAATTTAATTTATTTATTTATTCAAGATTTCTGCCTCCTCCCTGGCACCGCCTCCCATTTCCCTACCCCTCCCCCGATTATTTTCTAATAGAATAAAAAAAAGGTAGGCCCTCCATATTTTGAAAATTAAAAGTCACATAATATTCAGGCCTGGAGAAATGTCCCCACTTCAGGCGCTATGGCCTCCTGAAAATGATAAGTAAACTGGGACAGGGAAAGAGATTAAACTGGAAGATGGGGAGAAGTGTGGTCAGGGCCCAAGAAGGCCTTTCCTGGCCTTGAAAGGGGGCTAAGTGTAATATGAAGGAAACCCAGAAAGAACAGATAAAAACAGCACCCATACCCTACCCCACACCTAGAGTAGTACTGAGCTGGCTGGTGTTGTTGCCAGTTCAAATTATCATGATCAAATTCCAGAACTTTCATCACCTGCTCACACCACCACCAAGTGACCTTGTTTCCGTCAGCAGTCACCCTGATCCCACTCCCTCCTGATCATCCCTGAGCCTTCTACACTTTCCCTACACTGGACACTCTGATTATAAACCAGGTGTCTCTTCAAGCCTGTAAAAGCAAAACGGAAAAAAAAAGGGGGAGGAGAGGTATTTAAATGAGGCCCACCGTCCCGCATGGTTGGGAAACGGCTCTACTGGTGGGTCAGAAATGTCCATACACAAAAGGCACGGGACAGGTGGGAGACACTCCAGATGGCTCCAGGATGGAAAGCGTAAGGTGATCACCGGTGCACGGTGGGTGAGGCTACGGACAGATGGGCTCCTGCGGTGGACAAGCCCAACACAGCCACACTCCTGCTGCTAGAGTTGGGAAATTGGTGGACAGGTGGCTGGATTTCCCAACTGCAGGATGGGGGCCGTCCAGCTCCTGTAACTCAAAGAACACACATCAGCTGTACCTCTTCCTCCCCTGTCCCTCCACCCCATGACCACACAACAGTCAGTCTCTGCTCATGGCCTAATGGCTTTCTACCAACTCCACACAATGACCCACATTAGTCCCTATTGCTGGCCCAGGTTAGCTGGTGGTTGGTCCTTGTGCCCAGAAAGTGTTCCCAGGTGCCATCCTGAGTACAACAGTCTCCCTCTGTTTCCAGTGTTGAGCTCTGCAGTGTCTGAGTCACCCATAGTCAACCAGTACAAAAATATTACACAAGCATTCCACACATAAATACTTCATACGTTTTGAATTGTGTGCAGCTGTGGCCAGTGGGATACCATCTTGAGCTATCACAAAGAAATTGTCTGTGTGTCCACACAGTATGACCTCCCTGCCATCTGTTAGTCACGGAGGAATTAGTTACCATACTGTCTGCCTTTGTGTGCCTACGTCACAATGCCTTCCTCGTTCCCCTCATTGCATCTCACCATGGAGACATACCACCTCATATCAACAACACCAAAGCAGTGAGATAAGGCGTGAGAAGAGAGACCCTTCACACAGCTCTACGACGCTACAGTCACCATTATAGCTGCGCATCTTAATACCAGTTGCCGGTATTCATCTCTCACTGTACCCAGCTTACAGAGGGAAGATTTTCACAAGTATATGTACGTGGGAACAAGCACATTCTACAGAAGAGCCTGGTACCCATTTGTAGTCTCAGGCATCTCTTGGGGTCTTGGAGGATATCCTCCTCCGATAAGGGAGATGTGTGCAAGAGAAACCGGTTGGTCTTTACAGCAAAAGCCATTTGGGTTTATGCTGTGCAAAGACTTGGTCCCCAGCCAGCTGGCAAGGCTGTGAAGCATGTCTGTGCCCCTGTTACTTGGGTGGACATACTTGGGGTGATGGATTGGTTCAGTCATTCACTGTTGAAACAAAAATGCTAATTTAAAAAAACGTAAGGGGAAAAGGGTTTACTTTTAGTTCAGTTTGGAAGAGCAGTCCATCATGGAAGAGGAAGGGATGGTGGCAGAACCCTGGTCCAGCTAATCTCATGGCGGCAGTTTTGAAGACAGTAAGAGGTAAACATTGGTGTTCATCTTTTTATTCAAGACAGAAACACAGGCCATGGGATGGTGCCACTCACATGCAGGATGCATCTCCACACCTCAGTTAACCGAGTCTGAAAACTCTCACACATTGGAACCAGAGAGATGCTCAGAAGGTAAGAGTACTTGTTCCTCTTACAGAAAACCCAGGTTCAATTCCCAGCACCCCCACGGTGGCTCACAGCTGTCGTTCCAGGATACTCGACACTCTTCTAACCTCAGGCATTAGGCACACACTTGACACATATGCACACATGCAGAGGATCCACCAGGCTCTTCTGGCTTCTGAGGGAACCTGCTCTCATGTTTACATACCCCCCACATGGGAACACACACACACATAGACACATAATTTAAGACCTTTTCTTTCTTCTTTCTATCTTTTTTTTTAAAGAGTAATATTTCAGCCAGGCACCATGACTCATGTCTGTAATCCCAGCACTTTGGAGGCTGAGGCAAGGCTGCGAGGCAGGCTAGGCCAGACGAGGTTGAGACCCCATCTTAAAAGAAGCCCTAAACCCAACCAACCAAATAGAACAACATATCCATACTGGGTGACAAATGACCCATGCTAATATAAATGCCAACCAATAGGAGACAGGGAGGGACAGGTGTGCGGGATGCGGGTGTACTGTCCGGCTAGTTACACTCTCCCTCGCCGTTCCATCCTTGCAGATCACAAAGAGCTGTCTAAAGCATTCTGCCTCCCAACATCTTATATGTTCCAGGACAGTATCCGGGGAAAATGATCCAAGCATGACCCCAATAAGCAGAACATGACCCAGACGTGAGGGTTTCATGTGTTACTGGCTGATTCACGGGGCATTTCAACAAAAACGCTCACACAAAATAGCCAGGGGACTGCTGAGGGTTTTAATTGAACCCCACTGTAGCTGCCCTTGGCTAGGTGGCACCAGTTTTCCAGAACCAACCTGTGGCATATTCTGGAAACACATTAGCAGTGGATGCCCTTTGTAGTCAGGGTTGGACAAACCACTATCTCTGCAACAACCAAAGGGAATAATAGGCTCTGTGTCGCCACGGAGGACGCGTGTAGCAGGCATGTCACACAGGGGCACGCAGTTGCAGGGAGCCCTGCTCAGATGCGTGTGAATGCTGAATGAATGACCCGCCTTCTAGTCAAGCAGCACTCGCCTGCAGGCCTTCCTTCAGCGTGGCCTCTCGTGCGACTCTCTGAGTGACAGCATCCAGGAGAGATTCTTGGGCTCCTTTCATCATAGCCTCTAGCTCTCATTAAGAGCAGAGACAGAATTAGGCAAGAATTCGCTAATGGAGTTCAGCCTGTACTCTTGGACTCCACGGTGCCAGGCTAGCTCTGATTGGCACTTCTTTTTGGGCACATTTTGTCGTCAGCCCTTTCATCTATGACTCTTCACCTGGTGATCTGAGTCAGCATGCTCCCCGTGATGTGATTAGAGGCTGGATTCAGAGGACCGTGCACACTTCAAAGCCTCCTCCTTTTAATTAGTGAGGGGTTTATTCTCCAAGGCTTGACGCTCTTGGAGCTGGTCCCCATGAAAAGATAATTTCCAAGATGTGAGGAAAGAGTCGGTACAGACACTGGAGTGTGTTATGCCAGCAAGCCTTCCGGAGAGCAAGGATAGGTCTTATGATGAGCAGGCTGTGTGGAAATTCAGACAATGTAGCCACCTGCCAACCCATGACAGAAACACTGGTTGTGTGTGGCAAAATGGCACTATCTCAATAACAAAATCAACAATCCAAGAACATGCACATTGCTGGAAGCATGAGTTAAGAGGAGAGAAATTACTACCTAGAATGAGCAAGGTCCAAAGTCTTGAGACGGTGGGTGGCTAGGGACCGTGTTTCCAGGAACACTTATTAAGTGTGACACTGTGAGTTTTCCCTGCCAGCAGGAAGCCCATACAGCACTGGCGGTGGGCTGTCAGTATCTAATCAGTAATGGTCTTAACGGTTTGTAAGGCTTTATTTTCATTATGTCTAACTTTAAGTTGGGTAAATATTAGCCCCTGGTTCTATATTCCTTAAAGAGTTGCTTAACTCTGCTTTAGAAATACGATATAAAATTCAGCAACCTGAAGATAGAATAACCACTGTCTCTTGCCGGCCTGACCTTGGCTTTGATCCCACTTCTACAGCAAACATACTAAACTCCCAACAAGTCCACACGCCGGCTCAAATCCCTTGAATCTGCTTTCATAAAGCTTTTTCTACCTTCTGCCTCTCACCGCCCTGAGCCCCCCAACAAAAGCCTACTGTCAGGAGCCCAGCGAATATTTGGCTGAAGGGAGAGAGGCCCCGAGAGCTGCTGAATTGGGGCCTTTCATGAACTTTCTCTTTCTGACACTATGGTTTCTGGCAGTTAGAGGCAGGGGGATTGCCAGGCATGCCCTACCATATACTTGGGGAAGGTGGGACTCCACCCTTCACAGGGACGCGGGCTCTGGGGCTTGCTTTCTGGATGGTGGTGTTCTGCACCAGACTGAGCAGGAATAGGGCAAACAGGAATGCCGGCAGAATAGTTCCAGCTCCTGTGTTTTCTCACTTGGTCTTCACAGAAGAGTCTTTTGAAAGTGAGTCACTGCCATCAACTGCCCACTTTGAATCTCTGAGAATTTTAATTAGAGGTGGAGAAAGGTATTTGGAAACAAAAGTCTGAAAAGCAAGTCACAAAACTGCCTTTTTCCCATGGAAAAACACTCCTTCGTTTACTTTATAGAGTCTTTAGGATCAGGTAACAGGTCAGTTGAGGGCATAAGGCTTGGCATGGTTCCACTAGGAATCTGTGGATGCCTTGTAGGGAGATGGCACCTTTGTCCCCAGAGTCTTCAGCCTATTCGGGGTTAAAGGTCTCTGACAACTATGACCTGATTCTAGAAACACTCAAGGAGTGAACATCTGACACCATCAAAGGCAGAAGTTTCAATTTTTAAAATTATTTTATTGTTGCTATTATTATTATTATTATTACTGAGACAAAGTTACACTATGTATCCCGGATGGGTCTGGAACTTGGTAAATAGACCGGTAGACCAGAATGGCCTTCAACTCAGAGATCCAGCTACCTGTGCCTCCCAAGAGCTGGGACCAAAGACATGTTTTATACATTCAACAGCAATGACTTTTAAAAGTAGTTCTTGTTGGGGCTGGAGAGATGGTTCAGCAGTTAAGAGCATGTATTGCTCTTGTGGAAAATCCAAGCTTGGTTCTCACCACCCACAAGGGATGGCTTACAATGGCCTGTACCTCCAGCTCCATGGGCTGTGATGCCCTCTCCTGGCCACTCTGGGCACCTGCACTCACATGCACAGACACACAAAAGATGCGTAATTCCCCTCTGTATGCTATGAATATGTTTTATTACCACTGGTTAATAAAGAAGCTGCTTTGGCCTATGGCAGGGCAGAAAATAGCTAGGCAGGAAAACTAAATTGATTGCAGGGAGAAAGAAGGCAGAGTCAGGCTGACATCATGTAGCCACCCAAGCAGCAAGAGGTAACAAACCACGAGTCTCGTAGTAAAACATAAAGTAATGGAGGTGGGTTAATTTGAGATGTAAGAGTTAGTAAATAAGAAGCCTGAGCTAATAGACCAAAGAGTATGTAATTAATATTAAACCTCAGAATGGTTATTTCATAAGTGGCTACAGGAGCTAGTGAGTGGAACCTGGTGGGTGGAGAGAAACTAGTCCAGGGAAAGCAGCAGAACAGAGAATATCTGTAGCTATACACATATACATAATTAAAGATAAAATAATTATTCTAAAAGTGGCTTCCATATTACCTTCCCATGAAGCTATAGCAAAGGCCACGTTCTGGTGACTCTCTTGCTTGTTGTTTGTTTCTAAGGCAAGATGTCACTAAGTAACTCAGGCTAGCCTGGAATTCCCAACCCTCCTGTTCCTGCCTCCCAGATGCTGGGATTACAGCATGTACCCCCATATCTGGCTAAGACTAATGACTTAAACCACAGAGACTGGTTTTCTCATGGCTCTGCAGGCCCTGACTTCAAGATCAAGGTACGGGTGGGTCTGTTTGCTCTGAGGGTCCCGGGTAGCCTGCTCCAGGACACTCTTTGGCTTGCAGGTGTCTCTCTTTACCTTTGAACTAACCACATCATCTTTCCTCAACCTCAGTCCATCTCTGTGCCCACATTCCTCCTTCTTAAAGGACACTAGTGATAGGGGAGGAGTGTCCCCAAGGATCTCAGTTTAGCTTAGTCACATATGCAGAGACCCTATCTCCAAATCTGAGGTCAAGTTCAGAATCCCAGAGGTGAGGATCCACCAACACAGACATTGCAAGCTGATGCTATTCAGACTGTAATGGGAGCTGTTATTTATCCCCACTACATCACTGGGATGAGTTCTTGGACCCAGAATTGTCAGGACCAAGACAAGACCCAAAGGCTTTACTTAGGGCAATCCACTTAAGCTACATCTCTACGAAGCTTTGATCGAGCAAAGCCAGCCGGGTAGGCAACTCTCCACACAGGAACAAGGGCACCTTATATGGGAAGAATTCCCACTCCATGTTATCTCAAGCAAACTAGGCATTCAACCATGCAGAGGTCAGGTCCTTAACGCTTCAGTTCTGAGTTCAGTCGGGGGCAGCGCCTGCTCAGCTTACGATTCTCAGGGTCTGGCAGAGTCTCTAGAGCTGGCCCCAACTCGACCCTGACTGGCATCCACGTGAGGAGGGCCGCTGAGGTTCTAATTCCGGCTTGCACGTGAGCCATCAACTCCCACTTAGGTCCTTGTTTGGAGCTGCCCTGGGGGAAGGAAACAGGTGTGACTCCTGTGAGGCCCCTTTCAACGCCATCATTTTATTCCCCTCTGAGGTGGTACCAACTGTCTCAAAGGTGGTCTTTATATTAATGTTGGCTTCAAGTGACTTAATGACGAACATGCTTGGATGGACAGAAAAGCCTCCATGTCCTGAGAGACAGAGCAGTCCTGGCAACTGATTGTCTCACTCGCCGCCAGCACCTGCTGGGGACAGAAACACCTTCACCCTATCTTTGGATGCCAGCTCCTTATGGAGGTATGTCACTGCCAGAAAGCCCAGCCCCACTAGCCGGCAGTTGGAGCAGGTGTGACCCCAAGCTCCTCCCTTGGCATTTCCAGCAGTAGCTGGACATAGCCACTTGCCCCCGTTTTGTGCCAGATAAATTTCTCATTCCTTTTTCTCAGAGTATTTATATGACTGCCATTTCACTCTGAGGAGCAGTATGTCAAGCCCATGGGCACTGTGTGGGGCCCAGTCTGGCATGGCCACCATGGCCATGTTTGATAATGGTCTTGTTGGATACTCGTACAGTTGATGCTTCTCCATTTATGCACAAGCCTTCTTCATGGCCTCCTGTACAGACCTGCCTCAGTCTCTCTCCCCGTTCTCCTCCTCCCCAGTCCTCCACATAGACAAGTTTCCCTTCTCCAGCCTTGACCCTTGGATGACTCACTTTAGTGACACTGAGATGCCGCAATCCCCAAAGTTAACTTTACAGGCTGAACTGCTCCCCGCAAAGGCAGCCGATTCTCACAGCCCGCTCCCTCCTCCACGTGCATGTCTGAGAGATAAGTCACACTTGGCGTGTCCACACACGAATCTGGCCTCCTCCCCAAGTCTGCTCCCCAGCAGCTCTGTGGCTTCCGAGACCTGATCCCCGCTCTGTTGCCCGCTAAAGCCCCAGACACTGAAGTTATCTCCGATTCCCTTTCCCTCAGCTACACCAGAGCAGCACCCAGCGTCTTTAGCTCTGCTTCCCAGACACTCCCAGAGCTCACCATTTACTCCAATAGCACCAGGCTCCAGCTACTCTCCTTTCTGCGTGACTTCACAAAAACTGCCTCCAACAAGGCCTCTGGACTGAACCTCTAAACCAACACCCAGTTGGGGTCCTTCAAACATGCAAGGCATCAAATGCCAAGGCCAAAGTTTCAAAGCCAGGGTAAGAGAGTGCATTCCCGTACCCAGTAGGGCTACAGTCCACTCACACTCAGGCCTCACATTCAGGCCCAGGCAGGGGGAAGTCTCTCAAGAGGTCTCCGGAGCGTGTCCCACAGGGGGCTCTTGTCTGGGGAGAATCCTGAGGAAACTTCCCTTCTTTAGGAGCTGCTGGAGTGGTTGGTAACTAGGTGAGAGTGCACACTATGCTAACACCCCATAATATACAATTGGCACTTAGGAACCTTTGAATATATAAACAATAGTATGTACAATGCATAACTAATTTTAAAATGGCTCACAAGGCCACTTCCTCAAGCAAAGCCCAGGTCCTACCAAAACACCCAACCCTCTTCTCATGGACACATCCTAACAACTCTAGCGACCTCCCTGCTTTATCCCATTCCTTGATATTTCCTATTCTTCGTTCTGGGACAGACCATTTGTCAGGGTAGCCTCAAAGACAATGACCTTGAACTTCTGGTCCCCCTCCCCTTACCTCCCCAGCGCTGGAATTATAGGTGTGGACCACCACACCCAGTTCATGTGGTTCATTTTACCAACTGAGCCAGAGCCCTAGCCCTTCCTTGACACTCTGGAAAGGGGCTATTTATCTGCTTAGCTCCCGACTCCCCTTTGAAACAAGTATAAGAGCATCGGTGTGTTTGTTTGCTCATCGCCTGGCCCAGAACCTGGGGCATGGCTCTGTGGGTGCCCCTTAGACAAACAGATGGCTGAGTGAAAAACATGGACTCAAAGCCTTCCAGCATCTTCTCATCTATATGAGACTTAAAGCCAAAGCCCTGAACTCGCATGCGTGTGCGTGCACCCCCCCCCACAGAGTCCTGTACACACGCAAACATACATACACACAGAGAAAGAGACAGACAGACAGACAGTGACAGAGAGACAGAAACAGGCCAGTTACCTCTGCCCTGGCCCTGGCCATATACTCCTCAGTCTCTCAGCTCCAGCTGCCCCCTCCTCTTGAACTCTGCAGCCACTCTTCATTCTGCCTAAGAGACTTCTGATATCCAAGAGGACGCCAGGCATCCATAGTCTCCTCCTTCCTTCTTCATCTTAGCCCATTCTGGTCACGTCATTTCTTATGATTTGGCCTGGTCACAGCTTTACTGACATTGTGTGTGTGTGTATGTGTGTGTGTGTGTGTCTGTGTGTGTGTGCAGGGTGTGTTGTACATGAGTGCACAGAACATGCACCCGTTTGCCTCTGTCTTACATTAGATAAAGCTAAGCTTTAAAGGGCAGTGTTTAGTCACTATGTGGTGTGTGAACTGGGAACTGACCCCAGTCACTGGGGCAACAGCTAGCTGACAGACAAGCTTGCCTTGGTGATGATGGGTCCCATCACAGCAATTGCAGAAGTCTCTGAGTTGGGGCCAGAGAGAGACTTTAGCAGATAAAAGCACTGTGTGAGACCTGAGTTCAATCCCCAGAACCCATGTGGAAGCCGGATGTGGAGGCCCACATCGGACACGGTGGTTTGGGCCTGTGATACCAGCGTGCCGACTGCAAGATGGGAGGCAGAGACAGGATCCTCTGCACGCTCACAAGCCAGCCAGCCAGCCCAGAGTGTGCACTGAAGAGCTGCAGTGGAAATAATGCGAGAGACCCTGCCTCAACCAGGTGGAAAACGAGAAGTCCCAAAGTCATTCCCAGACCACTACACTTACTGCCTGGCGCATAGCTGCCCTCAATACATGTATTAAATAGATGAATAAAGAGGTAGACTTTAAAAAAAAGCAATGGGTACCAGTGAGATGGCTCAGCAGGTAAAGGGAGCTGTCACCTGTAAGCGTTTCCTGGCCGCCCAGATCCAAATAATAACACAGAAATGATATTAATAACAACACTGTTTAGCCTATTAGCTCAGGCTTCTTATTAACTAACTCTTACATCTTAAATTAACCCATTTCTATTAATCTATGTATCACCATGAGGCTGTGGCCTACTGATAAGGTCTGGCATCCTTCTCCTTCAGCAGCTACATGGCATCTTCCTGACTCTGCCTACTCTCTTTATATCTCTGTTTGGATCTCCTGCCTGGCTTTATTTTGCCCTGCCTTAGGCCGAAGCAGCTTCTTTATTAAACCAATGGTAATAACACATTTTCACAGCATACAGAGGGGAATCCCACATCAGCCACTAAGCCTGACAACCTAAGTTTGATCCCCAGGAACCACATGGTGAAGGTGTCACTATAAAGGGCCCCCATCCAGCTTTATTCATTTTCTCTAACAACTGAGCGATTAAAAGGGAGGAAAGCTCTCAAACACAACAGCAAGCAAGCAACAAGTAAAAACCTTTATCAAAAGAGTCAGGCATGAGTGTGAGTGTGCGCACACACAGAGACAGACAGACAGACAAAGACACCCCACAAAGTGAGAAGGGGATCCAGAAACCAAAATCCAAATTTCTCAGGAGAGCCTAAGACATCTGAGTGTTTTGGTAGCAGAGGGCACGTCCCCTTCCCCTAATTTTGGATCAATTAACTTGAATGAAGAAAGGGCAGCAGATAGTAGGTAGACAGCCTCAGGTAAACACGCACACAACCAACCTTGTATATCTGACAATCTGGACTAGTTGGTCGAAAGAAGCCTCGCTGATGAGAAAGAAAAACTCCCCAGGCCTTTGTCCCTGGTCAGGAAGGTGAAGAAGTTGCAGATTTGACATCGTTTTTATTTACCACTGGCCCCTTCACGTGTGTGTGTGTGTGTGTGTGTGTGTGTGTGTGTGTGTGTGTGTGTGTGTGCCTGCCAGGGATCTGTCCAGTTCCTGGTCTCTCAGAAACAGAACCAACTGCCGTGAGTCCCCTGACTTCAACAACCACACATTCTCTCTCAACCTCACCTGCACACTAAGAGAGTAAACAGTGGTCTTTGGTTTGTTTTCAACTTGTTTGTTTTTTAATTAAACCACTACTCCCACCAACAAAAAGTTTCTGAGGCTCTACCCAGAGTGCACACCAAAGGTGGAGTAGCGCCTACCAGCTGTGTCCCCTCCTCCTCCCAGGAGCAAAGCAATCATCTTTCTGCCACGCATCACTCAGTCCTTGTGTCTGCTGAAGGCATTCACTTGCGCCCTGCCCTCCGGCCTGTGGTCTCCGACACCCCAGCTCCTCAGCGGCCCTGCCTGCTGAGGCACTGAGGTCTCTCTGAAGAGTCCTCCTGTACAGTCTGCACCCAGACCTCCCACCACATAGAACTGCAAATGGGTAAGAAGGAACGTTACCACTTTAGACTCTGCCAGATCCCCCTCAACCGTGGAGCACATCCAGCACCTCTGAGGCAGACACCACATGCCAGCGGCAGCTTGCTGCCGACGGCTTCCAGCACAGAGGGAGGACAGGATGACCTTACTCCCTGCTTCAGCAACAAAAACAACGAAAAAACAATTTTATACCTCAGAGCCCCAGAGGCAGAAAATTCCCACTCCGAGAGAACCCTCTGCATTTCAGCAGGCTAGCTGGTGTGTATGACTCGACATAGCAGATGCCACCCATCCTGCGCACAAACAGCCACGAGGCCTGAGGCTCATCTACCACACTCCACGGCATCCCTCATTTCATGGTTTCTGGGCTCTCTCTAGATCTGACAATCTGGGGAGTAGCCTGAAAGAATGGGTGGCATTTGCCAAAAAAATAACTTGAGGGCTAACCTCAGGGCCCAATGCTGTGCCTCTAGACACAGGAGAGATGAGCTTGGTCCAGAATTTAAAGGAAAAGCTGAAGAATTTGGTAAGGGGACACTGGCTCATCGAGCGTGTGCTCTGGCAGGCCTTGCCCTTCTTTCCCTTCCCCTGGCCTCGCTAGCTAGATTGCATTCCTGAAGCTAGCCCCCAGAGTCTATTCCCTTATTTGGCCAATCCCTCCTCCTGAGGCTTACTACCAAGGTCCAGCTATCAAAGTATTAAAGTCCAGCAATCAAAAGCCCCCTTTGGTTCACCTAATTAACACGCCCAATTAAAATTAAGCATCCTAACATGGGGCTTCCCACTTTGCCTTTGTAAACCGCCGTTTTTCGTGTGCCACGTCCGTCTTGATCCAGAGGCAGCCAGTCCTTTGTCTGGGACAAATGCCTCTGCTTCATTTTCTTGTTCCCTTCCCCTTCGCCCTTGTCCTCTATCTCCTGTCTTTGTCCTTATCCCTGCCCTCTGTCCCTCTGGAGCAGACAAATCCCCTTTGTGCTGAGAACTCGATCTTGGGGGGTGTCTTAAGCTGACTTCGGGTTTCCCTACATTTAGGAGATGTGAAGAGCACCATAAACTCTAACATTTGTGGGACAGGAGAGGCTGATAGCAAGCTCTATTGGCCCAAGCAGCAGAGACCTAGGTGAGAAACAGACCCTTAGCTCTGGTGAGCTTCGGCCCTTGCTGCGCCATCAGGAATTGAGATCTGAGGCTGTCCTGTAACCTGCAGGTCCCCCAAGACTCAAGGCCTGTGAAGAAATCTGATCAACGGATGTGGGAGGTATGCTGTGAATTTCATGTTTTATTGCTATTGGTTAATAAAGAAGTTGCTTTCGGCCAATGGCTTAACAGAGTAATGCTAGGCTGGAAGAGATATATAGAGAGAGTGGGAAGAGTCAGGGAGAAGTCATGTAGCTGCCCACAGGAGACAGACGCCTCCACCGGATCCCACCAAGACCTTGCCGGTAAGCCACAGCCACGTGGCGATGCACAGATTAATAGAAGTAGGTTAATTTAAGATATAAGAGTTAGCCAGAAATACTCTTAAGCTATTGGTCAAATAGTATTGCAAATAATATAGTTTCTGGGTGATTATTTCGGGTCTGAGCAGCTAGGAACAAATGAGCAGCCTGCAGCCTCCGTCTACAATCAATGACTGGCTAACCAGACAGTGACACAGATTCAGATATGGCCCTGAGGAATTAAGGCTTAAAAATAAAAAGAACTTGAAAAAGTGTACAGCAAGCATCTCGGCAGTCATGCATTAGTCAGTACAGAAACCACAAGACTAGGGAAGGAAAGATGCTAAAAATGAAATGTGGTAAGAAAAGGCAGGCCTCGCAAAGACAGAAAACAAGCAAAAGCAAAAGCAGGACCCGCTGCAAACTTTGAAAGACAAGAAGGCTTCCTGCCAAACTGCTGCAAAGCAATGTCTTCAGGCCAACTTCAAGTAAACAGTGTACCAGGAGGAAGGAGAGAAGGAGGGGAGGAGAGAGAAAGGGGAGGGAGGGAAGGGAGGAGGGAAGGGAGGAGGGGAGAAGGGAGAGAGGGGAGGAGAGAGAAAAGGAGAGGGAAGGGAGGAAGAGAGAGGGAGGAGAGGAGGAGAGAGGGAGCAGAGGAGGGAGTGAGGGGAGGAGGGAGAGGAGGAGGGATGAAGGGAGGGTGCAACAGGATTGGGGAGAAGAAGGGACAAAAAAGCTAATCAGAAGAAAGTATCACTGAGTAAGCCGAGACTTTGGACTAAGAAAGACTGGAAGTCACTGAATAGATCTGTTTGAAGGACACCTAAGAAGCCATAGACGACACAACAGGCCTTTCTTCCCAGATGGAGGCTGTGTCAAAGGAAGTGAATAAATCACAGGAAAGTCCTCAATATACAGAATCTGAACCTTAGCAACTAAGACAATGACAGCAGAAGAAAGAACTGGAGAACACGTCAGGTAAAGATTGCCCAGTGGGAGGAAAGGAAAGCAAAAGGATGAAGAAGCTGAGGCTGGAGCACTGCGTGAATGTCAGCCTAGCCAGGGCTGAATAGCAGGACTGAAAACAACTTCTGAATGAACAGAGACTCACCAAGTTTGATAGATTCTGATTTCCACATTTAAGGAACTCTAAAGAGCTCTATGCGGTATACATTAACTGTGCATTCACAGTTAACGCCATCATGGTCTACTGAAAGACCAAGAAAAGCAACTCAGAAAAGCAGCAAAAGATGTGACTCGTGCCGCACAAGGGACAGGGGTACCGTAAGGAACTCGGTCTCCTTCAGAGCCCAGAGGGACAGAGCCCTGGACAAGCTGGAAAGACCGAGATTATCAACACAGAATTCCGCAGCCGGTAAACTTTTCTTCAGAAATGTAAAGGGCGGGACATTTCTGAACAAACTGAAAATTAGAAATACTTGTCATTAGCAGACGGCCCTCCAAGAAAGATCAAAGACCCCTCTGAGATGAAAGGACACGGAATAAAGGAAATAAAGAGCATCATTAAAAAGAATTGTGTGGCTGAGCTGCTGGGGACGGGGAGCCATTTTTCTTTGGGGGCATAACCATTTAGAAGGCTGTCGTGCTTGGCGAATGCCCTACACTGATTTACAAATAAGCAGCACCAATTATATCCAGTGGATTATAAAGAAGAAGGAGGAGGGGAAGAGGAGGAGGAAGGAAAGGAAAAGGAGAAAAAAGAGGAGGAAGTCACAAAGGCCTTGAAAGAAAGCAGATTGAAGATATATTGGAGTAGAAGTTTTGTATACTAATTACATTTGATTAATGCTAAATATTAATTATATACAGGCATATACCAGTCAGCAAAAGAGAAGCAAAATCTACTGTATTGATAATTAAATCAAGTGTAAGTGGTTTTAAGGAAGCAAATCAAAACACAAGGACCAGCAGACTAGATTCCCTAAAAGCATTGCCCAAGCACATGAGAGCTGCAAAGATCCACTTCAGAATCAAAACACAAGCAAGCTGGAAAGTTACATCCTAGAATAACCACCATGAGAATTTTAGAGTGGCCACCCCAGGTGGCAGACAGAAATAAATTATGAGCGGAAAAGTCATTACAATAAAAAGGAAGTGTTTTACAGTAAGAGCCATACATCTATAAACACGTATGCACATAGCAGAAGAAGCAACAACAGCAACAAAAACTTGAAAAATTAAAGGGAGGAAGAGACAATTCGATGACAGCAACCAAAAACATCGATACCCACTTACAGTAACAGGCCGGGAGCTGATCGACACATTTGGGCATCACAAATGAGCTCAGCAAACACTACGGGAATACTCCTCCCCACGGCAGACATACATCTACAGCCCACACAGAACACGCTTCCATATGCAAGACTATAAAATGAGCTGCAATAAATATGAGTGGACTAAAAATCATAAGATAATCTCACCCATCAGAGTGGAATGTGTAAACACGCACAACCAAAGAAAACCTAGGAAATTGGCCAACATGCAGAAAAGAAACAGGACATCTCCAAGTAATTGGGGGTGGGGAAGGGTCACAGGACACCTTGGGGAGCAGCTGAGGCAGAGCTTGGGGAGTAATTTATAGCTTTACATTTTTGTCTATATTGAATTAGATGATTTCAAACTGATAAACTTTATGCCTCAAGAATTAGAAAAAGCTCCGCAAATTACCTCACTTAATTCTCGACACAGTGATCCGCCCATGTGAAGAAATTGCTGTTCCTCGTGGTTTGTGGCACAAGCTCATTGGCGTGTGAGGTACCGAACCTGGGCTGAGGTGGATCACGAGCAATTACAGTAAGAGGAGAAGCCAGGATTGTGGCTTGTTCCCACTGGCAGACACACACAGCATCTATTTGCTGACCGAGAGCTCCATAAGAACCGAGCAGGGCAGAGGCCAAGGTCAGCGGCCGCTGCGTCAGGATAACTGCAGCTTATTAAACATCTCTCCTTTTGAAAAAAGATTAATTTATTTATGTGTATGATGAGGGTTTGCCCACATCTGTTTATATACACCACATGCCTGCAATTGCCTACAGAGGCCAGAAGTGGGTGTTGGAGTCCCAGAACTAAGTATGGATGCTGGGAATAGCATTCAGGTTCTCTGCAGGAACAGCAAGTGCTCTTTAACAGCTGAACCATTTCTCCAGCCCAGGCATCTCCTTGTCAAGTAAAAGAAAAACATCTTCCTTGACTGTTTAAACAGGAAGTCATGCCGAGTACTTCCTGTTGGATGCTGTCTAACGAGATGATCTCTGCTTTTGAGCATACTAAAACGTCAAGGACATGACTCAAAACATCGACGACACAAACATGACAGGCTGCTACACTTAGACGCACAGTCCCACCCTGCAGTGGGACACCAGGAGGACAGTCCTGGGTCCCAGCTCCCGAACAACCCCCACAGAGTGTACACCATTGCTTTAGGAATGCTGCCCCATTTCTGCAGCATGGACAACAAGGACTGGTCGCCGACAACATAAGCGCTGGAGTTTTATAGTGGCAGCGTGGTGTGGTTAAAGCTGACAATATGACAGCAATCTAAGCCACCGCTGGTTAGTGGTCACTGTAAGAATGCATGTTGCTGCCAAGTATGTGTGTTCTTTGAATGGATGTCTGTGTCACCTCTAAACTTCTCCTTTTAAAGGAAAAGAATTCATCAACAGATCTGAGCTAGAAGTCACGCTGCTGGCCACTACTTACTTCCAACGGCCTAAATGAAAAAGGTGGGAAGTGGAGAGATAACTGGCCATGCGATGTTTCGCTCTAGACTTGAAAACTCGCAAAATCAGGGCGGGGGCCATGTTTATTTTCTTTGCTGCTTTTTTTTTCTGCTCTTCTTTTCACAGCCAGAAGCACTAAGCGAATCGGCTCAAGATCTGCTTCACGGGTGCCTGCGGCTGGCTCTGTAGGTGGACGTCCTGCTCGGCAGGCAAAAGCACTTTGGCCTTTAAAGTCAAATGGCACCAAGGAGTCTGTTATTATTTCAAAAACATGTCTACCGGGGGGGGGGGGCGGGGGGCGCGTCCAGGGGAAACAGCACACTCTTGGAGTTGTGGTTGCGTTCAGAGGCAAAGCGGTGCTCCTGAGAAGAACCTCTATGGCTGTCTTCACACGTCACAGGGAGCCTGGGCTCCCCAGCAAGGGTCCATGGAGAATCTCTGGTTGACAGGCCATCTGAACCTCCTCTAAAGTGCACCGCCAGGTCTCCAGCAGTCCCCATCCACATTCTTAGAGCATGGGTCAGCCTTTCTACACTCTGTATTCTCCCAGAACAACACCCAGAGGTGCCTGTAACAGGTTTCACTTGTACAACTCAAAGCCCGGAGGCAACCATAACCTGGCTGGATACGGAAGTTGGCGACATTAGTGGGGAGGGTGGAATGGGGGAAAGAGGGTCTTAGTGTCTTTGTCCTTATTTATTTTATTTTTTTATTTTTAATATTTCTTGATATTTCGAGACAGGGTTTCACTGTGTATATCGGGCTATCCTGGAACTAGCTCTGTAGACCAGGTTGGCCTCAAACTCACAGAGATACACCTGTCTCTGCCTCCCAAGTGCTGAGATTAAAGGTGTGCGCCACCACCCCTGGTAGTGTCTTTGTCTCCAAGCACTAAGTTCTGTTCCCCTCAAACCAATCTCAGACAGCATGAACCCAGAGGAAGTCCTGTTTCTGTCACAGGCTGCATTATCTAGGTAGGAGTCTACCTGGCGGACCATGGCAGTCAGAGCAAGAGAGTGGTTTCCTGGCCACATGTGGATGCGGGGAGGGAGTCCCGACCAGTCAGGTTCTGTTTTCTGTTTCCCGCTCCAGGTTTTTCTAGGGACTCTGTCTGCCCCCAGACACATGTGGCAATGTCTGCAATCCTCTGAGTTTGTAAAGGGAAATAAAGTCAAGGATGTGATAGAATGTGCTCCACACAGAAGGTGCCCCAGCCTAGAGGACAAGGCCTCAGATGGAATAGGCTCTCTGGTACTGAGGCTGAGCCCGGAGATGTCCTGGTGTGTCAGAAAAGCCCAGTCAGATGAACTCTTGTGCAAATCCTGTCTCTGCTTTGAGCTCTGAACCAGGGAGGAGTCTGGGAAGTTCAATGCCAACAAACCTTCTCAGCCCTGCTTCACAGTCCTTTGGAGACCAAACGGGCTTAGGGCTCTTTCTTCTTCACCTGTCCCTCCAGTTCTGATTTAACCCATCTCTCAATTCTTTTGCTAGACAAGTCAGATGCCATCAATGCCCTAGGGCCATGATGACCTTTTTGCTTTCCAGGATGTGACTACAACGACCTCAGGGGACCACCTGCACGCTACACCTAGAGCCCAGCCAGCCCAGGGAATGGGATTTGACGCCTAACACCTGACATGGAAGGACTGTTGCTAAGGGAAGGATAATTAAGACTTTGCCTTTTTTGGCAGGATTCTATTATCTTCGTCTCTCCCACCCACTGAGGAAGAGGAAACGGTACATGCTGGGACAAAGCATTACTGTTGTATTTAACTTTTGTTTCTACTTTGAAACTCTAAAACTTTTCATTTTCCTGTTTGTATGAGAGGCATGGTAGTGCACCTAGGTGGCAGAGCCCATCTGGTCAGAAGATGGCTTTTGGGAACAGGTTCCAGGGCTGGAACTTGGGTCGCCAGACTTGCATAGTGTGGTGGTTTGGATGGGGTTATGGACCCCATAAGTTCATACGGGGTGGCACTATTAGAGGTGTGGCCTTGTTGGAGTAGGTGTGGCCTTGTTGGAGGAAGTATATCACACTGTACAGGCAGGGTTTGAAGTCTTCTTGGCTCAAGCTATGCTCAGTATGGTAGACAGTTCACTTCCTGTTGCCTGTGTATCAAGATATAGGACTCTCAGCTCCTTCTCCAGCACCATGTCTGCCTGCATGCCACCATGTCCTGCAATGATAATAATGGACTAAACCTCTGAACTCTGTAAGCCACCCCAATTAAATGGTTTCCTTTATAAGAGTTGCCATACTAATAGTGTCTTTTCATAGCAACAGAAACCATCACTAAGGCACATAGCAAATACTCGTACCCACTAAACCATCTGAAGAGGCCCCGTTTCTTTGTGTTTTATTTTACTCTGCTTTTAGGGGTGGGGATTGTTTCATTTATTTATTTATTTTGAGGCAGTGTCTCACCATGTCTGGCTGGTCTGGAACTCATGAACACGAGGATAACCTTGAATCTGAGGAAATCCTCCCGCCTCAGCTTCCTGAGTGCTAGAATTACCAGCCTTTGTGTTTGTTTCTTTGGGTCACTGAATTCACAGAGAACAGCACTGTGCATGCATCCCCATCCCCAGTATCCGGGGGTCCTTAGCTTAAGGTGACTTAGCTCACACTGCTCAGCTCTATGGCGGTGCTAGTAGAGAATGAATGTGTAAGAACTGGACTTCTCATTTTAACTGCGACCCCTCTCTGAATGGCAATGAGCAGTCTGAGCCTCTGTCAACGCTGGGGACAGCAACAAGCTGTAGCATCCTATCAGCTCCGTGATCATGAGGAGAAATGGCTGACACCAGTTTTCAGTACAGCTCAGCCAGCATGCTTTACAGGTTAGCTACAGTTGATGCAGTTTTCAACTCAGTGGGTTTAACGCCTTCCATATCTGTAATAAAATTTCTGAGCCCAGCCTATCTTGTTCAGAGGTGGGAGGAACATGCTAGCTAGCTCAAGAGAGTTCAGAACACCAAAAATGCTATTTAAGGAAACACTTGACCTGCAGGATGAAGGATGCGACTTCTTGACAGCCTTCCCTTTAAGAGTTGTCATGTGTAGCTATTTACGCCAGACTGAAATATTCCATCCTGGAGTGAGGCAATTTAAGACTCGGGAAGTAAAATTTACAAGTCTCAGGAAGTTCCTGAAATTACAAGATTAGTAAGGCTACTACCCAACTAAGGAGTAATGACTGCTAGGGTTGAGGAGTCCCCCAGCCTTACTGTAAGCTACACAGGGAGTTCCAGGGATATGGTTTTCATGGCTGTCACCCATACTGGGGTGAGCTTTCTGGTAATTCATCTGCCTTTGAGTCATCCATACTGTGGTATAATGTTCTCATACACTGTAAAGATTTGTCACTCATATTGGTTTAATAAAATGCCGACTGGCCAGTAGCCAGACAGCAAGTATAGGGGAGGCGACCAGAGTGGGAGAATTCTGGGAAGAGGAAAGGGAGATGCAGAGGAAGCAAGATGAGGATACCTTACTGAGAAAAGTACCCAGCAACATGACTAAATATAGATAAGAATTATGGGTTAATTTAAGTTGTAAGAGCTAGTTAGTAGTAAGCCTGAAGCAATAGACCAAACAGTTTACAATTAATATTAAGCCTCAGAGTAGTTATTTGGGAACCAGTGGGCAGGAGAGAAACCTCCAATTTTATACTCATGCTCCTGGAAGTGGTCCCAGTAAGCTTACTCTTTTGCTAAGCCAGACCTGGGTGGAATAAGTTTATTGGATTGCCGCAGGTACCCTATCTAGGGTAAACAGGCATTTGTTCAGCTCCCTAGGAAAAAGTCACACAATAGTCTGAGCTTAGCAGTAATAAACCGAATGCACTGTGGGTACCCAGCTTTAATCTCAGCCCTCAGGAGGCACAGGCAGGTGGATCGCTATAAGTTTTAACCAAGGTTACACAGTGAGACCCTGTCTCAGAGAGGTGTCTGTTGAGAGTTCTGGAGAGATGGCTCAGTGATTCGGAGCACTTGATTTTCTTAAGAGGACCTGGGTTCAGTTCCTAGCACTCACATGGCAGTTCACAGCCATCGGTAACCCCAGTTCCAGGGGATCCTGTGTTTCCTTCTATCCTCCCGCAGGCACCAGGAATGCCACACAGGTAGTGCTCATATATACATGCAGGCAAAAGGCACAAACATAAAATAAAAATAAATCCTTTTCTAAAACAGCAAATAGAACAGAAGACCAGAGGGATAGGAATGGCGCCTGGGTCAGGAAGAAAGAGAAGCAGGACCAGAAGCTCACAGCCCTTCAACAGCTCCCCCACCACAGCAAAGAACACAGCTGCATTTCCAAAGAGGCTCATTATTTATGCAAACAAGCCCTCCTCCATAAGCACCAGTTCCAAGACAGCAAGGTACCCTTAGCTGGTCACAGCACCATTTAAAATATTTACCTAAATGGATGCCAAGTCTAGCACCATGTAAAGTGGATGAGCGAAGAGGCCTGAAACACTTTCTTCCTGGAGGGCAGAATCATGCTGACAGAGAGAGCAAGGAGAGCAGCCACAGAAGGCCTCCCGCCTCTCTCCATGGCCAGGACAAGCCCAGCATCTACCCCAGTTTGTGCTTTCCCACCAGACAGTATTTTTACCTATCAATAATAATAATAACAACAGACCATGGCCTATCAGGGAACCTGGCTCTGTCTTCACAACACAGCTTAGCTACCACCTTGTCTTCTCTCTCTTCATTTCTCCACGGAGACTATCACTTTGATTTTTCACTACTCTCTTTGAGTTTAATTGCCCCCTTCTCCATAGCTACCTGCCCAGGCCCAAACCCGTGTCCTCCTATAAGTGTGTAGTCTCCAACACTTTGTTCACCCCAGCATATAAGACCTAGGCTCAAACTGCTTTCAGTCACCGTTTTCTTATAAGAGATTGTGTGTTTGTGTAAAAGTGAGGCACTAATGTGTTCTCTCTGTCTTCCCTGAAGTTAGTGGAACAAGTAGGCCCAGTCAGACACTCTAGGAAGCAGAGAGGAAAAGATGCGTCTACACAAGGTACTGCCATCTGGGACAAGTCTACTGACACAGGTGTGTCCCATAAGAAACAGAACATTTCTGGGTTCCCTTGGAACCAATCCTCTGACTAGATGCTTCCAGTTAGAATCACCCAGACTCGAGTTTGCAGGGCCGGTTTAACCCACATGGCTGGTTAGGTCATCACAGACTGGGGGTGATTCGAGGTGGTCTATGATCAACAGGATGCACGGATTCACAGTTTTGGAGACGATGCTCCGAACTCAGGTCATTTTGTCGGATCTGTAACATGAAGACCTGAGTCTGATCTCCAGGGGCCACAGCAAGTGTGGGTGTGAAGGGCCACACTTAACAACCCCAGCACTGGAGACAGAAAGACCCTTGGGGCTACCGGCTTGACAACCAAGCGTTCTTGTTAAGTTCTGGGTCAACGAGAAACCCCATCTCAAAAAGCAACTTTTTACCACACAAAATAATACCGGTTTGTGCCCCAGACTGCAGATCTGTGGGCCTACGGGTTCTGTGTGCAATAAATGACTGAGTTTTCAGTGTTCAAGCATGGAGATGTACGAAGCAGGTTAAAATAGAGCCCTGCTCCCTGACCCGCAAAAAGGAAGACAATGACTCAGCAGGCAAAGGGCTTGCTTCCCTCTAGAATCCCAATACCTCAATCCTATGCTACTGTGTCAAACAAGCTGGCCTTGGGGCACGTTGTATGTTTTCTGGAACGGCCTCTTCTCTAGTAAAAACAGTTGAATTTTATTTGAATTTACTTGACCTCAGAATCACCAGACACACTCATTTCTTCAACTTTCGACATCAGGAAGGCTCCTGGTGGCTCAGATGGGGTTTGCCGTACCGTCTACCCCGTAAAAATACTTAGCCCTGGCACGGGGTCACATGGTGCTTGAGATCCGTCCTGGATTCCAGCCAAGGCTGGCAGCAGCAATCAAATATGTAAGAACTGGGGGGATGGGGACCTGCAGTGCCCAGCCAGCACATGTGAGGCCCTGAGCACATCTCTGGCAGGTGGAAAGCTCCTATCTCCTTGTATGCCTCGTGTTCACTGCCTTGGGCTTTCTCTCTCTGGCAGCTCTTTTCTGAGAATACTAACCTTATTCACAAAGCTCCATAGGCTCAGTCTCATGACTTTATGGCTTCCTAAAGATCTACCTTCTGATGCTATCACATTATGGGCCAGAATGTCAATGTAAGAACTTGGGGAGACGCAAAAAGCCAACCCCCATCATGGGGTAGCTGGAAATTTTTTAAAAAGGAAAGCCATAAATTGAGAAGTGTCGTGGGAATCGCCTCTCTGTTGCTCTGACAGAATACTGGCGATAATCAACCTAAAATGTAGAAGGGTCTATCTGTGCTCAGGGTTTCTAGGGTTTAGTTCATGGTCACATGACCTGCAGCAACACAGCGCATCATGGTGAGAGTTTACCGCTTGTGACCAGGAGCAAGGAAAGACACATGGATGGACTACAGGTCCATATCCCAGCGACCGAACTTCTTCTCACTCGGCTCAGCTTCTCAAGGGTTCACCCCTCCCGTCAATCACTACTACATACTGGCAACTAAACCCTTTTGGCAACTTCAAGATCCAAAGTAGAGCGCAGGTGACCAATTCTCAGCTATGTGCCAGGTGATACCAGAGACTTGTGTGATGGGTACTACAGACAACACCGTGAATGGGAGGCTGTGCTCCCACACCAGCTTGTTCCTGTTGTGTATCTGCTACTATAATTATGCTACATAGCTTCCGTGACAAAATGTAACATCAAAGACTAAGAAGAGTCTTACAAAAACTAAGTGCCAGGCTCCAGCCTGAGCTCAGGGTCAGGTCCTGAGACAGGGAAGGAGCGTCGGTGCAAGGAAAAATTCAGACCACTAGGTAGATTGTACTCAAGCAGCCCAAATAGCTTGAGCTGTCTTTATTTACACTTTAATCAAGTTTTTTTTTCCTTCCAGGCTTACACGAACAACTTTAATATTGGTTCCTGCTTTTGACTTTTAAGAAATACACCATAATCATTATAAAAGCCCCATTGTTCCTCTTCATGTTTCCCCAAATATATTTTCCTACTCCTTATATAACCTTATTCTAGACATAGAGGTCAGCATTTTTGCAGGTTTAACTAAATATCAAGGCAAATACATTCTGCTCTCACAGCGCTGTCAGCTAGGAACTACTTACTTGTGGTTACAAAGTTAAAAAGTAGTGGACATGGGGACAATTCTTTTAAGGACAACATTTAAACCCAAACAATTCTTTCGTGTCTGCAAGATATGCTTTTATACAGTTCCCTTTTCTACAAGAGGGTCCATGTCTCTGTCTCTCTGTAAAGGCAGACTTTGATAAGGCGCTCTTTTCCCATCCACTAGACCATACTTCTCTCGCCAATATAAAAAGATGGACCTGTCCATCCCATATTTTACATTGCATTTTTCCCATTGGATCATTCTAGATCCTATCATTGTTCTATATGCTTAGTGACCATGGAACTTACTGTCAACAGTTGGCACTGTGTGTATTCCTGAGGCTTTTCCCCCTATTCTGTATGTGTCTTACTCTCCTTTCCAGAACTGTGAGACATGGCTAATATTCTCACAGTTCTATTGAGTCAGAAAAGTTGCTAGGCTTAGGCATTGTAGTTAGTAATTCCAGGTAAGATTTTTGAGAAACATTAGCCCCCTGCTGAATCTTAGGGGGGAAATATTTGAGGCAGAACAGAATTTCCAGGGGAAATTACAGCTGTTGCATGTGTGACTGACAAGATAAAACTAAAAAGTGCCCAAAGAATCAACAATATAACGAGAGAGAAAGGAGCCTGCAAGATGCACAAATTTTGTAAATTCCTAAACCATCCTGTGATCTACTGATCCTTGCCGAGTGAGAATCCTTTTCCATGGGTGTCTTGCCCTGAGGAAACCTTTGGACAGGTGGTCAGATGCTGATCCAAGACCAGACTGCGAGGCTCCCGACTACTGAGCTTGAGGGTTAGGTAAGCAGGAAAAGTGGGCAGCTTTGAAAGTGACAATTCAGTATTGCATGTGACACTTGGGAAGTAAAAGGAACAAGAATCTATGCAGACCCAGGATTTTCTCCCAGTGCTTAGAATGTTTACAGCAGTCAAAGCCCAGCCCTACAAGTCACCTGCTATGCCCACACACGACAGTCCTTGCCACGGCTTTCCCAATGCCGGCAGGAACCACCAAGCCGCTCCTTTGCTGGCTGTTTCAGTTGGAATATAGGCCTTCTGCCTGCAGCTGTCGGAAGTGCAAAACTGGGGAGCTGGCTCGGTGGTATGCGTGGGCCTCTGCATGCAGACGCAAATGACTGTGTATTACAGGACGTAATGCCAGGAAAGCATCTGCTCGAGCAGAAGGCAAAACCACACCTGTCAATCCTGTAGGCGCTTCAGGCTTCAAACTCGCTTCTCAGAAGATGTGTGCTGACGGCTTTTCGTGTTTGCCTCCTAAATCCTCTCTCAGGATTGCTCTAGGCCACAGTTGGCTTTCACCGTGAAACAGATGACATGGCTGTGAAAACTTTTCCCGGAAGCCACACCAGCAGCCCCGTTGAACCTCAGGAAGCTCACCTCCAGTCTGTTATCATCGCAGCCTGGGGCATGATGGGAAGCTGCTTAGTCCCGCAGCAGAGGGAGGTGCTGGACCAAATTGGCCATACAGAGAATTGCTGAGAATGGGATTGAAGCGAAGGGCCACCTGTGTGCTGCTCCTCTCCTGCTGAGCAGGAGCCTGCCAGAGGTAGGAAAGGTCAGGCCTCAAAGGAGCCTCCACAAGCACCCGAGTTCACAGAGAGCAAGAGGGAGACATGTGGTTGGGGGTGTCTGGGAGAAGGGGGTGACTCTGTTCAGCCCACTGTAGAAACTGGCTCATTCCCAGGGTCCTCAGCCTCTTCCAGCCAGGTCCCCCTGAGGAAGAGGGACATATGTGGTGTGATAGTCTTTGTTTTTCTGAAGGTTGTCATCTGCTGCCTTGCTGACCCTAGAGAGACAGCCTAGCCCAAGGCTGGTCAGTTCACAGAGACAGCAAACAATGGCTTGCTAACAAGAGTGGCTTAACACTCAAGTTGACCCTCTCCTTCATTCCAGGCCAGTGTCCCCGGCCCTAGCTACTTCCGAGCCAGGGAGTGGACGACTGGGACAACTCAAGGCGCATGGAGCCACTGGAATCATTCCAATGAGCCAACCCCAAAAACGCTTTGTTTATTTGTGGGCCTTGATCTTTCGCTTCCTCAGAGCTACAATCAAGGGGATCACGCAGGCCTTCTTCCCTTTTCCCTCCTCACTCCCAGGTTTCCTGCGTCTTGAGTTTGCAAACATGAAAACTTCTTTTGTGACAATAATATCCATATCTGCATACCTCATCACCCTTGATTCAAGCAAATGCTGGTCACATGTGGTAGTTCACATTCTACTCCTAGGACTTGGTAAACTGAGGCAAGGGGCTTCAAGGGATTCAAGACTAGCCAGGGCAGCTTAAGGAACACCATGTCTCAAAATAAAATTGAAAGAGGGCCAGTTCAAGTGCTAGAACTCATTTAGCATACACAAAGTCAAGGGTTCAATTCTCAGGAGTGTTCAATACACACACACACACACACACACACACACAGACGTATACACACGGAGTAAAAGAGGGAGGTAGGAAGGTAGAAGGAGGGAGGTAGGAAGGTAGAAGGAGGGAGGGAGGGAGGGAGAAAGGGAGGGTGAGAGAGAGGAAGGGAGGGAGAGAGGGAGGAAGGGAGGGAGAGAGAGAGAGAGTAGTACTGGACACATTTTATACATTTTTAAAACTTAAGTCCCATTGCAGGGAGAATTCTCCTGGTATTCCAAGAGCCCTGACTCCCCCTTTGCTTTGGGGTGCCGTTCTTCATTTCTGCTACCACCTATACAATGCCTCCAGCTCCGTTTGCCTGTATTCATGTGAAACACCCAAATCCAGTCTCTGGAAATGAAAATGTAGACGAAGATGGGCAGGTGGAGTGAATTACTGGTTGGCAGCACCCAAACCTCATACTTCCGCCATAGGTAACCTCAAAGCTCTGGAGCCAGGCACCTGGGAAAGGGAGACCTCAGACACCAACCAATCCAGAGTCAAAGTGAGTGGGAAAATCAACACTGAATGTTACTTCCAAACACAAGGTGGGATCATCACCTGGGGGCATGGGGGGGGTGGTCAGGTGTGTGTGTGTGTGTGTGTGTATGTGTGTGTGTGTATGTGTGTGTGTGTGTTGTGTGTGGTCTTGCACACTGAGAGCTCATAAAGGGCACTTGACTTGGAGCTGGCTGTGTGTGATAATGATCAAGAGAAACTCAGTGACAGGTTACATCTGTAGTTCTCTGCCGAGCGAGTCCCTTTCACCTATAAAGGAAAAGGCTCCCTGTTCAGGTCTCCTGACCAAGATAAAAAAAAGCAAGTATCTTTCCTGCGACTTTCTCAGCAGCAGGAAAGCAGCTGGGGACTGCGCCCATGTCCAGGGCTCCACTTCTTGAGCTCTGAATGCAGAGCGGCATCGGCTCAATTTCCGCCGTCAGCCTGGCGCTCTGGTGTTAGCTGCCCTTTTCCTGCTTGATTCTCCTTAATCGCAGAACCGAGGCTCATCCTGAGTTATGATGTCACCAACTGCAGCCCTTAGTACACAATCTCCTGTAACTCCAAACATAGGGAATCTGCTGCCTTCTTCTGGCTTCTGCAGGTCCCTGCGCTTGAGTGCACACTCCCGTCCAATCCCATGAATACACATATTTTTATAGTTTTATAATAAAAAGTGAAAATATTTTTTGGCAAGTGGTACCCCCTAAAGGTGAACTCACAGAGAAGGAAACGGAACAAACCTCAGGATACACACCGAGAAAACGCTGACTTTCACCGTTTACATCACTCACGCCCATGGGAGCACGAGCACGAGAAATCACAGCTGTTGGAGCTTTCGCTAACCTAAACTCCACTCCACAGAGCTCCTGCTTGTCTGAATGAATTTATGCTCTCAGGCACAGAGGGCTCATTACATCCATGGACTGTTTAACTGGTACCCTGACTGTTCCCGGATGTTGGATCTGGGCTGGGGAAGGTTTGCCATTGTTGGAATAGCCCGCAGAACCCACAGAGTGAAAGAAGTCGAGCAAAGACTCAGGGCGAGACCAATACACAAGAGACTATAAACAGGCCCACCAGCAAGACTTGCTCTTGGAATTCAGGAGGCGCCTCTCAACAATGGAGTGTCAAGGAAACCAATCTCAAGCCTAGAGCACCCTTCAGAAAGACTCCATCAGTACCTGTCAGTGTGGATTCTAGGCCAGCTCTTACAGATCTCAGAGGCTTTTCTGACTCTCCCTTGTGCAAATGAACCATCAGAATTGCACAGTTCTCAGAGGCTGGCCAGAGTAAATGCTGGAATCCCCAAGCAAGAGCAGCCCTTGGATGCCAGGAAGGAGCAAAAGCCACCAGGAAAGCTCAGCGTGGCAGAAAGCCAAGAGCCAGCCAAGTACGCACGGGTGCTAAATTCTCACCGTGAATCACATGATATGTTCTCTCCCAAAGGAGAAGCCGTGAACTAAAAATGTCTCATAAAATGGCGCTGTACAAAGAATGAGAGCAGGGGTTTGCAGTCCTGGCACTGACATTAAAAAGTCAAGGGGGTGACACACGTCTGTAATCCCAGCATTGGAGAGGCGAAGACAAGAGCATCTCTGCAGCTCACTGACCAGTTAACCTAGCCAAGTGGGTAAGACCCACTTTTAGTGAGAGACCCTGTCTCAAAAATAATATGGAGGCAATCACAATAGACAGTGCTGAATTCTGGCCTTCGTATGCATGCTTGCATGTGTGTATTTCACCTTCACAAATGTGCAGGGTCATACAATACACATACAATAAATAAATGTTACACTCTGACTTATTTCTGGTACTGGAAAATATCTTCCCCCAGTAGAGTGGAACAGCCAGGCTTTACTGTTATCCCGGAAAGAACTCTGGCCCTGTCCTTAGCCCATATGTGTGCTGTGGGGACAGAGGTGACCATAGACTGCAGCATAGAGACTCTGGGAACCAGGGCAGGACGATGGCTTTCTCACAGGCCAGTGACTGACGATGACATCTAGCCATGTCCTAAGAACAGAAAACAGGGAAAACTTTCACAGTAACCAATGGTGAAATCCATCCGGCTGCTCAGTGCACACTTTGGAAGAAATCCACAAATTTAAAAGAAAAGCCAAACTCCAGCTCCCTAAGGTTTTCAGACTCTCCCTGCCATTCAAACTATGACATGACCACATTGTGCTCCTGACTTCTCACAAGCAAAAATAAAAAATAAAAATCCCAGCTTCTCTCTTGCAAGGGTTAGGATGGTGTGAAGACAACGGACTCTGGAGAGAGGAACGCGATGAGGCCTAAGCTAGCGCAATACGATCTGGGTGTCTGGGATTCAACAAACTGCAGCTTCAAGATGGGGGAGATAACACCGGTCCTATGAGTGCAATGCAGCTAGCCCTATAACGGTCGAATCTGTACTAAACACTCACAGACCATCTTCCTTGTTGTTATTCCATAATTAACACAGCTGTGGTGGTTAGCAGGACCTAGGATCACCCAAGAGCCACGCCTCAGGTCCTATATACAGAGGATGATCTAGATTAGGTCAGTTGAGGTGGGAGGATCTCCCCACCCCACCACTTCCACCTGTGGGAGGCGTAGTCCCACGGGTTACAGTCCTGGACACAAAACAAAGGAAAAGTCAGCTGAGTCCCCCCCCCCCCCCCGTCTCTCTGCTTCCTGTCCACTGCAATAGGACCAGCTGTCTCCTGCTCCTGCTGCCACGCCTGCCCTGCCATGATGGACTGCAACCTCAACCAGGAGCAGAAACAAACCCTTCCTTCCTTAAGCTGGTTTGCAGAAAAGTAACTCAACAAACCGCGCAACAGTGTGTTCACACTCACGCTGTATCAGGTCCTGCGAGTGTTAAGTTGGACTGCTTGATCTAGAGATGACCTCTTAAGTTTGACCTAAGGGATTTCCCACCTATTGAACTACAATCTGACTTGATGGACAGACTTTAACCCACAACTGTGGCCAGCAGTGGAGTCTTAAAGATAAGCGGCCAACTAGTCCAGACAGGAAATGTAAATAATTAGACTGTCTCTCCACTGCTTCGTTCCCGACGTCTTCTGGACAGCATTTCCTCTTCTCAAACTGTACACACAGGGCTGCCCACCTGGTGCGTGGGGTATGTGGACACATTTTTGTTTTGGTTGCTGTTAGATCCTAAAATGGAAATGTAGCCCTATTACAAGGCCGAGGGGGAGCTCGGCCACAGAGTACTTACTCTGAGCTGTACCAGGGCCTACGGCCAATCCACACTGAAAATAAACCCATAAAAAACCTAGCTGGTGTAGTCTTTGCTTTTGGCATGAATAACTGAGGATGAGCGAAAGCATAGGAAACAGGAACGCGTGTGCAGGCGAGGTGCAAGCATGCCATTTTTGTTGCTTTGAGACGGGGTCTCTCTGTGTCTCTCTGGAACTCAATATGTAGATCACATTGACTTCAAACTCACAGAGATCCACTTTTCTCTGGGATTAAAGGTATACACCACACACCCTGCGTTTTATACAAGGGACTTGGGCCCGTATCTAGAGCACTTTGGCAGGCACAGGGAGAGGGAGCGAACATGCAGAACTAAAGCCCTCTGGACACGGAGGGGGCAGTTCCCACTCAACATGGCTGTGAGACAGGAAGCTTTACAATATGAAATGGAAAACAAAGAACTCAGTCCCAGCTCTGTCTATCTCCCTGGCTCAGCTAAAGTCCTCTGTCACTTCCAAAGACAACCTTGCAAAGCACCCAGCCAAATCACCGCCAGTAGCTTAGAAGCATCCTCACATCTGCTCAGAAAACAGGGCACAGAAACACTGGTAACTGCACCAGAGGCGGGATCAGTGGATGCAAGCAGCTTGTTCCAGAGAAGTGGGAAGATCTGCTCACACCATGCGCTTAAGAGAAAGTACAGGAACAAACTCCAACAACATCAGCTACCCTCTCCGTGGTCATTATCTGCAGCACACTTTTAAATGACTGGCGGCCTCTGACCAGGCCATGTGGAAGGCGACTTTCCTCCGATGAGGAATCGTTACTGAGTCACACAGCTTCTCTCAGGAGCAAAGAAACTGCAGGCTTTTCCATCCATAATAAAGAAAGGAAGCGACAAAATCCCATTTAACTTCCCTCTTGAAAAAACATCTCTGTTAGGAGGTTGTATGAGGCGGTGTGAGCCTGGGGGGACCAGGGGTAAAGTTCAGCAAGGGTGGTGGGATCTGCTGTTAGGGTTGTGGACAGAGAAGAGAGAAGAGACTGGGTTCTAGTGTCTTCTGGGAAGAGGACTGAGGACAGATGCACGGACCACAGGAAATCAGGGGGCAGGGGACAAAAAATTAATGGAAACAAATTCTGTTTGAAATTTCTGCAACGAAACCTAATACACTACATGTTAATAAAACAAACAGAACCCACGGTTCAGGCATGATGCTAAACAGAGCAATCAATATTTGCAGGTGAAGTGGGAGAACTAGACAGAGGCATTAACTTGACTCTTGCTTTCGACAGGCTCGGGGTGAATCACCAGGATTTTCACTAATCTTCAGATAAACACTGTAAATACTGTTCCTGCCGAAGACATCAGCTGCCTGCTAGCAAGGGATCTTCTTGCTGAAGAACGGACAGCACCCCATCCATCAGCCTTAGAGAGGAGACAGTCTTCCAGAGAGATCCTCCCAGGAGCAAAAACTCTAACAGCAGCTGAGGAAACCCAGGGCTGTGCACTGCAGAGCACCCCCAGCCCCACCTTCATTTGGCACTCCAGTGTGTCACATGACCCAGCAACAGGCAGATGTCTGCAGACAGAGATGCTTCCAAAACCCAAGAGCTATACAGAAACAGCCAGCACCCTCAGAGGTGGCATGCATATGTAAAAGGGACACCCCCCCCACACACACACAAAGGGGGACACTGATATGGAAGGTGCCACCTGGGGGCTATCTTCATGAGCCCTGGTTTCCAGGATCATCGTTAAGACTGCTTGTCGACATGGTGACCAGTCTAAGAACCTCCTGTTTTAGCAAATTTTCCAGTGAGCTTGCTAAGTAGCACCTTCAGTCCGCACTTCTGGGAAGTTGCTAGGCCATCTCACTCCCCTTCCTGATTTCCTGTGGTCTGTGCATCTGTCCTCAGTCCTCTTCCCAGAAGATACTAGAACCCAGTCTCTTCTCTCTTCCCTGTCCACAACCCTAACAGCAGATCCCACCACCCTCCTTGCACTTTATCCCTGGTCCCCCCAGGTCCACACCGCCTCACGCAACCTCCCAACAGAGATGTTCTTTCAAGAGGGAAGTTAAATGGGATTTTGTTGCATTCTTTCTTAAAACCCTCCAAATCGCCTCCTAGCCACTCCAACCCAAGCTTCAGATCCTCCCCAGAGCTGCAGAAAGCTGGCCTCCACTGGAGACAGCCGTACCTTTTCCACCATGGAGCCACTCGACCAGCCTGCTGGACTAGGTGAAGCGTGTTTTCGTCTAAGATGGGCATATGTGTATTTTATTATGCCTTGGGCGTGGTCTGAGGTAATAGTGGGGACTGATAGGCGCAGACAGGAAGCATGCTTGCTCTCTTGAGTGGTAGTCGAAGGAGTTCTGTTCAGTTTCCTGCACCCCCAGGGCAGAGGACCCCTGCAACTCTCTACCTTTACTGTGAGTGTTCCCCAAATACATATTTGTTATCCTTTATTCCAGGCTTTCATGGACTTCCTTATGCCTACAGTTTTGGTACTGGGACTCCATCAGCCTCTTCTACCCCTGCTTACTGGCATCTGCGATCCCCTATCTGTTTGTTGCTTTACTGTCGGCAGCCCCAACTAGGCTGATTGTTTCCAAGGAAATGGCATGGTGGATTCCTATGATTTACAGGTGGCTTATCCCCTCCAAACTGATACTGAGCCTTGGTCCCCTGTGTAACAGCAGTGAGAGGGGGCAGCCCTTTAAAAGGTAACGAGGGGGTCAGGGAGATGGCTCACTGGGTAAGGTGCTGAGGGTGAGCTCCAGAACCCATGGATAGGTGGAAGAGGAGAACCAGCTCCACAAAGATGTCCTCTGCCCTCACACATACGCTGTGGCTCATGCTCATCTATACTCCCCGCAACACACACTACACATTCACACATACATACAGGAATAATAATAAGTAAAAATCTTTTCTCTTTCTTTCTTTCTTTTTTTTTTTGTTGTTGTTTCTTGAGACAGGATTTCTCTTTGTAGCCCTGGCTGTTCTGGAACTCGTTCTATAAACCAGGCTGGTCTCAGACTCACTAAGATCCACCTGCCTCTGCCTCCTGAGTGCACCGCTACTGCCACCGCCACCACCACCACCCGGCAATAAATAAAAATCCCAAAGGTGACTAGGCCATTAAGAGGGACCAGTGTAGCCTGGTGTGGTGGTGCAGGTCTTTAATCCTAGCACTTGGGAGGCAGAGGCAGGCAGATCCATATGAGTTCAAGGTCAGCGTTGTTTAACTAGTGCGTTTCAGGACAGCCAGAACTGTGCAGTGAGACCCTGGAGAGAGACAAGGGTGCAGGGAGGCAGAAAGACAGAGGGGGAAATATCAATGCATTTCTTCAGGGACTGAATTGACCACCTCAAGAGTGGGCCCGTAACAAACTATGTCTATTCCTGACTCCACTCCATCCCAGCCCAGAAAACCTGCCGTGACACTTTTGGAGACAAGGTGGATAGCACAAGGGCCCCAACAGAAGTCACATGGCTACTGTGCTATGCTCCTGGACTTCCCAGGCCTCTTTTTCTTACGGCAGGGATCTCTTGTGTTCTAAGGCGGGACCAGAACACCCTCACAGAGGGTGGACGTAAGTGAAAGAAGCATGGGTGTGGAGAGCGGGGGCTTTCTGTCAGCGGCTGAGAGGGCCCCAAGGAGACCTGCACAAGGTAAAGCCCATTAACTTTTGGGATGAGGGAGAAGCACTCCTGAGGCCCTCCCTGCATTTCAAGGATTTATAGGCTGTTAACAGTTACAGGGGGAGGGTTTATGAGGGCACACCCCTTCCCAAGATATATAGGCCATGATCAGTCATGGGGGGAAAAGAATGTTTTGTCTTTGGCTGTCTAGCCACTCACGAGTTGTGCACTCTTCTCTAAGGAACCCTAGTTAAAGTCACTGGGTCACCAATCTGCCCTGGAGTAGAATTGTTACATTGTTCCTGTCTGGGTACCCTACCTGGGGTGAGGAGACATTCATTTCTCCTTGGGGGCAGAAAAAGTCATGCAACAGGACAAAGACCTTTAAGGGCTAATTATCACTGCTCTTGAGCCTAATTTTTCTTAAAAATTAAGACAAGAGGAAATTCAGAGGCACTTGTGAGCAAACTGAACTACTGTGAGTCTGTTCTCTTACATCTAACCCTGTGACAAGGCCTTGAAACGTGTGTATCCACTGACATAAATGCTTTCAAGTTAATGTGGAGACAGGAACACATCTGAGGGAAAATACAGGACTGGGGGCTGAGGATGTGGCTCAGCTGATCAAGGGCTTGCTCAGTTAGCAGGCTTGGAAGCCTGGCTTTGGTCCCCAGCACTTTACAAAGTGCATGCGGGTTCACCCTGTAATCCGAGCACTAAGAGAGATGGAAGCAGGAGGACCAGAAGTACAAGGTCTTCTTCCTATCAAGAGGAAGTTCAAGGCTAACCTTGGCTACCAAGAATTTCCAGGGGGTATAACACTGGGCGGGGGATCTGCTTGTCACCTGGACAATGCCCTCTTTCCCGCCACAGGGCCTGGAGCAGCAAGTTGGACAATGTCAGCATCTGCTTTCAAAAATGACACAAGCTTGTCATGCTCCTCCAGGGTCTTGGGACTAGTGACGGGCTTAGCCTCTTTTCTAATACAGTCGACACTCACGGGAAAGGACGATGGTGATGTAGCGTATCAGACATCCCTGTCTCAGACAACAGTAACAGACCTTCACCAGAAGCCCAGGAAGAGGTTCTGGAAAGCCACCACGGTCAAAATGGCCTACATCAGCGCTGTCAACCAACACAGCTGGGTCCAGCAAGTCAGGACAAGCTTACTACTGGATGTATTTGTGTCTTAGAAGAGACTGTCATTAACACAAGGGGCCAGAGAAGAACCTGGGCTCACTGGGCCAAGCCCTGGAGGACCAATGAGCAGCACATTCCACTCCAGGGAGTTGGGGTTCATGTGGGCCACTGTGATCCAGGCAGTGGACACCAGGACCAACCTGTTCAGAAACCAACCACGGCCACCAGTTCAGAAAGCAAACACCTTGTCCAGCACCCAAGAATGAACAGTCCCAAGGCCATCTCCCAAAGATGAGGCCCTCATCTGGTATCCATGGCAATGTGAAGAGAGTCAAGGCTGGGTTTAAGGATCTTGATTGAGATTTACTTGGCCAGTGAGAGCTGAAGGAGAACAATGGCTCAGCGAGCTGTTAAGGAGTGAAGGAGGAAGGGGAGGGGCCACCGGTTATTTGAGTGTCTCCAGGTTTTGTTTATAACTGTCCCAGACTAAAATCCTCAGGTGGGGGTGGGGGGGAGCCTCACAGCCTCCAGCCCCTGGGTACCACTGACAAAGCATTTCCTCTTCTCCAAGGCCAGGGCAGGATCACAAGAGCCTCTGCTGTTCTCAACCCGTGTTTGTTTTTGTAGTTTCTGCCAAGTGAAATCAATCCCGCTTGCGGCCACGTTCAAAAATCACGACTCGCTGGAACGGCCCCAGTCTTTGACTTCTTTCCAAGAGCAGAGAGCAATGTTCATATAGGTTTCCCATGGCCGGCGATCAAATCCTCTAATTACTCAAATCGGTGTCACAGAACTGCACATTAGCCACTTGTGAGATGACAGATTGCCATTATCTGATACGCATGGCTAACGTTCTTCCTTCCACTCAAAGGGAGCTTTGCTCGCGACTGCACAACCCTGACGTCCGCCACACACACCCTGAAGCTACAGTCTGGGCCTCCACCCACGGCTACAACCTGCCTTGTACCAGCCTTGTCTCTCTCTAAGGCCCGGCCATCTCCCGGACCCCAGGTGCTGGATGAAACACTTAAGGTCCAGTGGCGTGATTACAACAAAATCATTCCTACCAGGATTTCCTGGAGGGGGCAAAGAAAGAGAAGCCCCGTGGTTCTCTGTAGAACGAATGAGTGCCAACGTGAGAGCTGGCACGGGGGCTTAACGATGCATCTATGAGAAAACAGAGGCTTAGGGATTCAGCTATTAGTCCATGGGTTAGAAACAAAAATGCAAATACCAAGATCACTTTGGCGCCTATGATGGCTAATATCCTCAATTTGATGGGATTGAGAATCATCTGGGATAAAAGCCTATTTATATTAGGTTACTATTTATATTAGGTTACTAAATTGAGATACTCTATCCACTGTGGGTGGCACCACACTGTGGGCTATGGTCTTAGTAAAAAGGAGAAAGTGAGTTGAGCATCATCATCTATCTGCTTCCTGATACTATGTGACCAGCTGCATCCTCATGATCCTGCTACTATTCTCACCACCACCACAATGGACTGGACTGGATGGGACTGTGAGTCCAAAAGCGACCCACCCTTTTTTAACTAGCAACTGTCAGGCATTTGCCATAGCAACAAAGCAAGTAACTATACAGCATCTACGTGCTTGCCCTGCTGGCCTCCTGGCTGCACGGCTGTAATCAGTCTCTCCCTGTGGTGAAGTCTCACATGGACACACAGAGCCCTGGCCAAGGCCTACCTTAGCATCCCCACAAAGCCAGGGAGCCTGTGCCTTTCAGTTCCGCTCTTCTCCTCTGCTTTCCAGGACTGTAACCCCATCCCAAATGGGGGCGTAGCCCAGTGAGAAGAGGACTTTCCTGGAACTGATCCCTGGCTCAGGAAAGCAATCAAATTACAAATCATGCCTCCCACTCATCATTTTCACAGGGAGCCTGGCTCTGGGAAGCATGGCTGGAACTGGAACCGTGGTCCAGGGAAAAGGAAGGTATAAGGGACGCCAGCAGAGCTGGGGGAATATGATGACATTAGAGCAAGCAAAACTTCAATAACAGGACCTCCCTGTCCCCCATGACTGTGCATGCGCCTGCACTGGGCTACTGTCACCGTCTCTGTAGAACTACCCCTGCACAGTGAGATCCTGTTTCTCAGATCTCTCTCACAAGGGGCATCTGTGTCTATGACTATGTATGTGACTCTCTGTTTGTGTGTTTTTGTGTCTCTGAGTGAGTCTGTCTGCATACCTGTGTCTGTGTCTTTCAGTGTGTGTGCACACACATCTGTGCCTATGAAGGAAACAGGGACAGGCAAAGTGTGTGTGTGTGGGGGGGTGAGGTTTACAACATGAAGTACCCAGCTGCAGCAAACAGTGTTTGGGTCACAGGCTTTCAAACATCCAATCTAAGCAAGAACAGAGGTGCAGGGATAAGACCATGCAGGTAGCAGCCAGGCCCACTCGGAGAGCAGAACTTCTATGGGAAACTGCCCTGTGGCCTTGAGCGTGTCAGTGCTGGGCTAGGGAGATGGCTCACTCCATAAAGCGCTTGCCTTGCAAGCACGAGGACTTGATTTTGAGTCTCAGAACCCGTGAAAAACACCTGGTGCAGTGGCGTGCACTTGCATGCAATCCCAGCATTGGGAAGACAGAGCCAAGGGGATCTCTGGGGCTTACCGGTTACCAGTCTAGCTCACCCTGCCACAAAAACCAAGGTGGACAGCCCGTTGTTCTCTGGCCTACACACACCCCCCACAGCTCCCACCCACACACGGGGTCGGGTGAGTTAGAAGGACAAGGACACAGGGAGGGGCTCCATCGGTATCCAATAGTCGTACAGATTGGCAAGGGTTGCTGGGGAGGAGGAGGCCATGAAACACTTCCAAAAAGGAACTGAAGGAATGTTAGTACCGAGCAGCCATTGGGGGCTACGGCAGGGCAGTCATTAACTTCTCTCTGTAGGACGGGTTATGAAGCCATGGAGAAGGGAGTCGTCCTCCTTAGGAGATGCCTGCACACTTTGGGGTGAGGGAAAGCCAAGATGTCAATACTCAAACGGTTCAGCAAAACTTTTATAAACTGTATGCATAAGAGGCAGAAAAACTCTGAGATCCAGAATCAGACGATCGACATGGAAGTGGAACGTGAGCTTTGACATACTGTTTCCCAGCTTGTTAGAGCCCTTAAAAATTCCATAATCAAAAGCCAGAGGGAGCTGAGTGCAGAGGGATGCACACAGTCCCAGCACCTGGGACACGGTGGCAGTTGGTCATCATTGACTGGTGTTTTATTTTTCATAGGAAATGCATGTGTGTGCTCACGCATGTGGAGGCCCACCATTGATGTTGAATGACTCTCCGCTACTCTTCCGTCTCATTCATGGAGGCAAGAACTCTCAATCAAACCCAGAACTCACCAGCATGGATAATCCCATTAGCAAGTTGCCCTGGGGTTCTCCTTTTTCTACTTTCCAGGGCTGGATTATGAACCAGCATTTAAGAATGTAATTTTTGCCATCAGATTGGCCTGTAGCCGTGTCTACGGGGCACTTTCTTGACTAATTGATGTCATACCACTGTGGGCCTAAGCAGGTAGGTTTGGGCTACACAAGAAAGGTAGCTGAACAAGAGCTGGGAGACAAGCCAGCAAGCAGCACCCTTCCAGGACCCTGCTACAAGCTCCTGCCCTATTGGCATCTCTGCTCTGATTTCCCTCTATAGTGAACTATAACCTGTAATAGGAAACAAATTGTCTCCTCCACAGGTTGTTTGGGGTCATGGTATTTTGAAGTTTTGTTTGTTTGTTGTGTATATTTGTTTGTGTGCCAAGTGCATGCCCAGTGCCCTTGGAGGCCGGAAGAAGGTGTCCAATCCCCTAGAACTAGAGATACAGAAGGATGTAAGCCACCAGGTGGGAGCTGGGAGCCCCCTGCAAGGACAGCCACTGCTTGTAATTGCTGAGCTGCAACTACAGTCCTGGGCATGGTGTTTATCATGGAGACAAAGCAAACTCAGACATGTGGGTTCTGGGAATCCAAACTCCTGCCCCCATGCTTACACAATCAGCTCTCCAATCCCACTCTTGACTGTTAGCACATACTAAGCCAAAGCTAGCCTGGGCTATCTGAAGGCCTGTTTCAGAACAGCCAAACACATAAGCTCAGGTCTTTTGGACAAGCAAGCCTATTAGATTCCCCTGACACACTCATCATGGCTTTGAAAGTGGTAGTGTCCCTCTCTCCTGGAGATTCAGAGGCCAGAAGGTGGCAAGACCCTGGCCAGTCCAGCAGGGGAAAATGAACAGGCTTCTCTCGAGAGTGGGGAGGAACACACATGCACAATGTGAAAGGCCTCCCCTGTGCAAGACAGCACATTCAGAGGTCTGTAATCACAAACACATTGTCAGGAGAAGAGGGAAGAGGAGAGAGATTTCAAAGGCCTTCCCCGTGAGTGCTGCAGGAAATGGAGGAAGACAAAATGCAAGCAAATGCTACAGCTCCCCACCTGAGGCAGCTGTCCTCTGACCCTGGTATATGACACCCCAGTTTCCTTGACGAAAAACAGGACACCAGGGGTGGGATGCACACAGCCCTCATCAGGCGCCCTCAGAGGGAGACTAGCCCATGTGTTTGCAATTAGGGGGTTGCAGGCAGCGGGGAGGGGCTGTGGTGCCCTGCCAGGCCCTGTTTCTTCCAGAAAAACAAGACCCCCTTTCCCCGAAGAATGGCAGAATCCTCTGGGCTCACAAAACGGGAGAAAAGATAGCACCAGGCTTCAGTCATGTCCCAGTGTCAAGCAATACAGCTGGAACCCGAGGCAACTCTGTGGCTTCAGACACAGGGGCCAAAAAGAAAATTACATACTATTTCTAACACTGGCAACACAATACACAGAAGCCCTACGCGCTAAAGAGGTGTTCAGGAACAGAAGAACATTAGCCCTAAGCAACAGAGTAAAATTTCCGGGCTCAAGAATATCGTGTAAGGAGAGATGGTTTTTGGAAACGGGGACAGGAATGCGGCTGTTCTTCACCTGGATTCTAGGGACCCCTCGGTGAAAATCTGTAGGGTGGACACTTCCAGCTTCCCGTGGGGAAAACACACAACAGCATGGAACAAACTTGTAGGGCCCTGAGCATACGTGATGGCTGCTAGACCGGTAAGATGGACACAGTTCTTTTTTTTCTATGTAGACCAGGCTGGCCTGGAATAGAGACCCACCTGTCTCTGCTCCTAAGTGCTGGGATTATATATGAGCACCACCATAGCTGGCCACATTTACAGAGTCTGTTTGTTTTTTGAGCATGACCTTTCAGCCTGGGACCTGGGGAGAGCAGGAAGTCAGCTGGCAGCAAATGGTTGACTTCAGGTTTCTTACTAATTTTGTTAGTTTTCTGGTTTAGTTGTCTGCTGGTTTTGTTTGTGATAGGATTTCCCGTATCCCAACACATTCACTACATAACCCAGGATGACCTTGTGCTTCAGACCCTGGGTCTGGATGTGCGCACTCCTGTGATGTGCACTCCTGTGCAGGATTCTGGGTGTGTGCACTCCTGTGCTGAGTATTATGTTAATTTGACACTAGACAGAGTCATTAGGAAGAAGGAACTTGGACTGAGAAAATGCCCCCCACGAGACTGGCATACAGGCAAGCCTGTGGGATATTTTCTTTATTGATGATTGGGCCAAGCTCACTGTGAATAGTGCCATCCCTGGGCTGGTGGTCCTGGCTTCTAGAAGAAAGCAGGCTGAGCAAGTCATTGGGAGCAAGCCAGTAAGCAGCACCCATCTAGTTCCCGCCTCCAGGTGTGTGTTTTAAGTTCCTACCCAGACCTCCTAGGATGCCAGATGGAGCCAGCCGAGTGTTACAAGTTAAAGTAAACCCTTTGCTTGCCAAGTCACTTTTGGTCATGGTGTTTTATCAGCAATGAGAACTCCAACAAAGACAACAACCATCCCGTTTTATGTGATGCTGGGCAAAAAAACCCAGGATGTTTCCATACACTTTTAGGTGAGCACTCTACCAACGCAGCCACATCCATCTCCCACAGCTCAAGTATTTTGGAACATCCTGCAGGAAGAGGGCACCCACCGCGGTATGGGACGTGAAGCCAGCGCCACAGTCCTTAAGTCACAGAACATCTGAATCAGCTCGCCTTGTGATTCCCTCCCCAAGGAGGACAGAGGACAATTCCTAAACAGAGAGCAAGGAGGGCTCCCATATGCTGGAAAATGAGGGAAAGGAGACTTCAGTCACACCAGAGAAGCCTCTGACTTCATTGCTGCTTGCTACAAGGACAAAAGAGACACCTAAGCTGGGATGGAGATTTACATGTGGCTACTGAGCTCTGGTCCAGAAGGACCTGCTCCCCAGAGGCTTCCTGACCTGCACTGATCACACAGCTGTGCTTTGGGAAGGAGGAGTGCCCAACCATGTATATTGTATGTGTAGCACTGTCTTGTGGCAGATAGCCCAGACTCCCTGGGTTTAAATCCCAGCTCACCCATTCCAAGAAATATGAAGCCCCAGGCCTCAGTGTTCTCATCTGTCGAATAGGAGGATGGAGCCTTGCCAGCTTGCAGTCTAAGGTATAGTCAGCTTTTATAAAAATAAACCTTTCTCAGCTGGGCAGTGGTGGCACACACCTTTAATCCCAGCACTCCAGAGGCAGAGGCAGGTGGATCCTGGTAAGTTCGAGGCTGTTAGGTTTCAAACCTGGGACAAAAGGCTGAAATGTCTATTTAGCATATGGAAGCGGATACTGACCACCAGGTTCTCCTGCATCCCTCAGTCCCTACTTTTACAGGGCCCTCCTGTCTGGCATACTCCATCCCTACTCTAAACTTCTCCAGCCAGGGGGCTGGACTGCCCTTCCCCCAGCTGCATTCCCTATATAATCCAATCATTTTTGTTTATTCTCTTTGGGCCTCCTGGCTGCTGCACCTGGTTCTCCTGTTCCCCACCCTCCCATCTCCTCACACAGCTCAGGGTCATTTCACTTTGGACTCTCCCAGACGGCCCTGCCTCTGGCTGTGCTCTTCTCCACCATACCTAGGACTTGTCACCCTTTGCTCCTTTTCATTTCTTTTTGTCATTCAGAGGCCAGCCTGGCCTACAGAGTGAGTTCCAGAACAGCCAAAGCTACATGGAGAGGCCCTGTCTCAAAACAAAACAAAACAAAAACAACAAAATCAAAAGTAGTAGACAGCAAAATGAAAGAAAACTTCCCCGTGGTCCTTTTAAAAGATCCCACATACCCGATACACTCACACATCCTAAAACAAATCCACACACCCAAAACATACACACACACACACACACACACACACAAAATTTTCATGCTTTTCTTTCTGGTTTCCCAAAATACATTATATACTCCACATACTGGTACAAACACTTTAAGATTAGAGTCTTTTGACAAAGTGAAGTCCTCATTATTGACAATAATAACATATTAACATTATCACACCCCCTCAGGACTGTTTCTCACAGGCAATTCTTGTGTACACTCAATACACCCCCATCGGCCTAGTGCACTGCCTTGTGGGTAAACACACCTCTGGTGTATTAACTGACAAGTTTAACAGTGTATCGTACAAACATTGCTGTATCTCTATGAATGAGTATTAATAGACAAGTTTAACAGTGTATTGTACAAACATTGCTGTATCTCTATGAATGAGTATGATACTAAAGATTCTTGGCTGTATCAAATTTTTTTCCATTAGATTGGCCTGTGGGCATGCTAACTAACGGAGGAGGATCCAGCCCACAGTGGCAGGTGCTGTCACTGGGCAGATGGGCCTGGGCGGAGGGACGTCATCATGCAGGTCTTGTTCTCCTTTCTGGGGACAAGCGCCCTAATAGGTAAACGATGTAAAACAGAGCTCAAGTGTAGTCCTGAGTTCAATTCCCAGCAACCACATGGTGGCTCACAAACCATCTGTAATGAGATCTGAAGACAGACATGCAGGAAGACATGCAGACAGAACACTGTACACGTAATAAATAAACCTTTAAAAAGAAAAATAGCTTTTAAAAAATTATCAAAAGATAAAATAAATGTAAAAAAGCATTTAAAAAAAGACAAAAGCTAGCTAAGCAAGTGAATAGTCAGCTCCATGATCTCTGCTTGGGTTCCTGCCTCCAGATTCCGAGCCCTTGCTGCTTCCCTCCCTGATGGACTGAAAGCTGTAAGCTAAAATAAGCCCTTCCCTCTCCAAGTTGCCTGGGTCATGGTGTTTATCATAGCAACAGAGAACACAGCATGATAGCCACTTACCAAGTATACTCAGATATTCCTCTGCTCCTGAACTGGGGATCCCCTAACAGTCTGCTGTGCCAGGTGGAGCCAGGGTCAGCACCAGATTCATAAATAGTTTCTGTTTTTCCAGAACAGGTTTCTAGAATTGGAATCACTACATCGAGACGGAGAGGTGGGCTTTGGATGCGCTGCCTGCAATGTTCTCCAAACGGATGAACCCCACTTAGACATCTGCAGCCAATGCATGAGAACCCTGCTCTTCCCTATTTTCACAAGTGTCACAAAAACCTGTGCCAAAAGGAAGATCGGTTTCTGCGGGCTGCAGGGCCACTTAGCCCGAGACTATGATGGTCACGCACAAGCCAGCTGCTCACCTCTTGCAGGCACGAAGATACTTTGAAAGTTGACTATGCTGGAAAAATTGGCATCTTTTAAAACATTCAGTCTCCTGGAGCATGAATTATTAAATTCTATTATTTTTCCTTTTGCTAACACATCTTCATACTGACTGGCAAAGCTTTGGGCTACTTCACCAACACTTGCATGCGTTGATGGTACAGCGGTGCAGCTTATGGTGGTTTTGCTTTTTGGAATAGAACATTCCATCTATACATTCCCCTATCACAAAACGTGCTTTCCAGTACATTTTATCCAAATTTATTAATGAATTCACAAAAAGTTTTGAGTTCATCGTCTTAGCACCAGACTTACAGGGCATCTCACAGAAGGAATTTTAATTGGCTTTGATGTTAACAGCAAAACGGAGGTTCTATGACTGATGTCTGAGTTTGGCACATGAATATTAAATAACAACAGAACAAGCTATCCTTTCATTTTTTTTTTTAGTTACTTAAATTTCTTTGGAATCATAATGGGTGTTTCAAAGCCTTGGGATCAGTTTGGAGAGATGACTCTACAGTTAAGAGCATTTCCCAAAGATCTGTGCTCCTCCCCCAGCATCCCCTCCAGGTCCTCACAACTGCCTGTAACTCAAACATATAGATTAGGTAATTAAGTTATAGGCCCTCTTCTGGCCTCTGTGGGCACCCACACATATGCGACATACAAACATACACATAAAAGGAAACAAAGATAAATCATTTTTCTTTTTTTTAATAAAAACCTTGAGGTGTCCCCCAATCACCCCATTTTAAGTGTCTGAATGGTTACAGCCATCAGAAGGTCAACAAAAGGGAGATTTCCATCTTCGTATGACCTCAGAGGGCATTAACAAAACATCACACCACACTGTCTTAATACTGAACAAACTGAACTGCAGGCTGGTCACTCCATGGAGCACAGCCCATGAGGCAGGAACAAACACTATCCCGTCATGACAGCTCTCTGGGCACGTGTATCTCTAAGTGCCACAGACACCCACAGGAGGCAGCAGCCCCAGGTATAGCGAGTGATCTCCCCCATTACCTGAGGCCAGTGAGAGACAGTAACTCACTAGACAGGGACAAGGAAATGAGCACCCAGCCCACTCATCTGAGTAGTCCGTACCTTCTGGTCAAGGGACTGGGGTTCGCAGGTGGGGAGCATTAACAGAGACAAAGCGGGGCTGAGAACCACAAAACCTGAGGCACAGCTACAGCAAAAAACTCATAATCTCTGGAAACATTGCTTGACCGTAATTTATCTGCTGATGTAGAGCCCAGCACCCCAACCCTTCTCTAAGTTAAAGAAAAAAAAAAGCCTACTGACTGCTGTTTGCATTACTTTCTCCATAAATCACTTATATTTTATCATCCACTTCCTGCCTTGGTTTTCTTAACAGCGAAGTGTTTAAACACACCTACAAGTCTGAATACAAACCCCAATCAATCTGCCTTAGAACTCAGACTTAGGTCAACAGAAACTGTTTAAACAAGTTTTCCACATTTTCTATTTTCAAAGCCTTCACTTCGAGCATTTCCTTTCTTCTGGTCCACTGGACTTATGGATTATGTGATTAAGTTATATCTTACAATGTGAGCACAGTTCCCAGAAGCAAGTCTGGGAACACACAGCGCTAACACCACACAGCCCGCTGCTCTGTGGATACACTAGGGGCAAGCCCACCATCCTCCTGAAACTGGGGGCCAGTGGTTTATTTACAGAGAAAATAGGGGTCTTATTATTATTATAGTATATCTAGCTGCTGACAGACAGACACGCTGCAATATTAAGAGGAAAAAATGAATCTGTAACCATCAATGTAAAGATTTTATGGGGCGGGGGAAGGTGTATGTGTAGAAACTCCAGGTTGGAAAACGAGGTATCAAACTGCTACAGTAATTATACTGGGTGGATAAGCAGAAAGGGATTCAGCCAAACACACATCCTTAAAACGCTTCTAGAACATTACTCTCACATAACATACATTTGTTACAGGTTCTAAGAACAAGAACCCAGGCAGAAACTCGTGCATGGAGAGTGGTTGAATCTAAGGAAGAAGTTATTGGGAGGAAGCAAGGATTTCTTCTGGCTACTTTGTCTTAAACACGCCCGTGATTGTTTTTGATCTGTTTAGTTGAGATGGGATCTCAGGTAGCCTAGGCTGGCTTCAAACGTGGTAGGTAGTAGAGGCTGGCCTTGAACTCCTGATTCTCATGCCCCTACCTTCCAAGAGCTTGGATCACAGGTGGGAACTATCACACCCAGCTTTGAAATACACCTCTGGGTGTGAGCCTGAAACCTTGGTCACTTTCCCAGGCTCATACTAGGTCAACAGAAACGTTTCAACAGTACCAGGCTGTGTGCTTTGTGTGAAGAGGTGAAAGTCTGCTCACATCACAGCAGGTGTGGTACATTCCCCGCCCCTGAAGATTGTCTGTAAGACCAAATGAGAAACGCAAAGTTTCTGACCCAAGAACGGGAAAACCCAAAACAGAAAGCCCCAGGCCGAAGATACCTTGGGCAGGATGGGCCACAAGCTGGCCTCCCATCCCACTTGGACTTGCATGCTGACCTCTGGTGACCTTGACTGTGCAGAAATCACTACAGAGCTAACTGAGTAGACCTGGGCCAAGAACAGAGGCTCCCTGAGCAAATCTCTCCCAGAGCCTGGGATAGCCCACGGCTCAGCAACACCAGCAATGTTACTGATCTTCCAAGGGTGTGCTGACATTGGTAGGTTTCCCCAGTTTTAAATTTATGGTGAGAGAGGACTTCCCTACAGAAGGCCTTGGTTCCATCTCCTCCATATGTGGCGTGCGTGCGTGCGTGCGTGCGTGCGTGCGTGTGTGTGTGTGTGTGAGGTGTCCATACACAAAATTCCTGTTTTACCTTCAAACGACTTCAGGCGCATGAATACCCAGAGCTCTCTTTCATGCATGAAATTGATCCATACACCTGACACAGCAACTCCCTTTCTTTGGAGAAAAAATTCAAGCCCTAAGGCAGCATGCAGAGGGGAGCTAGCCAACCCCGGTGATCATCAGCTGTCCTGTTGGGTCTTCCCCTGGCTCCAAGGGGACCCTGAAATCCTCCAAGGGGACCCTGAAGTCCTCTATACCCTGTGAGGCCAAAGCAGAGCCACTCCTGAGCCTTGTGGGGAGGGTCACTGTGATTTAACTTAGATGATTGTTCCCTAATGTGAATTTAACTATAGCATCTTGGAATGCAGGAGACAGCTCAGTCAGTACAGCGCTTGCCTCATTCAATCCCTAGAACCCACATAAAAGTGCTGGGCATGGTAGTGCAGGCTAGTAATTCGAGAGGCAGAAACGGGGATGCTAGCCAGTCTGCTTGCCTACTTGGAAAATTACAGGCCCAGGAAAGAACTTAGCTCAAGATGCCATGAGGATAGCTCCTAAGATACAACACACACACACACACACACACACTCCCGCCTCGGCTTCCACAGCAGCATACATACCCATGCCACACACACGCATTAATACATACCCATGCCACACACACGCATTAATACATACCCATGCCACACACACGCATTAATACATACCCATGCCACACACACGCATTAATATATACTCATGCCACACACATATGCATTAATATATACTCATGCCACACACACATGCATTAATATATACCCATGCCACACACACGCATTAATACATACCCATGCCACACACACGCATTAATACATACCCATGCCACACACGCGCATTAATACATACCCATGCCACACACACGCATTAATATATACTCATGCCACACACACATGCATTAATATATACCCATGCCACACACACGCATTAATACATACCCATGCCACACACGCATTAATACATACTCATGCCACACACACGCATTAATATATACCCATGCCACACAAGCATGCATTAATATATACCCACGCCACACACACGCATTAATACATACCCATGCCACACACACGCATTAATAGATACCCATGCCACACACACGCATTAATACATACTCATGCCACACACGCATGCATTAATATATACCTATGCCACACATGCGTGCATTTAAAAAAAAACAAAAAAACGTATTTTTTTTTTGTAACAACCAGGCTGTCCTCCGTACAATTCTTCAGAAAATACATCACAACCGGGCGGTGGTACCTCACACTTTTAATCCCAGCACTCGGAAGACAGAGGCAGCCCAGCCTGGTTTGAACTCATAAACACAGAGCTAGTTCCAGGACAGGCTCCAAAGCTACAGAGAAACCTTGTCTCCAAAAAACAATGCAAAACAAAACAGAAAATGCATCACAAGAACAAGCAGTGTGACGGCCTCTTCCTGTGGCCTTGCCCCCAGCCTTAGGTGGCCATCTCCTAAAACCAAAGGGACCCATCTCAGAGATGGGCTGTTTGGCCTAGCTGAGGGGTACAGAATAAAAATGGGTCTCATTCCAAAGCACAGTGGTCACCATGGAAATGCCCTGCAAATCTCCGGACTGGGAGAGAACAGCACGTAGGAGCTTGTGGGGTTGGGGGGCGGGGGGACAAGACAAGGAGCTCTGAGCTACAGGAACCCACAGCTGAGCCTTGAGCTGTTTCTAGCACACCCACTTTGCTCTGAATCTGCTTGGAGCCCCATCCCTATGCTTCACCTCCTCGTTTCCTGATCCCTGTGGACACCCCAAGACCAGCTGCCCACCGCTCACACACTGGTCAACCAATAGCTCTGAAAGCCAGTCCCGTTTAAGGTTTGAGTACCTTATGACCAATTTCTGTTTCCCTAGGCAGAAGCCACGCTCTCAAGGACTAAGACATAGCACAGTAAGAACAAAATGTCCCTGAGAGTCACAGGAGTCACAAGAAGCAACAACACTGGACCCAAGCTCAAGTATGGCCTGGATAACAGAATTTTTTCTATTACAATCCCTGGGATTCCAAGGGAAACCTGCAAGACCTTCTCAAAGGGGATGAGAATCCTTTGAACAGAACTTCCTATCACTGCCTGGGAAAGTGAAGGAGGTGTGGTCCACGGTACATATGCGGGTCCCCTGAAAAGTTCCATTTGCTGCGGCTGTGGACTCCCATGGGGCCCAAGACAAGCACAGCCCCAATAAAACTCCACAGCGCAGGCTCTGTTCACGGGAGACCACTTTACAACAGGACCATGCTCTCTGCCAGGAAATGACTGCTTTTCCAGTCTGGCCCAGGAATGTGTCCTGCCTTATGTCTCTGGGCAAAAAAAAAAAAAAGTAATAATAATAAAAATAAATAAAAAAATCACTGTGAGTGTGTGGGCAGGAGGAAGAGGGGGCTTGAAAGCCGGAGGGATCTGTCATACAACACAAGAAGAAATGAAAGTTCTCAAGGAGAGCCCCCAGGGTCTTCAGGGGCTCTCTTTCTCTCTCTCTCTCCCTCCCTCCCTCCCTCTCTCCCTCATCCCACCCCCATCACTAAGCAATAGAGCCTCTGAGCACATGGGCCCACATGTGAGCATTCCTGAATGGTTACCATGAGCATTAGTGTCCAGTACCGGGTGTCGGGTACCGGGTACTGTGTGGCCTAAAATTCTGTGTGGCTTTAAGTTCTCTGTCCCCTGCTCGCCTCATCTTCAGATGATGAAGCTGCTCTGAAACAAAGGATGAGGTGGGACAGATGTCTTTGCCAGTTCACAGACCTAGAGACATGAGCTAGCAGACTCCACTTCCTGTCTGGAAATTGACGCCTTTCCCAGCCTAGTTAACCAGGCAAGAGGACAAAGTAACCTCCACCAGCCCGGGAGTTAGACAAGGGCCCCCTTGAAGGGAACAGCCACCATCCAGAGGGTCTCCATCTGCAACACTGTATCAGAGCCTGCAGCACTGTCAGCGTTAGGAGAAGCTGTCTACAACTTTGGTCAACTGCATCCAGGATGCTTCTAGAGGGGAAAAACCATCAATGATTTAAGACTATTGATTTGTGAGTCATCAGAGAGAATTCATGACACCTTTCCTTTTAAAACTAACCTCTGAAATTTTTAAAAATTATATATATGGGGGCTGGGGAGACGGCTCAGCAGTTCAGCGTACTTTCTGTTCCAGAAGATCTGGGTTCCGTTTATAGCACCCACATGGTGGCTCTCAACCACCTGTGACTACAGTGTCTGACAATCCCATGCTCTCGTTTGACCTCTGTGGGCACCAGGCATACATGCGGTGCACTGGCACACGTGTAGGCAAAACACTCACATAGATACGGTAGAATTTTAAGGGTGGTCTTAAAATAAAACCCACGTAATGAGAGCACACCATACCCACTGTAAAGAAACCAGAAGTTGTGAGAATACATGAAAATTATGAAACATCCTATAAGACAAAAGTTAACTGCTGCAGAGAGAAGGGGAAGGGAAGCCCCCCAGAGCACGGCAGCCCTCCACCTCAGTGCTTTACTAACACGGTAGAGAGTAAGAGTCCTTGAGGGGTTCGGGCGCAGGGGCCAATCAATTAAGGGGTCAGCCGTTACTCTCAAAACTATCTCATAAATTGTTTCCATTTCCCTGATGTCTCATTTTCAAAATTTCAAAACTGCTTGAAAAAAGAGGGAAAAAGTTCACACAGAGTAAATATATATATATATATATATTTTAACCGCCACTGCAGCCTCGATTTACTTTCCCCATTCCTTGCATTTAAACAAGGCACAGTAAAACAAGAGACATCAATTAAAGCGCCACGTGCTCACACATTCTAACTGCAACACATAAAAGGGAAAAACCCCAAATTATAGTTTTCATTGCCAAACTGCCTCTTTAAATGCATATTTGGGGGGGGCAGAATTACCCATACTCCCTTTCTCCTCACAAAACTGTTTTCATCTTTGCATGCTGACATGTAGATTTTTACCTCTTGTCCAGGAGCTTATTTTGAGATTTATACTTTATTGGGCAGTTAAAATCACCACTGTTCACCATATACCTGTGCCTCCAACTCTCGCTTTGGATCTTAGAAATACGCCAACAGTGGCTGGGGGAAGAAGAGAGGAGCTACTACTTCTCTAGATGGTTCGCTGAGATGAGCTGCACCAGGCAGCTTTCTAGAACAGAACAAGCCACCAACCATCACGGTGGACCTGAAGGTCCTAGAGGCAGGACAGGGCTGAGCGCTGGCTGCCTCCCCTCAGTTCGCAGTCCCTCATACCCACTCTGTGGAGCTTAGCTGGTGGGTCACCTGATAGCTGGTCTGGCTGGAAAAGCTCTCCTGGGCCTTAGGGCAAGTACAAGACAGACTTGGGATGAGACTGATGTCAAATCCAGAGGCCCCCCTGTATAAAACCTGTATTTTATACTTCAAATATTTATTGTTTTATTCTACAGTGCTCAAAATGAAGCCAGGGCCCCAGGCATGCAGGAGCAAGTCCCTTTCCCAGCCTAAGCCAAATCCCAAGTCCTTCATTCCCTGTGGGTCTGTCTAATCAGGGCTAGGAAGCAAGTGATGCCCCCAAACTAGGTCTCTCTCCTCCAGAGGAGTTAGACCCCCAGCACACACATCAGGGTACACTGCCAAGCCGGAGATCCCACTGCAGGGGGGATCTTTCCTATGGAGGCATAGAATGAGCACTGTAGGCATGATGCTTCTACTTCTGTCTAAATGTTGGAGTGCCTGTGAGAGAGACCCAGCATTCACACAAGCAAGCACCCCCCACCCCCAAGCAAGTTTTAAATAGGGAGCACAGAAGAGAAAATCCTTTTCCAGTACGCAGGGGCAGCTCACCTCAGCAAAAGCAGAAGTGTGCTCTTTGAACTCAAAGGGAGAATTGAACAAACTTTAGTTCGTTGGAAAGGAAAAACCCTAAGATGCATCCTAAGCAGAGTCAGGGGCGACACTATTGCAAACCACCACGAGGCATGCCCTGCACAAAGGCTCAGGGCCCTGGGTGCCTCCTGCCACAGGGCAACAAAACAGGCACCTGATAGCCCTGGGATGGAGTCACAGGCAGAGACAATGACAGATATGTGACAATGGTTTATGTGGATTAACTGCTTTTTATCTTAGATGGCTGAGTGGGTTCTGTTTTCCTAAGATGGCCAAGGGGCAGGTATGGTAGTGCAGGGTGGGACACACGGCTTCATTTATTTTTCATTATTAAACATCCCCTACCCCAGAATCTGGCAACAGCCATTCCTAGTGTTGTTAGATAGAGGAGTGGGTATATGTGTGCCTGTGTGTACCCTGAATATGCAGTGTACTGTACACGGTGTGAATGTGTATGTGTAGTGCGTGTTGTCGAGATGTGTATGTCTATCACATGAGCATGGGGCTTGTGCTATCCATATGGATCTGATCTGTGTAGTATATTAGTATGGCAAGGCATGTGCATGTGAATGGTTTCTCTAAGCATGTGATGTGATATGTACGTGTGGTGTGTGAAGGTATGTGGTGTCCATAAGTGTGCCGTATATGTGTGTGAAGCAGATGTATGAAAGTATGTAGTGTGTCAAACAAGTACAAATTTTATGCCATGTGTGGTGTGTGCAGCAAGCACACATGGTTTGTGTGTGGTGTATGGTGCAGACATTTCTATAGTGTCTGAGTGTGGTGGCTACGGCATATCTGTAAGTGAGTGTGTGTGGTATGAGCATGGCTGCGCATGTGAGTGTAGTTCATGCATGTGCCTGTGGGTGTGCATATGGCTATGTGTGGTCTATCCATGGGTGAGTCTTTGTGTGTGTGTGTAGTGTGTCTGTGGACGAACGCGGTGCGTATAGTGAGAGCATGGTAGCGTTTGGATGAGCATGGTCCATAGTGTGCCTGCAGGTATGGGCGTGACAGAGTGCGTGTGTGTGTGATGTCGGTGGATGAGTGTGGTATATCTACTTGAGTGTGGTAGTATTGCATCTGAACGTATGATCCATGTTGTGTCTATGGGTGTGAGCATAGTAATATGTGGTGCTGTCTATCTAGTGGGAGCAAGAGAATCAGCCACACTCCTCGGCCAAGGCCACAAGGCCACCTGGAGGCCAGTGCATTTGCTGGGTCTTGTCTTTGTCGCCTACCTTTAACGTAGTATGTGGCACTAATGTGCATCTCTCTTGCAGAAATGCCTAGTGAGTTGACCGCACCCCTACGGTGGTGCCCAAGGCACCCATCAGCACTCTGCCATGTGACTGACTGCTCTGTCTTCCTGCAGTACGATGCAGCAATCCCTACTGAAGACACCAGGCGCCCAAGGCTCTGAGCGGCTCCCTAACCATACCACGTGGGTCCAGTTGTCTTAGCTGGCAGACCTGGGAGCAGGTGGCAGGTAATAAAATAATGGGTCTTGCATGGGTGCCTTAAACACATCAGGGAGGATGTGAATAATTAGAACAAAAGCAACCAGCTGCACAGGGTTATCGTGTGTGACCTCATTAAAATGCCACAAGGACCCAAGGTCGCATTATCACATCTTCCTCGTGCTAGTCCTCTGCTTTTATGGCTGAGGAAAGCCAGAGTTCTGAAGCCCACTGGAAGGCCCCAGCTTACAGGAAGCAGACCCATGACAGACAGCTGTTGCATGGGCTGCCACATCGGCTTGTGTCCAGGAGTTCCCTGTTCACTCAAGGCCACTCTGTCTCTAGGGTTCCCCTTCCAGCCATTAGCTCAATCTGCTCCCCTCCTCCAGGCAGGGAGCCTCCCAGAAAGTCCTGGGTGAGAGCCTGCTCAGGATCTGAGGAGCCCAGCCAGCAGCCAGCACGTTCCCTGGCTCCCACTGGCACCTGCCCTCTGCTCTTGGCAATCAGTATTGGCTACACACACAGTGAGAAGGAGAGAAAGGCAAACACTTCATCACCCGCTGTCCAGGAAGTCACAACTGGAACCAATGACAGCTTGGGTCTTTTCTCAGCTTTTCCCCAGAACTCCACATGCCAGAAACACAGTACCTAAGCCCATATCAGGGAGGCACAGCCCCAGAGGGGCTCCTGCCACACTCACAGACTCTTCATTGCACACATATTCTGCTATAACAACAGGCTCTGGGGATTGGCAAGGAAAACCCTGCGTCCAAGTGTTAAAGACAAGTTCAGAATATCCAAGTTACAAATAAGGTAACAAACAGCAAGTGGTGTGGGCCCACAGGCAAACCGGGCTGAAGGGTAGGTTCTCTGGTCCAGCCTCACCTGAACACAGGTAGGTCAGGGACCAAGATGGCCATCCACTCCATCTGTCCCCACACCGTTTGCCATCACTGGAAGTCCTGAAGCACACACAAAATTCCCTTTGTCCTTCCCTGCAAGGCAGGCAGATCTGCACAGGTGACCTGAGGCCCCACGGGCACTTCTTAGTCTCTGAGACAAACAGCTAATTATCACACTCAGTCCCTCTCCTCAGGTCCACACAGAAGGTATTTTCTGGAACGTTATCAAGACTCTTGATTTACAGTAGTCCCCACCACCACCAAAAAGGGCGACTTATTCCTATTTTTGCCACATCGGCACTTTAAATGCCTTCCCAGGAAGTGGGTTTTGATTGGCTCCCTAGGTCCTAGGAAGCGGCATAGTCTGTTCGCCGACAGCCCCTACGTTCACAGGGACAGTTGTAGCTGGAACACACGGACAGGGCTGAAGCTGCGGAAGATACTACCTTTTAAACTGCCCTAAGTTTGGGGGGTCAAAGAGGTACCCCAGCAGTTAAGAACACCGTTGCTCTTCAGAAGACTTGGGATCAATTTCCAGCACCCACAGGTGGCTCATGACTGTCTGTAACTCCAGGTCCAGGGGATATGATGCCCTCTTCTGACCTCCAAGGGCCAGAAAGCATGTGGTATAGACATACATGCAAAGCCATATGCACACATAAAATAAAAATCTATATTCAAAAAGTTATTAAAAACTATGTTCTTTAAGATAAACACTAATTGTTAAATTAATTCTAAAGCTTCATTGCTTTATCTGAAGTGATAAAATTTAAAAATCTCACCACTGAACTACTTCTAAATGAGCTTCTGTAAGGAGTTAAGACTCGGGTGCTCAGGTTCTCCCAGAACCACACAAAAGCTATCACGGTAGCACGTGCCACTAAGCCACATCTCCACACATACATCAAAGCTGGTCACCGTGGGGACTCTGTGGGGTCGGAAGAGCATGAAGAATCCTTGCTATCTGTCTGCTTCCATCAACGCCTCCCTAGGTTCTGATCTCCTGCCCCATCACCCAATCACCACAACCCTGGAACCAGGGACTAGGGATGCCATTCTGTTCCAGAGGCTCAAGTCACCAAGGATGGATCTCAGCGAGGGAAAGGAGAGGGATACCCTGCACCAAGGACAGGGGCACAGGATCGGGGTAGGGAGGGTCTCGTTTACCACACCCACGCCATTCGCTCACCCAGTGGCAACAAAGGTCACTTCAGCATCCAGTCCCAAACTCACACAACTCCTAGGAAGGAAGTTCCCCGTGGAAGAAAGCCGCCAGTAAAAGGTGGATGTAAGAGTCCATGTTCTAGGGCCCTAGGCATGTCACTCTGTATGTACAGACCACATATATGTCTCTTGGAGGAAGGGCAGTCCCAAAACTATGCCCAAGCTGAGGCTGAGGGTCAGAGGCATAGAGCACAGTATTTCCAAGAGTCTCGATCAAGAAGCTGAAGAGATGGCTCGGCTGGTGAAGTGCTCACAGAGCAAGCTTAAGGACCTGAATCTAACCCCTAGAGCCTGTGCCCTAGCCCCAAAAGCGCAAACCTCCGTCTTGAAACACAAGGGAGACCCTGGAAGTTTGATCTCCCGCCTCCACACACACTAGCGCACACACACACACACACACACACACACACACACACACACTTCACATACAAGCACAGACCAAAACATCTCAGTTCAAATCCCAACCCATCCAGAGGGTAGTTCCCGCTGCTGCAGAGCCCGGCTGCAGGGCCAGCCAGTCTGCACAGCTTGTCCCAGTCGCGACTTCCCTGCAGACCCAGGCCTTTCAACAGCTACTCTCCGGCCCTGGAGGCCTTCCACAAGCTTTCCTTCTCTAAGCCCTTTTCATCCAGCAACTGGTGGACAGGCAGAGAGGCGGGGCCGTCATAACTCTGAGTTCCACGTTTCAACAGGCTGCCCTGGCCAGCAGCATAAATCAGGACGTGTTTTAGTGTTTCGGGCCAGAGGAAATGGTTCTCCAGCTAGGTTCCCTACTGTTTCTTAAAGTGATTATTTTGATTTAAACCGCTGCCTGGTGGCAAGTCTGCTAGCTACCAGCTCCAGTTCATTTGTCCTAGGAGCTCAGAGCACAAAGAAACCCTGTTTGCTGGTTTCCGAAGAGACCTCCTCTAGGCCACTCGAGGTGGGCTTTGGGTACTCACTCCCCCAGTCAGGAGAACTGGTGCCTCGCCAGAGGAACCGCCAACCCCGAAGACAACGTGTGCTTACTGCCAATGGCTGTCAACTGAGCTGTTTCCCTGCAGACCTTTGGACTATCTTCAGCACATCAGGACTCTTCATGTCTGTAATTCATGAAGGGAGAGGCGGGCCCTGACCATGTCCACAGCAGTCCAGCATCTGCAGGCCTTCTTAGTCTAAATGAGGAGACAAGCTGATCTTGTTTAGCCATCCACATGGGAATCCCAGCAGGCCGCAGTTGGGCCCCACATCTACCTGTAAGCCTGGTAAGACGCTGTGGTTCGCCTTCCAGGGCCTTCACAGCTCTTCAGGCTGGAAAGGAAGGCAGAAGCCAGGTGAGTTCTCTAGGCAGAAGGCTGTACACAGAGGGGGTTGCCTCAGGTTTCCGCGGGTTCTTATGGGAAGAGCTGGGAGACAAAGGGGAAGAAATCCTTGCTCATTCTCTACGCATCTGTCCTAATTTAAAGCCGACATTTCACGGTTTGCAAAATGTTGCTAAATAAAGCAAAATACATTCGTGACACAGTTCAAAATTATGAATCTAATAAAAAAAAATAAGGCTAGAGCCTATCCTCGGGGGAGGTCCTGACTCACTCAGAATGTATCTTCTAGAGCTTTCCAGCCAGGGCTGCAAAGCCAGGCTTTATCCAAAATCCTAGACTCCCAGGTCATCCTGCGGGGTGAACCCCAAATCACAGGTTATTTCACAGATGTGTGTGCCTGAGCGGGCCATCAGCATACAATTCTTACCCCAAACTGACTTCCTCTATTCAATACACAAGAATGAAGCCAGACAGCCCCAAATGTCCCCAGTTGGTTCCCTTCTAGCAGTGAGCCCACTCACACCAATGCAGCCACGGTCACAATCCCCAGAGGGCAACAAATAGAAGAGAAACGTCACAGGGAGTTGTTATCTGGGCAGGGGACGGCTGGAGCGAAGGACACGACCCTCTGGGGATGCTGCCCCGTGGGCTATTACGACGATCATCTATGTGGTGGGGAGACGCAGACCCCCAGAGGGCTGCTGTTTCCACCTGGATCCCAGTAAAGAACTAGGCCTCAATCTCCTCATCTTAAAGCTGGGAATGCCAGTCTGTAGTTATGGCTGCTCGGTGGTCAAATGCTCACTGGCGTGCCAGAGACCCTGGGTTCTGGGCCCAGCATTGGGGGGTGGGAGGAGAAGAAGAACTAAGAATGTTGGCCAGGGTGATAGCTCAGATGTTAGCATAAAGACCTCCCTTGAAACCACCAGAATCTATGATTTAAAAAAAAAAAAATTAAGCCAGGCATGGTGACTTGTGCTTCTAATCCCAGCTCCAGGAGGGTGGCCATGACAGAATCTTTGGGGTTGGCTGACAAACACAACCTACTTATTGAGTTCCAGACCAACGAGAGACCTGTCTCAAAAAGTAATTTGAAGGACCTGAGTAAGGACTATCTTCTTCTGGTCTCTCTATACACACACATACACAAACACACACGCACGCACCCACAAGCTAACAACACTGGATGGTGGGTTTTAAAAGTTTGACCATGTCTGCAGTTGCATTCCCCAAAATAGAATGAAGCCCAAAGTTCAATGTGACTACATCTGATGACAGAATCTGTATGCAGGCGGCAACTGTAAGATCTAAGGGGAGGGGTCTAACCCCAGGCCTCTTGCCCTTATGAGGAGGAGAAGCACTGAGCTCTCTAGCCCTCCAATGAGGATGCGTTAAGACAGCTGCAGTTAGCAAGCCAGGATGAGCATCCCCAAAAGGAATTGAGCCAGTTGGTACCTGGACCTCGGGCTAGCAGCTTCTAGACTGTGGGTGATGAGCACATTTGTGTACTTCAGCTGCTCAGTCTGTGGCTCTCTTGCATGGCTACCCAGGCTGATAATGGCAGGCTAAGTGAAGAAGCAAAGGTTTCCTAGGAAATCTCGGGTGACGGCTTATCCCCCAAAAGTCAGAGAGCCAGCTATTCGAGTGTACAAAGGACTGAAGGTTTCGGACCTGCCTGTCCCTGTGGCTCTCCCACAAGCAGCCTCTGCTTAGAACTCTGGAAAGCCAGTGGGCTAAAGAATGTCTATCCACTGACTGGTCCAATGCCTCCTAAGGGATAGGACATCCAAATACCCAAGGCTTTTCCCAAAATTAGCTGTATTGGTCAGAAAGATGTGCTGAGGAAAGCAGCCATGTAGATGCCAGGATAACCACCAGACGCAGTGTGGAGGTACCAGTGAGCAGGGCTGCGGAAACTGAAAGAAAGATGAGGCAACAGTTGGGTCACGGGGAAGACAGAAGCTAATCCAGGGAGATTCAGGACATTCTCAATACACACTCCAACGGGGAGAGTATAGGTATTGGTAGCGGTCAGTTCTGCAAAGTGCTGGGAGCCAGGAGAGCAGTGACTTCACAGGAGCTGGCCACCCGCCAGCAGAATACCTGATGCCTCAGGGCTGGCAAGATGGCTCATTGGGTAAAAGTACGTGCTACCAAACCTGACATCCTAAGTTCGATCCCCAGGACTCACATGGCAGAAGGCTAGAACTACAAACTCCTGAAAACTGTCCCCTGAGCCCCACATGTGTGCCAAGGCACATGCATGGGTGTGTACACATGCACATGTAAATTAAATAAGTGTATTTTTTAAATATGTTAAAATAATACTTGATCATTTGTTGAGTCAGTGACTCACTCTGTGGCCTCACACTGTCCTAAGAACCAGAGGCCTGACCTGTCTCCTGACCTATAGAGGTAGGCAGTCTTTTGAACACAAGATCTGTCACAGATCTAAATGGAATATGCATCCCCCAATAGGAGGTAGTTTGTATTTGCAAACCCCACAAGCCCTCTACTAGAAAGGGCTCCCACACTAAACTGGCCCCCATTTTCCACAGAGACTGGAGGATGCCAGGAGACAGTTGGGTCAGTTTCCACTCTGCCTGTTCCTCAAAGCCTGGCTGAACCACCATGCTCCATGGCAGGTCTTCCCAGGGCTGTTTTTCTCATTTCCAGATGGAGCATGCCACAGGCTAGGGTAGGAGATGGGGGTGCGGGGAACCGCCCACCCAATACAGGCTCGGGACCCTGCTCCTCTTTGCCAGGGTGCTGCAGACAGAAAGACTTCCTTCGTGTCTCCAGTGCCACCCAACTTGCTGGTCCCTGGAGTTCAAGTTCCTGCCTTGGGCTGGGCTGGAGTGCGTCTTTGATCTCGGAAGCAACACCCACTAGATTCCCTGTCCAGGGCAGAATAGTGCAGGCTCTGGCTCTGCAGAAACCCCAGACCAGCCAGCATCCCTCCAGTCTGCACCCCTCCCCCGCCCCACATGGTCAAAACCACCTCGAAATGGAAAACAGATGAGCCCGCTGCAGGAAAAGTTATTTATATTATGGGATACTTCAGAGCAAGTAGAGACGAGAGGAGGTTTATCACCTGGGGCAGGAGACTAATGATAGTTGAGTCTTCTCACACCAAAGGGGCGGATGTGTTTTATGGAGAATGGAGAGGAGGAAATGCATTGGTTTGATCTTATTTCTTGATCTCTATTTCTAATGGCCTGTGTGTCAGGCAATTCCGAGCCATCAAATAGAGATAACACTCAAGTCAAGGAGCCGACAGAGAGAGAACTCTCTTCCTGGGAACCCCGGGAAAAGTCAAGCCTGAGAAGTGTAGAATGGGTGGAAGCTGTACCTAAACTGCTCATTTTCTGTGTAGGAGGGTCTAGACTGCAGATATGGATGCGACAGGCTCTGAGCCCTGTCATTCATTTTCAACTACTGTGGCAAAGTTTTGTTTTCGTGTGTGTGTGTGTGTGTGTGTGTGTTGTTTTGTTTTGTTTTTGGTTTGTTTTGGTTTTTCGAGATAGGGTTTCTCAGTAGCTATGAAGCCAGTCCTGGAACTCGTTCTGTAGAACAGTCTGGCCTTGAATTTACAGAGATCTGATAGCCTCTGCCTCCCGAGTGCTGGGATTAAAGGCGTGTACCGCCTATGAAATGTCTGTTGCCTAAACTGTCCTATGTGCGGATCTTGGTGTGGCAGCTGTAGAACACTAACAGAGGCTCTGCCTCTAAACAGACAGCCACACCAACATTTGGCAAGGGCCCCAATCACCAACAGAATTCAGCTGGTAGAGTGCTTGCCTGGCACACACATGCCCCTAGGTTCGAGCCTCAGCCCTACATAAACCCAGCCTGCAACTCCAGTGTTTGGAAGGTAGAGGCAGGAGGATCAGACTTCAAAGTCATCCTCTGGCTACACTTGAGTTCCAGGCTAGCATGGGATACACAAGACTTTATGCACTGGGAACAGCTTTTGTACGCACAACAGACAGAAGAGAATTCCAGCTGGCTTCTTTCGTGTGTTAATCTTGATGTTTCAGCCTGTAGTCGCCATCCCCTGCCTCCTTATGTGACCCTGGAAGTGCCAAGATGCAAGCTAACTCCTAGCCTAGAAGCACCCCCACCTCAGGGGACTCGGTGCACACTGTATGTGGTGCGGCCAAGAGAGCAGCAGACTGCGGTATTTGAACCCACCGCCACTCCCTGGAGGTCCACCCACCCCTCTTATATACAGCTTCGCAGGGTCCAGCAGTTTTTAAATCCCAGCCTGTCCTAGAAAGTGTGGCAGGAGAATGGTGACTACAGGCCACCATCAAGATTAACGCACAGAAGACTCTCCAGCTGGCTGGGAACGACGGGAAACCTTTCCCCTACCTGGGCTTCATCTAACCAACAGAGTGTGCATGAGAAAAACCCCAGAGACACAGCTCTGAAAAATGGAGGTGCTATGAAAAAGTCCTATAAAGAGCTACATATCTCCTGGTCCAGCGCTTTGGGGGACTCCTTCCTCAGCTCACTGTCCCCATTCTAGTTTTGGGAGAGCTTTTTCTTTCTTTTTTTTGTAATTTATTCTTATTTGTTTAAATTATGTGCATGTGTCCATCTGTGATTGTGTACATGTATCCGTCTGTGGGTGTGTGCATGTGTCTGTCTATGGGTGTGTGCATGTGTGCCTCTGTGATTGTATGCATGTGTGTGTCTGTGGGTGTGTGTATGTGTCCGTCTGTGGGTGTGTGCATGTGTCTGTCTATGGGTGTGTGCATGTGTCCATCTGTGGGTGTGTGCATGTGTCCGTCTGTGGGTGTGTGCATGTGTCTGTCTATGGGTGTGTGCATGTGTCTGTCTATGGGTGTGTGCATGTGTCTGTCTATGGGTGTGTGCATTTGTGTCTACGGATGTATGTGTGTGTCTGTCTGCGGTTGTGTGCATGTGTCCGTCTGTGGGTGTGTGCATGTGTCTGTCTATGGGTGTGTGCATGTGTGCCTCTGTGATTGTATGCATGTGTGTGTCTGTGGGTGTGTGCATGTGTCTGTCTTGGGTGTGTGCATGTGTCTGTCTATGGGTGTGTGCATGTGTGTGTCTATGGGTGTGTGCATGTGTCCATCTGTGGGTGTGGGCATGTGTGTCTCTGTGATTGTATGCATGTGTGTGTCTGTGGGTGTGTGCATGTGTCCGTCTTGGGTGTGTGCATGTGTCTGTCTATGGGTGTGTGCATGTGTGTGTCTATGGGTGTGTGCATGTGTGTGTCTATGGGTGTGTGCATGTGTGTGTCTATGGGTGTGTGCATGTGTCCGTCTATGGGTGTGTGCATGTGTGTGTCTATGGGTGTGTGCATGTGTGTGTCTATGGGTGTGTGCATGTGTCCGTCTATGGGTGTGTGCATGTGTCCATCTGTGGGTGTGTGCATGTGTCCATCTGTGAGTGTGTGCATGTGTGTGTCTGTGGGTGTGTGCATGTGTCTGTCTGCGGTTGTGTGCATGTGTCTGTCTATGGGTGTGTGCATGTGTGTCTATGGATGTATGTGTGTGTCTGTCTATGGGTGTGTGCATGTGTCTGTCTGTGATTGTGTGCATGTATCTCTCTGCGCTTGTGTGCATGTGTCCATCTGTGAGTGTGTGCATGTGTCTGTCTGCGGTTGTGTGCATGTGTCTGTCTGTGAGTGTGTGCATGTGTCTGTCTGCGCTTGTGTGCATGTGTCCATCTGTGAATGTGTGCATGTGAGAGCTGTTGCCGGGGATGTCAAACCTCCCTGAAGCTGGAGTTACAGGTGGTTGTGAGCCACGTGATGTGGGTATTTGGAATTGTACTTGGATCCTCTGGAAGATCAAGCTTTGCTCTTAACCACTGAGCCATGTCTCTTTCTTAATGAACTGTCTCTATTTATATTTCTAGCCATTCGTCCATGTCCATGGTGCATGCAGGAGAAGCTGGAACCAGGTGCCCTCTCATCTCAGGCCCTTGCCAAGCTTTAAACATGCTTTTTCCTCCTCCTCTCCCTGGCCCCTCTCTCTCCCCAAAAGCCTAAGCATGTTTTCTCTAACATGCTGGGCTTTCTTTGGTTCTCAGCCTTGGTGCTTAACTTGAAAGGCCATGGCTCTTGTGCCATCACCCCTCCTCCTGGCAGCTGCCCATGTTGCTTCTGTTGCTTCATACTGGGCTAAGACTGTCCTTGGTCTTCCTTCAGAGTCCGTTTTTAAACTCTTTTCTTGCTGAAACTAAGAACCTCGGTTTCCTAAGTAAGAAAACCATGTCAGAAGCAACAGCAAGGCCATCTTCCCTTCAGCACAGAGACCACGCCACAGCCAACGTTGACCAAGGCATTCTGACCCCAAGAGCAGCCACTGCGGTATCACACAGCCTTGCCTTTATGAGGCTGCTAACCTGTGCAAGAGGGTACAAGAGCCAAACCAATTCCCAAACCGATTCCCAACACACTTATAGAAAACACTCCAGCTGTATCTGAAAAGGCTCAGAGGCTTTCCTAAGAAAGGGCCTTCACAGACTGAGGCCTGCAGTCATTCCCTGAGCAGAAGGTGACCCTGCCCAGCTCTCAGGAGGATGCAGGCCAAGGAATGACATGCCTGGGCAGGGTCACTGTCTCCTGCCACCTTCTGAGAAGTCAGGCAGGGAAAAAGACTTCCCCTTTGAGAGCTTAGGTTGCCTCCTCTCTGTGCCCAGGGGAGGAGACTCCCGGGGCGGGGCTGGGAGCAACAGGGCGGCCCTTGTTTCCCTGCAGGTTCAACAATCTGGTTTTCATTGAACACGGTCCTCGCTGCTCACCCGCCACATTTTTCTTTAATTATGATAAAAGAGGGTAACTTAATCAAGCATAAATCCTGTTGAAATGAACAGGAGAAAATAAGGGGGTTAACGTGATGGTGAGGGGGAGGGTGGAAACTTCACCCACAGATCCTCCTCTGGATTTCGGAGGGAGCCTGCGTGAGGCCGCACAGCCCAGCCAATAAAAATGCAGGCTGGTTCCCACCCAGAATCCGGTCCTGATCCTGCCCTGGGAAGAAGAAAGGAAGGCCAGGCACAACCTGCTCTCTTGATTGAGACACCTGAGAACAAAGACCATAGTTCACCTGGCAGGACCCAAGGATAAGACCCGAGTTCCTAAGGCCACCAACCCAAGCTCCTTGTCTCACACCAGGGCTAACCAGGAGAGTGGCACCGATTGTTGGTGACTTACCTACAGGTATATATGCACAAAGTACACGTACATTCACAGGAATGCATACAACACTAACAGGCACATGTCATGCTTATAAGAACACAAACAGTGGCTCTCCAGACATCTAACGGCCAGCAGCCACAACAGCTGCAGCCCCTAAGAGGTCTCTGGTGGAGCAGTGAACTAACCCTACCCCATACCTACAGAATCAAACCCTGTCTGGTGGGGATGGGGAAGGGCTAGCCAGGGTTCTAGACTGAGGACGCAGGCTAACATCGAGGACCCATGGATACTTAAAAGAGCGCAGGGCTTCCACACACAGAAGCGTCCTGATTGAAAACAAGGGAGAAAAATCACATTAATTCACACAAAGGACTCCTACAAAGAACACTCAGCTCTTAGGGTTTCCACATGCCGCAGAGGAAGGATTACACAGAAGGGTTCAGTCAAACCGGGTACAGGAACAGGGATCAGAACTGTGTGCTGCTCCCTGTCGCCACTCCACCCGCCACCTGCCAGCAACACACACACCTAAGCAGCACACACAACGCCAGGGTGTCACACAGGACTCCAGGTAACCAAGAAAGTCATCCCTTCCAGGGAGTGGCCTCAGAGAAGGAAGCCAAGCAGCCTGGATTCGGAGTAGCACAAGGTCCTGGTGGTCGTCCGTGGGAACTTGGGAGGTCCCTCTAGAGAGGATGACACCATTGCAAAGGGTCTGAGTAGGGTCTCTGCTCTGCTCAGGAGTGTTTGAAGGTGTGTCTCCGGCACACACTTGGAAGACTGGAACATTTTCTGGAGTCTTTGGTTCTAGAAAGAAGATCTTAAGACATCTTTCCAGTGGATAGGAATGGGTGGGTGCTGGAGTCACTGAAGGGGCATGCCTCAGCCTGGAGCGGTTAGAGTTAGGAAAATCATATAAGGTCTTCCCCAAGCAGTAGGCAAGGCCAGACCCTTCTGCTCCAGAAGGGTCCAGGGAATCATTCTCTGGAATGACTGGAAAAAGGAACAGCCTCATGGAGGTAATTAGGGACTCTGAATAGGGGTGGTGTGAGTAAGGCTTGGGGGAAGAAAACAAAACAAAAAACAAGACAGCCTGAAGGGCTTGGCTTCTGGGTTGACAGAAAAGGAGAGATGCTGAGTAGCTCAGGGAGGTTTCTAGTCTCTGAGAGCCCCTTCTCCTCACATGAGGGGGAGGCTGTGGGGTCCCAAGGACAGATGGACTTGTCATCGGAGCCTTCTGCAGCACTCAGTGACTCCTGTATGTGAAAGAAGTCAGCATTCAGAGCTGCCCTCTGCCCTCTAGACAAACAAGACACTGAAACCCAGGAGTGGGGACAAAGAGCTGCCTGGGAAGGAGGAATCGCTCTATCTGGGAACAGGCACTATCTGGGAACAGGCAGTTGACGGAACATACAGAGGGGAGACAGCTTGATCAGCAGACCTGAGTTGGAGCCCCAGAACCCTCATTAAAAACAAAACAAAACAGGTGTGGTGTATGGTGGCATATGTTTGTAATTCTAGCACTGGAAGGTGGAGAAAGACAAGTCCCTGGGGATCATTGCAATCAGTCCCTGCTCAGGAAGTTCCAGGTCGGTGAGACACAGAAAAGAGAGAGAGAGAGAGAGAGAGAGAGAGAGAGAGAGAGAGAGAGAGAGAGAGAGAGAGAGATCCTGTGGCTTCACACATGCACTTACATAAATATCCTCTCCCTCACACACACACTCACACACACATGCACACACACAGAAAGAGACACACACACACACACACACACACACACAGAGAGAGAGAGAGAGAGAGAGAGAGAGAGAGAGAGAGAGAACACTACAAAGAAGTGTGTCTGCACTTTCCCTAAATTCATGCTGACTCTCTAACTACCTTAATGGTATTTAATGGTGTAGCATGGGAATCGATTAGGCTGACCCTGAAGCCACTTGGGTGTGGCCCTGACATGGAATTAACTGCTAGACTAAGTGGAGAGTTTGCTGCTTTCTGTACCATAAGAACCACAGCAGAGGGGGGCTGATTTTACTGACTGCACATAAGCTCACAGCCTCCCTCCGAAAGGGCCAGATGTGAATTTCTGTTGTTTAAGACAACTTGATCAAATATAGCGAAAAGATCTAAGTAGCAATTCTTCCTCCCATAAAGCACAAATGACCAAGAAATGCTCACAGAGATGCTCAGTGCTGGTAGCCGCCCACAAAGCACAATTTCGAACTACTAGGAAATATCACTTCCCACCTAGGATAGGTTAGTCTTCACTGTCAACTTGAAATAATACCGAATTGCCGGGGAAGGGATGCTCTGTGAGGGGACCGTCCAGATTAGGTGGACTATGGGTATGTCTGGGGGGGGGGGACTGTTTTGACTGTGGTAAGGTGGAAGACTCAGCCTAAAGTGGGTGGCACTGTTCCCTGGGTTTGGGTCCTGGCTGTGTTCATAGAGAAGGCAAGCCGAGCACTAGCGTGCATGTTCCACGGCTGTCTGTTCTAGGCTGTGAATGGGATGGGATTCTTCGGGTCCTGCAGGGTCCTGCTGCCCTGATGCCCCTGCTATGACAGAGGGTTGCACATTGAGCAGCGGCCAAACCAAGCCCTTTCTCTCAGAAGTTGCTTTTGTCGGGCGATTTATCACAGAGACAGGAAATGGAAAGAAAATAGATGTTTCTAAAGTAGAAAGGGGATCGATGAGAATCAAAGAGGAATAAGAGAGAGTAATGGACACTGAAAATCATCAAAATATGACATACACATATGTAAAATATAGTGAAACCCATTACTGGGTTTAATCAGCATATTCTAGTAAAACACTGATTGCTTTTAAAAGACCAATTTAGAGATGTTGGAAACGGAAGTGAAGGAGAACAAACCCAGACAACTACAAAGCTAGAAGAAAATGAGGTGGAAGGGGGGGCAGGCAAGGAAACACAGTGGCCAATGAGGGAAATGAGGAGAGGCTGGAGGTTAGCAGCTGTGAGCTCCCAATACCTAGGCAAACCACACAGAGAACAAACACTGCCTCTCAGCCTGACCCTCAGCCAGAGCTGAAGTGAGCTGTGGCATTACCTTGGGCTGTAGCAGCGCGGCACAGCACAGCACAGCACAGCACAGCATGGGCGAGCACATGGTTTAGAATTCTTCACCTCATGGCAGTCAGGAAGAAGGAGACAGGGAGAGTCTGAAAGTGCAGTATCCCTAAGGACACACTATCAATGATGTAACTTCCTCCCACTAGAACCCACCTCTGAAAGCTCCCCACTACTTACCAATATCATTACAGACTAGGAGCCTTCAATATCTGGGTTTTGGGCAGACATTCCTGACCCAAAACATAGCAGTAGAGTTTGGGGACTGGGTGCCCAGGTCCCTTTGAACATATGAAGCTCTCATCCTGGTCACATGAGATGAAAAATCCTTTCCTTCCATAACACACAGCTTGGATTATCTAGGTGATGGGACACTTTGCCCTGAAACAGTATAAAATAAACCTTGCAGTTCTGACTGGCGTTTAGCCAGAATACGTCTGGTTCCTACAATGGAGAAGGCACTGGAGGCTAGAGGTATAGCTTGGTGGCAGAGTGCTTAGAACAAAACCAGAAACCATAGGCATTTGGACAGCTTCTTTAAGTAGCTTCATCTCCCAGCATCATGAGCACACCATGTGTCTCTAATGCCCCATCCGAGGATGCTGGGAACATAGCCATGGGCATCTCTAGAGAGAGATGATCAGGGAAATAGGACCAGTGTCAACGTGCACAGAGGAGGGGCAGGAAGTCAAGTCTTGTATTTAAGAGCTGCGCTCTCAATTATGCCTTATGTGTTATAAATTCCCCTGCCAAAGTTTGCAGGAAAACGTTGCCATAGATCAAAGTGTGTGAAGGGGACTTGGCCTGGACTGTGAAAGTCACATGAATCAGACGTCTGTGGCAAGCCAGCCACCTTGCCAAGACAGTCTCAGGTCTAGCTTCCTCCTCCAAGCAGAAGTCCTGTGAACCATTCCCCACGTCCCCGAGGGCTTGCCAAGACACTGATGAGGATGGAATGTCTTCAGGCCATGCTCATTGCAGACAACTTACTTAAAAGACAAAGAAAAGACCAGATAAATCACATCTGGACCATCCTCGGGGGCCATATGTTTTATTTATGCTGCTGTTACGCACCCCATTCTGTCTTCCCCTTGTCTGCTCCAAAGGGGAAGTGGGGAGGGTCATGAAGATAAAATTCTTTAACAGTGACTTAACCCCACAAGCTTTGTAAATGTAGGTAAGTTCAAGGGCATGGGAGTCCCAGTAGTGGGAAGCGTACAGCTCCTTGCAAAATGCTCTTCCCAGCAGCCAACTCTTCCGCGGAATTCTCTGTAGTAAGCAGAATCTCCAGCGTGCAGGCTAAGGAAGGCTAAAACTTTTTCAGTATGAATTTCAGATACAGTGATTCTACATGGAGACAATGGGACCACCGTAAGGACACTATTCAAAGGATAAAGGGGGAAACAACATGAAGGCCATCACCCCCTTCTCCACCATGGCCTTTAAGCCATGAGCTGGCAGATTACAAACCTGCTACCTGTAAGAGGTGTCCTGAGTCTCCAGGCTAGGGAGCCAAGGAATCAAAAGATTCAATGGCAAAACTCATTTTTACATTTTCGCCCAAATTAAATTTAAAAAATTACATGTTTTTGTGGTATGGTTGGTGCAGCTGCCCCCTGTGATAAAGGGTTGTCCTGAGCCTTGGGCATTACTGGGAGGTGGTGACTTCCTGACAGCCACGAGGCAAACATATCTCCACTGGAAGCTCCCATGAGCTCTGAGCCCCAGAGTCAAGGCAGCAGACCACTGAGTGAGATGTGGAAGGATGGGACACAATAAACCCTCTCTCTCTTACTTTAATATGTGTGGTATGCAGATATGCATGTGTATTCACATGTGTGGGCATGAGTATGTATGCAGATACATGTGCACATGTGTGCATACATGTGTGTAGAGGCCCAAGGTGAGGCTGACAGCCAGTCTTCTCCAGTCGCTCTCCAGAGTATTCACTGAGGCAGACGACCCCAGGACTCACCCACACAGGCTAGCTAGCTAGCATGTTCCACCTTCAGAGCATTGAAATTACAGGTGGCTGCCATGTCTGCCTGGCAGTGACCCGGGTTCTGGAAATCCAGAAGCCAGTCCTACAGCAAGCAGTTCATCTATCGAGCCATCTCCCCAGCTTGACCTTTTCTCTTTATAAATTGACAACCACGGGCATTTTGTCACAATCACGGGAAGCTAAATTTGCTAACACCTTCCCGCTCTTTAGAGACTCAGGTCCCAGGATGATGGTTTGGTAATCATAGATAAATGATGGGTAAGAAGGCAGATACCAGAGCCACAGGGGCAGCGTGGAACAAGGCAGAAGGACAGGAACGATGTTCACCAAAGTCTCAGACTAGGGAATACATTTCAGTTCTGCATGATGACCACAGTTAAAATGTTCAAGAGGATTCTTGTGTTCCCAACACATATACACACACACACACCATCAACCTGGTGACAGAATCTTCCTCTAATACATGCATAAATGAAAGCACACACTGTATCTTATAAGTATACAATTATATCAACCAATAAATGTTTGTAGACATCAAATAAGGAAGGAAAGGGAGTCATTCCACCTTCCCACTAGCAGGGTGAGCTGTTGCTCTGTAGCCCAGGCTGGCCTTAAACTCCCAGTCCTCCTGCGACAGGAGAGGGACTGAGAGATGCTACAGAAGATAACATGGAGCATTTGCTTCTCTTCCAGAGGACCAGATTCGGTTCCCAGAACTCACATGGTGGCCCACAACCACCTCTAACTCCAGTTCCAGGCGATCTGTTTCCTTCAGGCTTCATTGAGTATCGGGTATGGGTATGAGGTGCATAGACATATATGCAAAGAATCACTGATATACGTTAAAAAAGCATAAGCCAGTCTCTTAAGAGGATCATCATGTGGAATAAGGCAGTTTGGAGGACTGGCAGCCGGTCCTCACCAGGCAGTAGCTGACAAACTGAGCACATGCGATGCGAAGCCCAAGGGATCAGGTACCACACCGGACGCTTCTGAAGGCTCCTCCTCGGCTCACCTAAGCTGTCTGTTTCTACTTTGTGCCTGATGTTAGAGATATGACTTTCCCTCCAGCTCTTCCTAGGGGAGGCCTGGATTTTCACCAAATCTGCATCGTGTTTTTTCTCTTAAACTCTAAAAACTTGTCCTTCCAGGCTCCTTCAGAGTCCACTAAATACTTTTATGAATGAGTCTAAGAACCCCCCAAAAGACTTTCCCCAGTAACACGCCTGCTTCAGGCTCCTAAATCCTAGGATTTCAGAAGGGTCCCACCACATCTGGCTCATTCCTGCTGCTGCTGCTGCTGCTGCTGCTGCTACTGCTGCTCCACTTCTTGAGACAAGGTTTCTCTTCGTTAAGAGCTCTGGCTGTCCTGAAAACTGGCTTTGTAGACCAGGCTGGCTTTGAACTCACAATCTGCCTGCCTCTGCCTCCTGAGTGCTGGGATTAAAAGTGTGTCACCACCGCCCAGCTCATCACATCATTTTAAAAGGGGCATCCTGTAACCAAGGTTGTCATCTAAGTAAGAAAGAAAATCAACTGTCTACAGATGAATCCTTCCCACTGCTTAAGACTGAACAAGGAAACCAGCATGGTGGCTCACAATGCAATCCCAGCACTCAGGAGGCTGAGGCAATATTGCCACAAATTGGAGGCCAGTCTGGTCTACAGAATGAGTTTTAGGTCAGCCTGGACTACAAAGTGGGACCTAGTCTCAAAAGAAACTAGACAAGAGCAAGGTGACATTATATTTTCAAAATGTGGGCCCCTGGCATTAGCTCCCCAGAACCTGTGAACCAGCTAAACCCCGGTTGCCAGAGTTCTCTAACCAGGTCCTGCCTCCTCCCAAACTGAGCCACAACAGATGTTTCCTTCCAGCTGCTGCCTCTGGGGCATGTGCCATCCAAACGTACTGGCACACACGGAAGAAAGAGCCCTGTCTCACTTTACCTGAGTCAAGCACTCCAGTGCCTTTAGGTACAATGGTGATGACAGTGGAAAGGCTTTCTGGTGGATGGGCAAGGGATTAAACACATCTGCTCTCTGCCACACACACACACACACACACACGCACGCACGCACGCACGCACACACACACACACACGCACGCACACACGCACGCATGCACACGGGCACGCACACCTGCCTGCTGTCTGTTTACAGAGCCGTTTTCCACAGCAGAACAATGCTGCCCTGGAGCCGGAACCACTGGGCACATGGGGGCTATGAAATGTTAAATGTTTACATTTAACTTTACAATGTTAAATTAACCTTTTTAGAAAACAGGCATTAGGGGCTGGAGCGAGGGCTCAGTCGGTAAAGTGCTTGCCCTACAGGTATGAAGAAGGGGTTCAGGTCCCCAGAACCCATGTAAAAGCTAGAGGGCCTCCTGACTGTCATCTTGGCCCCTGAGAGACAGAGACAGTGAGTCCCTGGAGCAAGCTGGTCAAACACACTAGCCAAAACAGTAGATGAGCTCTGGGATCAGTGGGAGACATTGCCTCATATGGTGGAGAGGATCCAGGAAGACATTTGAAATCAATCTCCTGAGAGTACAAAAACACATACACAAACATACATGCATGTACACGTCCAACTGTACATACACATAAACACATACGTGCGCCAAAAGATAATAATAAGCAATAGGAGGCAAGAGAGATGACTTGTCAATTAAGTGTCTGCTGTGCAAGCTTGAGAACTTTAGGTCCAAACCCCAGACACCACATGAACAGCCAAATACAGTGACCTATGCCTGTAACCCCAATGCTGATGGGGATGGAGGGAGGTAGATCCTGCACCTCTTTAGCTAGCTACTCTAGCCAAAATGAAAAGCTTCATATTCACTGAAAGATCCTGCCTCTTGAAAGAAAAAATAAGGAGAGAAAGAGAGGTGGAGAGCAGCTACACACGTTCAATACTCCCTTTGACCCTCTGACCTCTCTATGCACACAGGTACACAGATGTGCACATACCCACACCAACACACAACACATTCAAACTTGCATAGAAACAAAATCAGTTTGGCATCAGACCATTCATGCAGCTATAACTGCACAAAGAGCTACCGAATCCTAATTTATAAAGAACAGGGATTTAATTCTTATACATCTAAAAACCAGAAATTCCAAGGCCAAGAGTCCCTCACTTGGAGACAGCCTTCTAACTCCATCCACCGTGGAAGAAGGCAGAGGGGCAGGAGAAGATGGTGAGGGTGAAGGGGGCATAAGGAAGAGGAGGGGAGGTAAGGAAGGGCACAAAGAGGAAAATACAGGGAATATTGCAGGTTTGAGGATATAAGTTTTAATTTTTATTTCATTGTATTTTTCTTTTTCCTATTTCCCTCTGGCTTCCACACCGTACTACAGGCATGATGGCGGTAGGGCAGGGTGGGCAGGCAATAAGTGGCTTCACACTCAGAGAAGAACCCACTTGTGCACACAGAGGACCTAGGATTCAAGGTGTACCCGAAACCCATTGTTGTTCTCTTTATCTCCCTATCCTCCACCTACGTGGTCCCAGACATGGGTGCGATACAGGTGAGCAAGGCAGCTAAAGTCCGAAGCTTGGGGCTGTAGGATGGGAAGGGACCCCAGGAGACTCCAAGAACCAGGGACATGATAAAGAGGAAAACACTGAAAACCCCAGCCCCTTGGGTTGTTTATAGACTCCACTGACCACCCATGGGCTACACATGCCGAGCACAGGTCTGCAGCCCAGCACCACCCTGGTCTGGGACTCGCGCGGGTGTGCTGTGTGCAATGTAGATCCGCTGCTCTGCACACAAAGGCTTGGAAAGCAGCACACCCAAGAAGTACAGATACAGAGCCCTGCTGGGAACCTGTAGCTCAACCCCACACATCTCTGTGGACTCTGTTAGAACAGTCTGAATAAAAGGAAGGCACCGACTCTCAGCCTGAGAACCAAAACATAATTTTAAACTCCCCATGACACGATCCAAAAATTCTCAACACAAAAAGACCCAAGAACGTCTCAAATGACCAGCATACATTAACAATTTGTTGCAGGCATTGCAGTCAACCAGCAAAGACTTCAATAATACTACGAGTAAAATCCTCCACAAGTAAGGGCAACTTCAGAAACAAACAGAAAGAACATTTGAAAAGACATAAAAGTTATTTTGAAAGAAAAATAGAATTTGAGAATAAAAACTTCTCATAACAAAAACAAAACCTCCATGGATCATCCAAAGACAGTACAGAGAAATGTCAAAAAAAAGTTGTAGAACCTATGAGGCTGGGGTCAAGAGCACATACTGCTCACATCCAGGGGGCCTGAGTTTGATTCCCAGCACCCAAGTCAGGCAGCTCACGACCTTCGATCACTTCAGCTCCAAGGGATCCAAGACCTCTAGTCTTTGTGGGCACTTACACACATGCATCTGTCCACCCACATGCAAGCACACAAATAAACATATAACTAAAAATACTAAAATAAACTTTTTAAAAATATAAAACACATACAAATATTTAAAATGTGACAAGAGCATAAAAGACCATGGGACATCATGAAATGCCTGGCATTCTTACTGTCAAGAGGCTTAGAAAGAGAGGTAAAGAATCAGACACACAAAATAAACTGGGTGAGCTAAAAAAAAAAAAAAGACAAAATAAAACAAGCAACCAAACAAAAAACAATGGGCACCAACCCTCTGAAAACTGCAGACAAGTGGATAAAACTCTTAAAGAGACATCAGAGAGAAAGAGATTACAGACAGAGAACAAACCATGATTTGTCAATCTGAACGGGGCCTACCATGTCTTATAACAGACAAACAGCCTAGTGACAGCAGATTTCCTACTGGAAACAATGGAGGCTGGAAGGACATGGAATGAAGGATTAGAGGGTCACTAAGACAGGAAAACCACAAGCACTGCTCTTAGGAACATGGGCTCTCACAGGGCCAGCAATCCACGCCTCCACATTTACCATGCAGAAAGAAAATCCCACAACCATATTTATAAAATACTGTGTCCTGGGAGGATCACACAACCACGACAGCATTCCTACAGGAATGAGACTGTCACATTTCTCCTGTCTCCAGGGGTTCTCACACCATAGCTTAGTGAGGGAGGCAGTCTGCCCAGAAAACCCTAGCCATGGGCAACCTGGTCTTCCCTGGAAAAGGCTTGCCAATTGCCAATTTAAGCCAGCATTTGGGTACTTCAGTAATTAAAGAAGAGAATGGTATTTTGCTTGATTGACACAACTGTCCAAACAGTCACACACTCGTAGGCTCCAAGGCCATTGTTTTAAAACCAAGGAAATTTGTTGAGAACAGAGCAGAAAAGTTCTGGTATGTGGGCTGCCCAAGGTACCGGTTCTGAGGACACAGATCACCACAGCTAGTCTCCATAGCGACGCTACCCTGGTGGTGCTGTTCACCCCTCATTGATTCCCATGACTATTGTGAGGACCGCCAGTCTTCCCACTTCCTCAGCATGCATATTCCTATGATGTGGAAAGAATTAAAGATTGAAAGCAAATCGTGGTAATATGTTGTTTGTGCTCTAACAAATAAAGCTTGCCTGAAGATCAGAGTGCAGAGCTAGCCACTAGTTAGCCACAGAGTCTAGGCAGTGGTGGTGCACACCTTTAATCCCAGAACACTCAGGAAGCAGAGGTAGGTGGAGCTCTTTGAGTTCAAGGTCACCCTGGGGCTACATTCTCACACCTTTAATCCCAGTCCTTGGGAATTACAGGCCTTTAATCCCAGCACTAGAAAGGTGGAGACAGGAAGGGATATGGCTGGGCGGAGAGAGGAATGTAAGGTGAGAGGAGACAGGAGCTCAGGGCCCTCAATCTGAGGATTTGTACAGAAAGGATCTTGCCCCCTTTTGTCTGAAAATTTCGTAGAGGTAAGAACTAGTGGCTGACTGCTTTACTTCTCTGAGCTTTCAGCTTTCACCCCATAACATCTGACTCAGGGTTTTTATTATTAAGACCAGTTAGAATATATGCTATAGCAATTTCTAAATATTTAATAAAACACTAAAAGCTGAAAACATAAATGGCAAAGGAAAAAGAAGCCTCCCTTTTCCATCTGACTCACTGGTCCCACAGCCTGCAGACAACCCCAGACACCACAGGGATGTTGGACTGCACATGGCTACCACACCGCACAGGGCTGTTGCTGTACTACACAAGGACATCATCACACCGCACAGGGACATCACACCGCACAGGGACATCACACCGCACAGGGACATCACACCGCACAGGGACATCACACTGCACAGGGACGTCACACGGCACAGGGACATCACACTGCACAGGGACGTCACACTGCACAGGGACGTCACACTGCACAGGGACGTCACACTGCACAGGGACGTCACACTGCACAGGGACGTCACACTGCACAGGGACGTCACACTGCACAGGGACATCACACTGCACAGGGACATCACACTGCACAGGGACATCACACTGCACAGGGACGTCACACGGCACAGGGACATCACACTGCACAGGGACGTCACACGGCACAGGGACATCATACCGCACAGGGACATCACACCGCACAGGGACATCACACTGCACAGGGACATCACACTGCACAGGGACGTCACACGGCACAGGGACATCACACTGTATAGGACTGTAGTTACACCACACAGTGGCATCACAGTGCACAGGACTGTCGTTACACCGCACAGTGACATCACACCACACAGTGACATCACACCACAGTGATATCACACTGCACAGGACTGTCATTACACCACACAATGACATTATACCGCACAGTGACATCACACTGTACAGGGCTGTCACACAACACAGCGACATCACACTGCACAGGACTGTCATTACACCACACAGCGACATTACACCGCACAGTGACATCACACCACAGTGACATCACACTGCACAGGACTGTCATTACACCACACAATGACATTACACCGCACAGTGACATCACACCACAGTGACATCACACTGCATAGGGCTGTCATTACACTGCACACTGCACAGTGACATCACACCACATAGTGACATCACACTGCACAGGGAGGGTTTCAGCAAGGCCAGCATGAGCAGTGCTGCATACCTGTGGAAAATACTTATCCCGTGGCACCTGTGGGATCAGAAAAGCCCCACATGAGCACATCTTCCATGTCTGAGATGCTATTAGCAGAGTTCCCAACACAGCCTGAGACCTGGTGACATAAACATGGAGAACAGCCGCTTCTTACAGGTCACCAACAACTCCTGACTTGAAAGCAGCCGCTCTGAGCAGGTGCCTGTGCCCATGTTAAAGGCTTCTGCCACCCAGAGTTGGCCTTGCCTGCTTTGACAACTTCTCTGGGGCTCAGAAAGAACAGCGTGGGGTGGGCTACCACCCTGTGTCATCCAACAGCTCTCAGACAGCCCTGCTCTGATGCCTTTCACTGGGACATTAACATTTCCTCTGTGTACACATTAGTCTCCATCGTGTGTAGAGAAGATAAATACATATGTATATACACTCACACATATAGATGAAACCAGGCATATTGCATGTATGCATGAAGAATAAACAAGATACTGTATATATATATATATATATTATAAATCACATAGATTAAATATATACATTTGCACACACTACATATACAAAAACCTCACTCTCTTTGTCTTTCTCCATCTAAACCTTTACTCATCTCGAACTCTTTTTATCCATTTACCTCATCTTGTCACTTATTGGTCACAAGGCCACGCAACAGGTACCAGCTAAAAGTTGTCTGAATAATGAATGAACCCACTCAGAAAGCTGAAGACGGTGTGTGTTCACAGTCTATAACACGGAAGTGTAAATACCCATTCCAAAGTGATTTGATATTCAACTCTGACCTTCCCACCTGACACACTGCGCTTTTCCGGAGAAGGCTGCGTCAGTGTTTCATACTTACAAGTTCTTCTGCAAGGTGACTCTGGCTTACCCTGGTCAGGAGCAATTTCTCCATGAATCCCAGCAGGCCCTGGGATTGCTGTGAGCCACTATGTGGAAAGGAAGTGGCCCTTGACAGTTCAGAATGGAGTCCAACTGTTCAGATTCACTTCTTCCTATTATAAAAACACTCTTGGGAGAATCCTTCCTGGAACCTGGTTGCTAAACTATGAAGAAGCCAAACACAAGAGCCTGCCTTGGAGTTCTCTGGTGAAGGAAGCCTACCCTCAATTCTGAAACATCAAGCCAGAAGCCGCCAACTCACAACTATGTGGTACAAAACATTATCACTTTCAGGACTGGGGAGATGGCTCAATGAGTGAAGCATTTGATGTGTTAGCATGAGGACCTGAGCTCTGATCCCCAACACCCACATAAAGCCGGCCATGGTTGTTTAGGTGAGTCACCCTGAGTTGGAAATGGGAGGAGACAGGGAATCCCCAGAGCTCGAGGGTCAGCAAATCTAGGCAGTCAGTGAGCTATAAGTTTAGTGAGACTCTGTCTTTAAAAATAGTGTAGGCAGAACTTGAAAGACCGCTCGGTGTTTAAGAGCACTTGTTTTTGCAGAGGACCTAGGTTCAATTCCCAGCACCCACATAGTAGTTCACAACCATCTGTAACCCCAGTTCCAAAGGATCTGGCCCCCTCTTCTGACCTCCATAGATATTAGACATGCACATGGTGTAGATATAAACACGCAAGCAAAACAGCTATGTGCATAAAATAAATAAATCTAAACAAGATTCCATTAAAAAACTTAAGGTAGACAGTGACAGAGGATGACATTTGATATCACCTCTGGCCTGCACCCTTGCACACATGAGGGTGCACACCTTCCACAAGCATACAACACACATACACACAAAACCACTGTTTTTAGAACACCCCTAAATTATAGCGTGGTGTTGTCACACAGCAACAGACAGAATGCCTACCTATGGGGAGTTCATAGCTCTTGAAACTCTCAACAGTTGCCCACTCACCATTCACTCATTTATGCCCGGCTGGTTTGCTCTCATCATTCGCTTTGAAGATGTCTGTGTAAGAAGAGATTTCCCACTAACTCGAGCCCATGGTCTGTGGGAGGCTCTCCAGTGTGGACTCTCACATAAGTGATTGGACAGCTCCTGTGTTGAGTTAGCGCTGTCCATCACAGAAGACCCCCTGTCATTTCAGTGAAGGGTAAGGAGCTGAACTCTGAGATTCCCAACGCCCCTAGTTCCTTCCTAAATGTGAGCCTCGAGGAGGTAGTTCTAGACCCAGGTCTATGCCCATCAGCAGGCTGGCGGCACCTACGATTCTTCAGCTCATCAACTGGTCCCTCATCACTCTACCTGGTGCAACCTCTCTGTCAACCACAGGGAGCTAGCTCTCTCTCTGGGAAGCACTGCAAAGGTCACAACGGAAAGTTAAGGTGCAGCAGGGTCTGCTCTGCTGGGGTCCCAGGCATGGGTCAGGGAGGTGTGGAACCCAGGGTAGACACACATCCCTCTTTACAGGGGCATGGTGTGCCTGGCCAGGCAATACCCTGGGGCTGCGTTGACAGCCTGTAATCCACCCACTGCTAAGCACTGGGGTCCAGAGCTGACTCCCACAGATGCCTTCGGGGGAGCTCTCCTCCGTGAAAATGCAAGCTGTAAATACCTTCTGACAAATTAACTCTCCCTTCTCCCTTGAGAGAGAAATTTGAAGAGGAGGAGGGGTTCCACCTGAGCACTTCTGGTGGTCTTGTCAGAGCTGTAGGAAGGGGTGGGTGTATTTGGCTTGACAAAGACTTAGTGTCTGTAATTCTGTCTCTACCTGTTGAAAATCAAGTTGTGACATGGAACAGTGATTGCTGACACCTGGAAGGCAGCTGACAAAGTCACCTGCCCAGGGAAGGCCCCCAGCCCTCATTACAGTTGAACTCACTCAAGGAAGAGAGAAATTCCTTCATCACCACTCTGAGGTCAAGAAATGAAACCCCTGGTTCAGAGCAGGAATAATGCTGAATAGCTCTCTACCCCCGGACACAACACCTCAGATCCATCAACTTAAAAGAAGAGGTTGTTTGGGGGTCACAGTTTCAGACTTGGGTGCACGAGCAATTGGCCCAGTTGCTTCATTCAAGTTCGGGATAAAGAATTACATCATGGCCAAACACGTGAAAAGCAAAGATACTCACTGTATGGCAGCCAGAACCCCAAAACAAAACAAAAAAACAAAAAGAGGAGGCTGGGGTTCCAGCGTCCCTTCCCACAGCACACTCACAATGACCTGACCTCATCGGTGAGGAAGCTGCCGATGACAAAGACTGGCTGGTGGGGTTCAAGGAAGACAGTTATATCCGAACATAAAAGGTACAGCACAAAGCAGTGGGTAGAAGCTGAAGAAGTCATCTAGGATACCAAGCAAGGGTCGTGGATGAAGCCAGCTATATCAAGCCACACTTTTCAGTGTTGACAAAACAGATCTACGTTGGAAGAAGAAGTCATCTGGGGATTTGATTTCATATCTACAGAGGAGAAGCCGGCAACTGGTTTTTAAGCTTTAAAGCATAGGCCAACTTTTAACTTTACTGTGTGTTCTGTAAGAGGAAACAAGGCCAGGTGGCAGCACACGGTGGTTTACTAAATATTGCAGCCTCACTGCCAAGACCTGCTGCTCAAAAGGGGGGGCAGGGGATGAATTTCCTTCCAAAGTATGACTGATCACTGAGAATGTAGATAGCCCTGAGCGTGCTAGTGGACATGTGTGGGGAGGTTTCACGGCCTTTAACACTGAATTCATTCAATATGAACTGAACCAAGGAGTCTGTGTTGATTGATTCTGATTATAAAGTTGACAGGACTCAGATTTACTGAACACACAGTCTCTGGGCATGGCTATGGGGGTATTATCTAGCTTATGTTAATTGAGGAGAGAAGACTCATCCTGAATGTGGGCAGTGCCATTCCATGGACTGGGCTCTTAGACTGAAAAAAAAAAAGGAGAAAGAAAGAAAGCTGAACATCAAAGATTCATCTCTCTCTGCTTCTTAATTGTAAGTGCAATATGACCACTGCCTAACACTTCTATGGCCATGACTTGTGCACCATGACAATGACTGTGCCATCTAACCGTGGACCAAACATGACTTGTGCACCATAACAACTATACCATCTAACCATGGACCAAACATGACTTGTGCACCATGACGACTGTACCATCTAACCGTGGACCAAACATGACTTATCCACCATGACAATGACTGTGCCATCTAACCGTGGACCAAACATGACTTGTCCACCATGATAACTGTACCATCTAACCGTGGACCAAACAAGTAAAGAACACGGTCATCCTGAATTTTCATCTTTGTCAAAGCATATTCTGTATGGCACTGTAACTGCCATCAAGGGTGATTCTTCTGAGGGACCTGGGCAGAAGCCAATGAAACCCTTCTGGACAGGATTCATCCTCATTTGGAAGCACATCCGTGATGCACAGGAGCAGCACTGACGAGAGTTTGGAAGACATATCCTCCAGGATCCTCCAGTCCTTATGGAGGAGTTGGAGGAGGACTCCAGCGAAGGAGTGCCTACAGACAGGAAGGAGAGAGCAAGGAGGAACATGGGGACCACATGTGAGGCGCTGCTTGTTACATGAACAAAGAAACTAGCTGCCTGATATGGAGTCTATTCCGAGGGAAGAGGCTGGGGTGTGGTTGAAATGACAACAAAAGGATTTAGACTATCGTATGGACTTGGGGTTGGGAGATGGCTCAATCAGTAAAGCGCTTGCGGCACAAGTCTAAGGACCAGAGTTCAATCCCTAGAAGCCACATTAAAAGCAGGCGTGGTACTGTACACCTTTATTTCCAGCACTCGGGAGGCAGAGGCAGGGGCAGATGGAGCTCTGTGAGTTCGAGGCTAGCCTGGCCTACATAGTGAAGAGACCCTGTCTTAAAAATAATGATAAAAATATTCTTTTAAAAAGGCAGACATGGTGGTGTAAATGTAATACCAGTACTAGGAAGAAGGAAGCAGAGGGATCCCTGGGACTCCCCTGGCCTAATGGGTATGCTCCATTAATGAGATCTTGTCACGTTAAAAAAGAAAGGGTGGACAGAACCTGAAGAAGGAAAATGGTCCAGCATTGCCCACCGGCCCCTTCCTCAGCACACAAGCTACCACCCCCACATATACATGCACACAAACACAAAAAAGAACATGGCAGGAACTCAGCTGACAAGTGGCTGAGGATCTAAGGACTGGCTTCTGTCTGGAATGCCATATTCTGGTGGTAAAAACACTATCAGACATTGTCCCAAGCTACAGAGAAATCGTTCACAAAGCGAGGAGCCCAAGGATGCGGCACACTGTCTTATTTTAAGAAACTGCCATCACCACCCAGCCTTCAGCAACCACCACCCTGCTGAGTCAGCAGCCATCGGCACCGAGGCAAGACGCCCCACCAGAACAAAGATTATGACTCGCTCCTCTTGGCTCAGACGAGCACAGCATTTTTTTTTTTAAAGCAATAAAGAACTTAATTACAGTTTGCTCATTTTTTTTAGGCATAAGTCTATTTCACTCTTAATAGACCCGAGTGTAGTATAAACATACCTTTCACATTACACTGAGAAATCAGAAACTTGTGTGTGACTTGCTATACGGGGACAGTCACTTCTCTGTACCGGTCTGGCCCCAAACCCACATTGTCACCAAAGCTTACCTATATGCCTGGTTCCTGTCTCTTCCGCTGACAGACTTAGACAAGCCTCTGTGTTCTCTCAGAGTTAGAGCTATGCTGAGCCAGGAGGAAGGGCCATGGAGCCGAGGTACCTGGCCCGGCCTTGGGGCAGCACTGACAGGGCTGTAATTAGATTGAACTTGCAAACTGCTCCTGAGCTCAGAGGAAAGGCTATAAATACCTCCAGGGATTATGAACCCCAAAGATAATCAATTATTTTCTCATCAAAAGGAGGCCAACAAAGAGGCTGTAGGGTGGAGAACCCATAATTTACTTAAGCCTGGAGCTTTAAGAGGGCTTCCATAGTGTTTAGAATGCCACAGGGTCCTAGTACTAACCCTGCCTTTCTCCAACAAAAGACCTGATAAGTCCTTTAATAGCTATGGAAAAAATACCAGAGTAACACTTTAATGACACACATTCGCTAAATGCACACACGGGCAGGGGAAGGAAGAGAATGAGTGAATGAACCTTGCCCAAGACACCACAAAGGCCACACTACCTGAGGGCTCTTGGGTCTTAAGACTGTTCCGACTCCTGGGGCCACCCCTAGCCTTCTCCGTGGGTGAGCAGATGGCCTCACAGAGGCCAGCATTTCTTTCTTAGCTTCTTAAAAGAACTCCACACCAACCAACCTGAGCACATCCCCAAATAGGCAAGCTTGCTACCTACCAAATGTGTGTGCCTTGGGCAACACCTAGATACGTCCACCGTCTGGGATTCTAGAGGCTCCCGATCACACCTGGCTGGCCTCCTACAAGACACTCGGAGCACATGCCGGAACTGTACCCGCGGCCCCCAGCCTTGTCTAGGAGGCACATGCAGAAGGAACGACCTTCACTCTCCACGGACTACAGTTAAACACCAGCTACAGTGTCAGACTCCTCCAGGAAACTCCTAGCTCTGGTTTTCAGGAAAGAGGAGGTGGCTCAGTTTGGGAGGGGCTTGCAGGCAGACAAGCATGAGGGACTCAGTTTGGATCCTCAGTGACCACATGAAAGGCCAGGTATGGCAGTGTGCACTTGTAACATACGTGCTGAACATGTATAATACATGGGCTGGGCAAAGGCAGAGGAAGGTGGGTCCCTGCAGCTCACTGGCCAGTTTGGCTGAAAGATAAGCTCCAAACACTGTGAGAGATCTTGTCTCAAAGAAACAAGGTAGAGAGGAATTGAGGAAGGCCCTTATTAATCCTGAGATTGTCAGAACTAAAAATAAAATAAAAATAGAAATAAAAAAACCAGCTCCACCATTTGAGGCCAAATTTGAAGCAAGTTTTATTTAAATATTAAATACTGACCAAGATGGTCTTCAGTCAGGGTACTCTCTGGAACTTCCAGCTGAGTGGCCCCTGAGACACACCTTGCAAGAGCTGTTTAAGGAAAACCTATGCGGCCACTGTACTTTTCCCTTGTGGCTTTGGTGTTATTTTTCAAGAACTACAACTCCCATCATCCCAGAAAGTTACTTACAGGTTAATTTTGGGCCTTACACACCCTGCTTTTTACCTGTGGCCTCCAACACACACTCACTGTGAAGACATACAGCACAGAACATGCACAGATGCACACACTCTCTATGAACATACAGAGCACAGCACACAGCACACAGAGCACACACAGATGCACACATTCACTGTGAGGACATACGGCACACAGAGCACACACAGATGCACACATTCACTGTGATGACATACGGCACACAGAGCACACACAGATGCACACATTCACTGTGAGGACATACGGCACACAGAGCACACACAGATGCACACATTCACTGTGAAGACATACAGTACACACAGATGCACACACTCACTGTGAGGACATACAGCACACACAGATGCACACACTCACTGTGAGGACATACAGCACACACAGATGCACACACTCACTGTGAGGACATACAGCACACACAGATGCACACACTCACTGTGAAGACATACAGCACACACAGATGCACACACTCACTGTGAGGACATACAGCACACACAGATGCACACACTCACTGTGAGGACATACAGCACACACAGATGCACACATTCACTGTGAGGACATACAGCACACACAGATGCACACACTCACTGTGAGGACATACAGCACACACAGATGCACACATTCACTGTGAGGACATACAGCACACACAGATGCACACACTCACTGTGAGGACATACAGCACACACAGATGCACACACTCACTGTGAGGACATACAGCACACACAGATGCACACACTCACTGTGAGGACATACAGCACACACAGCACACACAGATGCACACATTCACCGTGAGGACATACAGCACACACAGATGCACACACTCACTGTGAGGACATACAGCACACACAGATGCACACACTCACTGTGGGGACATACAGCACACAGAGCACACACAGATGCACACACTCACTGTGGGGACATACAGCACACAGAGCACACACAGATGCACAATTTCACCGTGAAGACATACAGCACACACAGCACACACAGATGCACACACTCACTGTGAGGACATACAGCACACACAGATGCACACACTCACTGTGGGGACATACAGCACACAGAGCACACACAGATGCACAATTTCACCGTGAAGACATACAGCACACAGAGCACACACAGATGCACACACTCACTGTGAGGACATACAGCACACACAGATGCACACACTCACTGTGGGGACATACAGCACACACAGATGCACACACTCACTGTGGGGACATACAGCACACAGAGCACACACAGATGCACAATTTCACCGTGAAGACATACAGCACACAGAGCACACACAGATGCACACACTCACTGTGAGGACATACAGCACACAGAGCACACACAGATGCACACACTCACTGTGAGGACATACAGCACACACAGATGCACACACTCACTGTGGGGACATACAGCACACAGAGCACACACAGATGCACAATTTCACCGTGAAGACATACAGCACACAGAGCACACACAGATGCACACACTCACTGTGAGGACATACAGCACACAGAGCACACACAGATGCACACACTCACTGTGGGGACATACAGCACACAGAGCACACACAGATGCACAATTTCACCGTGAAGACATACAGCACACACAGCACACACAGATGCACACACTCACTGTGAGGACATACGGCACACAGAGCACACACAGATGCACACATTCACTGTGAAGACATACAGCACACACAGATGCACACACTCACTGTGAAGACATACAGCACACACAGATGCACACACTCACTGTGAGGACATACAGCACACAGAGCACACACAGATGCACACATTCACTGTGATGACATACGGCACACAGAGCACACACAGATGCACACACTCACTGTGAGGACATACAGCACACAGAGCACACACAGATGCACACATTCACTGTGAAGACATACGGCACACAGAGCACACACAGATGCACACATTCACTGTGAAGACATACAGCACACACAGATGCACACACTCACTGTGAGGACATACAGCACACAGAGCACACACAGATGCACACACTCACTGTGGGGACATACAGCACACAGAGCACACACAGATGCACACACTCACTGTGAGGACATACAGCACACACAGATGCACACATTCACAGTGAGGACATACGGCACACACAGCACACACAGATGCACACACTCACTATGAGGACATACAGCACACACAGATGCACACACTCACTGTGGGGACATACAGCACACAGAGCACACACAGATGCACACACTCACTGTGAGGACATACAGCACACAGAGCACACACAGATGCACACATTCACTGTGAGGACATACAGCACACAGAGCACACACAGATGCACACATTCACCGTGAAGACATACAGCACACACAGATGCACACATTCACCGTGAAGACATACAGCACACACAGATGCACACATTCACTGTGAGGACATACAGCACACAGAGCACACACAGATGCACACACTCACTGTGGGGACATACGGCACACAGAATGAAAACACATTGTCCTTTAACAGACAGAGACGAACCTTCCCCAAAGGCCATGAAAACTGACTGGCAGGAAAGCAGCACGGCTGGCAGCACTGACAACAAAGAGGATCTTGGGCCCTGTACCTGCAGGAGAGATGAGTGGCACACAGGGTGCCATCCCACAACAAGAGGTGACAGCACCCTTCTAAAGTTTGCTGGCAGGGGACAGGCAAAGAGAGGGAACACCCGTTTAAAACTGTGTTCTACTTTCTTTTTTCTAAGTTATATTTATCTTTCTAACACAGACCACACACACACACACACACACACACACAGAGTGAGAGATGGACTCAGGAGTCACGGGAGACTGAAGAGTAATGCTCTCCTCCACCTTCCTTCCTGTCCCGTCACACCCTGCCTCCCCAGCAGAGGTAATGATGCCAGCTCTCTTTATTCCACAAACCTTGAATACTTCCAGCATATGCACACACTGCCAGAAGTCAAAGAGCTGTGCTCTCCAGAACCTCTCCATCCCTCCACATAAGACAAACCAGGCACCATCATATGCAAGGCCAAGCAAGCCCCAGAAGTGTGGGGTCTTATGGGATCCGGCCCCAGAACTGAAAAAGGTCTACACCTCGCAGGTCCTGCTCTTACAGCCAAAGCTTCATTACCTCGTTCTGATTTTCTGAAACAGATTTTTTTTCTGACTAGTTCCCTGGCTCCAACACCTGCATGCTGGCAGATGCTGTGACCCAGCAGATTCTTCCAGGAAGGACTGGGGAAGGACACTGTGGTGTTGGCCTAACTGTCCCCCTGAAGAGTCACTCTTGATCACTTTTCATAAAGAAAAGGGAAAGCAGGTCTTGTAGAGACAGAGTTGGTGTTTCATGGTCTCTATCCTCCACACCTGCTTCTGCTTTATTATTATTTTCGTGAATGTGTGTGTGCGCGTGCACATGTGCAGAGGCGCCACAGAGGCCAAGAGGAAAGGCTTTGGAAAAGCTGCCTTGAGGTGGAACTACAGATGGGTGCTGGGATCCAAACCCCAGTCCTCTGAGAAATCAGTAAGTGTTCTTAACCACTGAGCCTGACACCCCCTTTCCTGAGACAGTTTGAGGGTTATTTGCAGTGCTGGAGTTGGAGTCCAGGCCTGCCACACACTGAGCTGCATGCCAGTCTCGAAGACAGTTTTAACACTGCCTGCATGGCACTGCTGAAGGGCCTCCCTGAATCACACCCCTCCATCTGACTGCATCCGTCAGCATCCGGCAGATCTAAGGAACTGGTTCCTCTCTCGGCTTTTTGGCTGGAGCCTGCGGAGTCCTGGTACTGTTGATCCCAGCCAAGGCCGCTCCCACCATGGAACGGAACACTCTTCCACTTCCAGTCTGGCAAAACGTGGGCTTTCTCTTTTTCGTTCTTTTTCACTTTTCCCCCCATAAGTGAGCGTCAGGACTTAATCAGCTGGAAATTTGCATGTACTGAGTTAAGTCTGGAAAGACTTCGGGCCCTTTTAACTCACATTTTCTAAATTGAGCTACAGCTTCCCGTGCTGAGAGGTGATTAATGGGTTGGGAGCCAGTTTTACTGCCTCCGCTGGGTAGTTTTTGTGTTGCCAGGGAAGGCTCACTAAGCCTTCTAACAGAACAAGCTAACAAGACTTGGAGCCCAGGAAGCCGACCAAGTCGTTCCCAGTGGCCCTGCTCCCACTTTCTGCAGAAAATTCCCAAGAACAAGCTAGGCAGCTTCTATCACCCATTTGTCGGTGCCCCCACCCCCACCCGGGCAGCCTTCCCCGTGGCTTCCCCGGAACAAAGGCAGAAGGAGAACAAAGGGGTCAAAAAGGTTAACAAAGATGCCTCAGCGAGGAGGTGGGTGGCAGGGATGAGGCTCAGTGACATCAACAGCTACTCTTCCAGCACCCTGCCTCGAACAAAGCCTGCCTTCTCAATAGGTCTTCATCTCTCCCAGGGGTAAGGTGGCAGAGACAAGGTGGGGGAGGTGGGCCCAAGAGCGTCCCCCCCACTGGGCAGCCTGTGTCTCCAGCCACCTGGTCCTGGGCCACTGCACAGGGGTGTCACAAAGGAGAGGGCCAAATGCCTGGGTGAGAGAGGTTCTGAAAAGACTGGAGCCCTCACCAAAATGCAAGGTGGGGACAGCCATTATCACTGGAACGGGGAGGGTCCACCACCTCCCACCACTTCTGCAGGGTGTGGCGGTGCCTAAGGAAAGTGTCCAATCCGTTCTCACCCCCTTGCAGTCTCAAGAGACTTCAAACAAGACCAGAGTAGCCTGGGCTGAAGCCCATGGACATGGATCATTCACATCTATCTACACAGCTGGTTCCACACCAAACTGTCTGCTCTGTGACTCTCTACATGGTAGGCTCTGTTTGGACCACGACCGCACTCCCAGGGTCATTCCCCAAGAACGACTACATTCCCAGTTCCGTCGTAATCTCCAAGTTACCCTCTCATCCTCCCCCACGCTGGGTGGAAGCCTCTTTCGTGCAGGAGGGCTAGGAAGTGCCTCTGAGCCAGCAGCTTCTCTGGAAATACAAACCTAACTCCATCCTGGGATGAAGTTTCTCTCATTTCAAAAACAAAACAAAACAAAAAAAACTTGGGTTCCCCATCTGGGGGATGATGGGAAGGGTGTAATTGCAGGGCTCAGGGTGAGCTGCCCCAAGCCGGGAAATTAAACAGATGAAAGGTACAGATAGCTTTACCTGGCGGGCATCTTTCTTCTCTCCACCGGTCACGAACTCATTACTTAACATTTAAAAGCCCCACAAGGAGCCCTGGGAATACTAAAAACTTATTCCAGCAGCTCCCTGGGAGGACAGACTGCCTGTGTTCCTTTAATCCAGGATGGTCAGGAAATTCAAACCCTTTCACAATCCCCAGGAAGGCCGTTTTTAATGTCCCTGGCTCGACAGCCGACCCACAGAGGAAAGAAAGGCCTAGAAGGACCCTCCCCAGGGACAGGGCTTAGCGGCTATCCTGAGTAGGGGTGGGCTGTACTGGCAAGAAGAAAGAAGAGCCCTTAGCAGTCCATTTTCTGAAGTTGGGGAAGCCTCTTGCTCCTCGCATTTGGGTTATTTTAATTTAGTACATAATATTTCAGAGGGAATGAACCCGAGAACTGGTGAAGGCCCGCTCCTCCTCTCTCTGAAGGCGCCCCAGACTCTAACTTTATACTGACAGCAATCCCATGCCATTATTACCCGAAGGTGACACAGAGCATCACGTCACCTTGATTAGGCCTCTATGTCTTTAAACTGAAGCTGGGTATACACTTTGCCCAGTGTGCAGCGATCTCTCCGAACTGAAGGCAACGGTGCAGTCAGGAGAAAAACCAGGTTTTTCCCCTCTAGGAAACATTTGGGCTATTTGCTTTTTCTCAAATCCCTACAAAGTTATGAGCATTGCCATAGCAGCACCATCCTGTCCTGGGGGGGGGTCCACCACCTGGCTTGGGTGGACAGGCTCATTCCATTCACACCTCTGACTGTCTACATCACCTCTAGGCCTCCACACTTCCCCTTCCATGCTGGGTTGACGCTTCCTTTCTGGATGGATATTCTACTGCTCCAGAAGCTGGTATATTGACCAGAAGCCCTGGGAGACTGGGCATCTCCTCTGGACACATCTTGTCGGCACTTGGTATTTATTGTCAGGCCTCTCTGCATTTTTGTGCATCTGATGGAGACAAAGTGCTACTTCCCGGGGATCTCATTTCTTGACTTGGGGATCTCCCCAAGGTCACCCCTCGCCAGTTGCTTTTTATGCTTTAAGTCCACTTGTTCCGCTTCTCCGTGATTGTGGGTTTAAGGGAACAGACTTTAAGTACAAACCACTGGCCTGCAGGAAGGATTCATCTGTTACCCTGGGTGCCGTCTTCCAATGAAACTTAATGGCTACATTTTAGCACTACCCCTCAGCTGAGGAGACACCCTCTGTCCTGTGCAGGCAAGTGGGCTGGCAAGGAGGGAGGGGAGGCAGAAAAGATGTTTATTACCTCCTCAGAGAGGACATGGCAAACCTTACATGTCTCTGTGTATAGGAGATGAGGCAATCCAGCAAAATGACTAGGGAGAAACCAGAAGCCGTAGGGGCGCCCAGGACGTCAGGGTGTGCTCTGCTTAGGAAGCAGTCCTTTCTTCACCAAAGAAAATGCGCTGGCGGAGAGGGTGGGACAAGTCCAGGCAGCTTGGTGGTGGGTGTTCTTTCCCCACTTTTAATGTTTATAGCTCCATCCGCTTTTCTTTCCCCTCACTGGCTCTGACCAACAAGGCTCTCCCTGTGACCAAAGGGATCACTTTAGTTGGAAGAGAGACCGTAAGAAAACAGAGAGTTGGGCCTGGTCCCCAACACCTACCTCACCGGTAAAAGGGAAACTGGCAGCCGGCTCAGAGGCCCCAGGAAACTCAGAGGAGTAACACTTGGTCCTAAGCAATCTGCCAAGTGCTGGCTCCACTCCATTGCTGAGCAAAGCAGAGGAGAGAAGGGGTGACAGGTTGGGGTGACAGCCTTTCTGGGGCTGCTAAACAGGTCAGTCAAACCTGCAAGAGTACGCTCTGAGAAGGCCCCTGTCTGGAATTTGTTCTGCCGCCATTGCTTATGGGTACTGTCAAGAAAGGACCACACTCACAGCTGGTGGCCACATGGTACAGTAAACAGTGGAAGAAGTCGGGGGGGAATGTATCTCTTTTGTCAGGTAACCTGAGCTCAGGGCCTGCTGGTCCTCCCACTGAAGACATGGACAGAAACCACCTCCAACACCCTCCCCACAGCTCTGTGACTCCTGGCAAAGCCACCTACAACTAGGGTGGTCCAGAAGATGTCAGTAGACCCTTCAGCCAATAAAACATCCCATCAGCATATGAAACACAAAAGCCATGGCTGGGGATATAACTCCATGTGTAGAGAGTTTGTCTAACACGAAGGAGGCCCTGGGTTTGATTGCCAACACCAAATAAACCAGGACTAGGGCACACCTATGATCCCAGCGCTGGGCAAGCTGGAGGGGGGAGGATCAGACGTCGGACGTCAACCCTTTCTAAATAGTGAGTTGGAAGACAGTCTCAGTGGAGACCCTGTCTCAAAACCAAACACCAACGGTGGCATCAGCCTCAAAGTCAGCCCAGAGCACACTGTGTGTCTAAAACCGGGCTCTGGAAAGACTGATGGGATTTCTTGAGATCTGATCAAAGAAGCACCTATTTTGTGGTCTGCAAACTTTTGTGTGCCCTCCTCTTTTAGGGGCCTCCAGAATGAGAGAAGGGAAGTCGTTATGTGTAGCTGGCACACACAGGAACATTCCCCTTTCCCCTGGCACTGTCCTGGGGGATGCTGTGACCGAGCTGACCTGGAACACACAGGGCGTTGGGTGTCCATGCTATTCACTAGCCCTCTGGTTGCAGGCTGAAGAAGCTCCAGGGGAAGGGGAGAAAAGGACTCCAGCAGAGACAGCTGCCAGCCAAGCTCAGCAGCAAGTCAGAAAAGCTAGAACCTCCTTCCCTCAGTTTCTGGGAAGGTCCAAAAAGAAAATCAAGAATAGAACAGATCCCAAGGAGCTCCTGTGGGGTACCTCACATGACAGCAGGACCAAGTGTTGGGTTTCCAAAGATCCAAGGTGTCAGCCCCAGGCTAGGATGTGTTAACCTCAGCTTCTGGCAACAGTCACCACTTCCCACAGGGCCAAGCAAGAAACCTAATAGCCTGATGTTGTGGGACCAAGGTGTCATCATTTCTGTCCCCAGAGCAGCCACGTCCCACCCACTCCCAGCCAGCCCAGCTTCCACTCAGTGGCTACAGTTCTCTCTGGGCTCCTGGGGAGCACACACAGCTACTTCTGCTCACCCCAAATCATGGGCTGACAGTGATTACAACTCTGAGAACACTCGGCTGGGCTTCAAAGGGATGAAGACCCTGCACAGGAACAAACGTCATGTAAAGAGAAAGGGCCACACAGTGATTAAGGCGATGGCACAGTGATTAAGGAGGGTCTTCCAACTGGAAGGGGAGCCCCCTCTATCTCACGGGCCATTTTCCTTGCCTGTTTTGGGGTGAACATCACAATTCTATGCCTGACATAGATCATTTGAAATGATATCTCTAGAAGAAACACGGGCCGGGGTATCCAGCCCGTAGACATAGCTGGGTTGTAGCTGGTAGGACAGATACAAAACGCAAAGCTCTGGCCTCCAAGCTCCGGGGGCCCCACTGAAGCAGAAAAATAGACCACTGAGCTATGTCCCTAAGTGGGAAATCTTCTCTAGGAGATAAAAGAAATACAAATCATTCACTTCAAGAGGTTCCCTGTCTCAAGCTACACAATGCCCTGTGCTTCTCCTGGGGTCTGCCGAGTGTCACCTACTTCCAACGACCTCACTAAAAATGACTGCCACATTTGAACATCTCATCTTTCAAAGCCACAAGCCCGGTACACCTTTATTCTTAAGAAATTACCTGCCCTCCCCCACCCCCCAAAAAAGGACAAGTAAAAGAGAGTCCAGGAGTAGGGGTGCACACTTTTAATCCCAGCACTCAAGAGATAGAGGCAGGTGGAGCTCTGTGAGTTCAAGGCCAGCCTGGTCTACAGAGCGAGTTCCAGGACAGCCAAGATTCTCAAAATCAAAATAAAATAAAATTGCCCTATCTATAGGGCCCCATTGTAGCAACAGGAAATGGACTAAGACAGGCATGCTTTGATATCTAGGAAGACGCTCTCATCTTTACGGATGTTAATTTTCCACAGAGCCTCGAGGTCACTTTTTTAGCATCTATTTCTGCAAGGGGTGGGGTGTAGTCCACGCAACAGTGCACATGTAAAAACCGGAGAACAACCTGCTGTCTTCAGCAGGGTCCTGGGAAATCAAGCAAGCTCACATCACCAGGCTGGGGGATAAGCGCCTTTACCTGCAGAGCCATCTTGACAGCCTGGCCTGGACATTTTTAGTCTTTACGTTGCCACATGCATCTTTGAGTCAACTTGTGGAGGATACGAACTAACAAGGAGGGCTCTGTAGGTGAGGAGACAGGAAGTGACATTTTCCCCAACTTAAAGGGTACCATCTTCACTTAGGGCTCTTAAAGTGGACAATTAGTGTGGTGGCATTTTTCCTGCATCTCTGTCTGTGTTAAGGTGCCAGATCCCCTGGAACTGGAGTTACAGACAGTTGTGAGTGGCCATGTGGGTGCTGGGACTTGAACTTGGGACCTCTGGGAGAGCAGCCAGTGCTTTTAACTGCTGAGCTATCTCTTCAGCCCAGACAACTTTTTCTGTTTTTTTAAAGGTTTGTTTGTTTATTTATTTATTTATTTAACAGTATTCTCAGTATTCTGTCTGCATGTATGCCTGCAGGCCAGAAGAGGGCACCAGATCTCACTATAGATGGCTGTGAGCCACCATGTGGTTGCTGGGAATTGAACTCAGGACCTTTGGGAGAACAAGCAGTGCTCCTAACCACTGAGCCATCTCTCCAGCCCCCCAGACAACTTTTTCTAATAGACATGACATATTTCGTACTAGACTGGCTCCTAGGCATTTTGTGATTTTTTTTTCTTTTTCAGCATTTCTCTTGATGGATGTTAATCCGCAGTCACCTTGCCTCCTCAGAGCTCCTGATTCTCAACTGCTTCCTTTGAATTTTTCAGAGCAACCCCACTCTGCACCACTGATGACAAATTCCTCAAATCATCTCTAAGTCTCAGTGCCTTGGACTTCCACAACACAGCACAAGATCAGAAGCAAACATTTGCATTTTTGTACTTTCAATGATCTATTTCAAAATGTAACACTCACCATGGATTCTAGAAGATTCTCTTTATTAAAGAACTGGGACTATTTTGCCTCCATCCTCCCCTGCAAGGAATTCTGAAATTTAATAAGCATTTCCAGCAGTCACTGAGTTTATTCTTTCTTCGGATCTGTTCCTTTGAATGTGGAATTTTAAGATACTGGGCCAGGGCTGAGACGCTGTGCATGCCTGTTTGGAAACTCAGAACCTAGAGAAATGCCAGATGCATCAGTGCATGGATGTGTCTGCAAACCCAGCACACTTATGAGGAGATGAGAGCTGGAGGCGGGAGAAGCCCTGGGAGCTCGAGGACCAGCTAAGTTGGTCTATGCAGCAGTGGACACCAGAATTCCTGCATCTGGAATAAGGTGAAAGTTGAGAAGTGACATCAGAGGAGGCTGTCCTCTGATCTGTACACACCACATGTACACATCATACATGCACATACATCATACACTCACGGATTTCCTAATTGCTGGATTACCTTTGGATTTCTAGAGAAACATTTCATTGTTATCCCTTTAATGCATTCCCATGTTCTGCTTGCTGAATTCTATATAGGATGTTTACATCTGTGTTTTCAAGTGTTCAGTCTTTCGGCATTCTGTTGCTTCATAGCAAACATCACCACACAGCAAGCAGCTTAAAATATTGGCAGCTGATTAAAGGAGGCTTCTATGGGTGAGAAATTCCATATCTGAACTTAGTTCCTTTGGAGTGTAGGACAAATGTCCCCGCCAGTCAGCACCAGGCACCTCCTACAGATGATCCACATCCTTAATTTTGTGAGGCCCAGGCCCCTCAAATCGCTCTCATAGATTGAACCTTTGACTTCCGATCTCAGTCACAAAGTAGAGATTTACAGGACTCTGCCCAATGAAGAGAGGGAAAGGAACCCTTATTCCGTTCCTGGGAAGCATACCATGACACAGTGTGCTCAAACTCTGCCTGCATCTGCATCCGCCCAAGGATGCAGCCCACCCACCGCTTGCCACGGTTGGCTGTGACCTTGGACAGCCCCTTTCTCTTGCCTACGCCTCTGTTTCCTTGTGTGTCAACCCTAAATGACAAAGGTTGCCAAAGGAACCAAATGCAGTATTATACATGGTGCTCAGAGTGGCATCAGGCACTTGGTAGGCACAGGCTGGCACTGGCTTGAAGTGTGATGCCTTTCCTCCCACACCTCCCTCATGAGGGCCTTTGGTACCCATCTGTAGTGTAGAGTAGACTAATAAATGAGTAGTGGACTGATCAACTGAGACAATAGACTAATCAATGAATCTGCAACTGCTATGGATTTCCCCAGCACCATGGGACACACTGCTCTGCTCTGCCAACCCAAGGAAGAAATCTCTGAGAAGTCACTTTCAGGCGGACAAGATCTAACACTGCGCATGTGTAATACAAGATATCTACATCTGAGAACCCTCCCAGCTGCCTGCCCGCTGTTCTGCCTTCAAAACATATCCCAATCCCTCAGGGACCAACTGCCCCACCCAATCACATTCAGAGATTCTCTTCCACCTAAAATTGTGGTCAAGATCTACACAACACAAAAGAGACCATTTTTCAAGTGCACAGTCCTGGGACTTTAAGCCCTACTTCGGTTTGAATCTGATGTTCTCCACAGACTTACATTCTCCCCATTTAGTACCCCGCTGTGTTTAGCTTGAAAGGTTGTGGAGTCTTCAGGAGGAGGGGCCTGGCTGGAAGAAGTAGATCCCAGCGCATGGGCTTTTGAAGGATATAACTCTGCCTGGTTCCAACTATGTTCTCTCTTCCCGTCAGAACAGAAGCAGCCTCTGCCCCATGCTCCTGCCACCTTAGCCCAACTTAGTGAAGCAAGAACTTTACGACTGCTAAGAGGAAGTGTGAATGGGGGTTAGTTTCAGGTGTGTGGGTGACTGAACGGCAGCTGTATTGCTGAAATCCCAGTCAGCACAGATGATGGCCCCAAGCTAGAACCTTGGTGCTTTGGGATAACTTGCAGGTAGCTCCACAGGGTAGAGTCTCTCCTATCCTCAGCCATTTTTATTGCTTATATAACCTCAGAGAGGGAGGGGTGTTCTGTAAGTTTCAGGGACTTCCTGAGACTTCTGAGTTGTTTGCTTCCTGAGTGGTAAGGAGTCTCTAGCACCTTATGTGGTTTCTATGCAGGATGGAATATCCTGACACCAAGGAAAACGCTATCTAACAGCATTAAAATGGATCAAGAGCTAGAGAGACAACTTTGGTAAAGAGTTTTTCACATGAACATAAAGAGTTTAATATCCAGAAGGCATATGAACTCTTGTAATTCTAGCACTAGGGAGGCTTGCTACTTGGGGCTTGGTGACCTGCTGGACTACCAGAATTGGGGAATTCTAGGTAGAGGTGAGAGTTCCAAGGGAGACTGCCTGAAGGGAAATGGATGCCCAGTGCTGACCTCTGACCTCCATACACATTTCACATATATGCACATACATACACACCCACACACATACACAAACACACACTTTTTAAAAATCTAACCATCAAAGTACATATGTGTAAATGGAGAAATAAGACATCCCCTCCCCTGTAGTAGTATGGGTGCGGCGGCGGGGCTATGTCCCCAAAACCCCAGCCGCCTGGCTCTGCCCGGCTAGCTTATGCCCCAAATAATTACACGGACACTGTATTCATTTAAACACTGCTCTGGCCCATTTCTAATCAACTGTGTAGCGCCCCTAGGTGCGCTTACCGGGAAGATTCTAGTCTAAGTCCATCCTGGGTCGGAGCTGGGGCATGGTGTGCGTCTTCCCTGGAGCAGGTAGCATGGCGTCTCTGCTGCGTCTGCTCCGGAGAGGAGAGCTGTCGAGTCTGACCTCACTTCCTCTTCCTCCCAGCCTTCCCTTCTGTTTACTCCACCCACCTAAGGGTGGGCCTATCAAATGGGCCTAGCAGTTTCTTTATTGCTTAAACAATGAAATCAACAGATTGATATATGACACTCCCACATCACTTCCCCTTTTTCTGTTTAAACAAAAAAAGGAAGGCTTTAACCTTAACATAGCAAAATTACATATAACAAAACAGTTATCAAGTAAAAGTTACATCAGAAACATTTATACATATAACAAAATTGACCTTAAAATCCATACCAATGCAAATTATTCATACCTATATCATTTCCCCCTTTAAATGTAAAAGAACATTTATAAACTATATTTGGGAACATGGGCGCAGTTTTTTCTCTCCAAACTGCTTCCTGCTGAATAGGGGCGTCGTTAATTAGGTCTTTCATGGTATAACCTGTGTGCCAGGGTCATCTCAGTTGGCAGTTGAGCAAAGCAATTTTCTGAAGATGTTCACAGCAACCCTTCAGGAGGACGTGGTCCATCATACCAAATCGGAATAGAAGAAATCCATAGAGTCTCATCCTCTGTGAAAACAAAAGAAGACTCTCTCCAAAGCATCATATCCTTAGACCCAAATTCTGAAATCGTAATACCCTTATATCCATTCTGGTTTAGCTTGGCAGCCCATGTAATGAAATATCTCTCTGTACTTAGCTCCTTCACAGTCAAAAATTTTAAAGAAAACACAATAATACAAAGAATCCAGACTCTCTGTGAATTTTTCATCTTCACGCGGCTTATTTTTACTCTATCACTTTACTTTATTCTGTCTCTTTAAAGACTTTACCTTTTTTTTTTTTTAACCATTAACTTTATTCTCTATATTCCTTTTCTTCTCTCTCTCAAGCCTACGTACATTCATCCAACAGTGTGACTCGTTTAGTGGTCTGAATCTGTCCTATTGTGAATCTGCAATTTTTTACTATCCAGGAGCACTTTTGATTTACACCTTTAAATCACTAGGCGCTAAGCTGCAACATTTCTAGGTTAACTTTTTGCTTTTTGAGCGCATATCTTTGACCTGGAATAACCCTGTAGACCAGGCTGTCTTTGAACTCTCAGAGATCCGCCTGTCTCTGCCTCCCAAGCATTGGGATTAAAGGCGTGTGCTACTACACCTTGAACTCACAGAGATCTGTTTATCTCTGCCTTCTAAGCACTGGGATTAAAGGCGTGTGCTACCACACCTTGAAGTCACAGAAGTTTGCTTTAAGAATTTTAACTTTTAGTCTGCATATATTTTTAACACACTTTAAACCATTCAGAAATTTTCTGTCTTTGAATCTCTCTTTACTGTATATCTCTCTTTTTCTGATGACAAGAGCCTTTAATTTGCCAAGCAATATCAGTAGGACTAAAGGCGTGGCTTTGCCAGCTAGATCCAGTCCATTCCTTAGCTTTCCAGCCTCATGGCTGAGGTACAGGCTGCAAGGTCCCTGCCAGCCAGCGAGCTACAACAGACAACACTCAAATCCTCTCTCGGTAGCCGGCC